>NW_026533202.1:292500-455000 GCF_028296485.1 Oppia nitens | reverse complement strand
ATTTTATATTATTATTATTATTATTTCCCAACAATACTATACACATTGACAGTGTATGTATGTATGTATGTGTGTGTGTGTGTGTAAGCTATTAGAGAGAGAGAGAGACCACCAAATGGTAAACATAGATAAAGTCATTGGAAAATATTTATTATGGACAATACGGTTGTAATGTTTATATATTGAATATATATATATATAAATTTCAATTCAATATACTGTATATATATATATATATATATATATATATATATATATATATATATATATATATAACATATTTGACACAAAAATATTTGATAATTTTCGCAGTGCTTTACCCGACTATTCTCTCTCTCTCTCTCTCTCTCTCTCTCTCTCTCTCTCTCTCTCTCTCTCTCTCTCTGTCACTGTGCGGATGAATGCATTGAAAGACACGATTTATTTTTTTGTGTGGATATATATATATATATAATAAAGTCATGATTTAGAAGTAGTAGTAAACTATAGATATATAGGATTTTCATAACAATTTTATATATTATTTTTTTTTAGTTATTGTGTGCCTTAAAGACAAATCATAGATATTATTATTATTTCCTTATAATTTTGTTGTGTATGTGTGGTGTTTGTGAAAAATATGTATTTTGTATTTTTTAGGTATATTGGCATTGCCTGGTGGTATGTATGTATGTGTGAGCTCAGTCACCATTCAATTGAGCTCAAGTAGTAGTAGTAGTGGTAGTAGTAATAGTCTGTCATTTAGGAGAAGCATAAGTACAATCACACAGGTATGTAATTTTTTCTCTGTATATACCGGTGCCGGTTCTCACTGTCGCATCCATTGATTAAAATGGATGAATGCATTCAACAATTTCTCTCTCTCTCTCTCTCTCTCTCTCTCTCTCTCTTTAATATATATATACCCCAAAACACTTAACTTAAATATATATATATATATTATGACACAAACACTACAATTTTGATATGTGTGATAATATAGTCATCCAAATACTATGTTTTTTTCACCACTTATATATTATATGATATATATATATATATATATGTATGTATGTATGTATTATCTATAAGTTATAGACTATATAACTATGTAGTAGTAGTAGTAGTAGTGTATACCATATATTGCACACAAAAAAAATTGTTTTTTAAACTTTGAAAAAAAAACAATAATTTCTTATTCAACTCCAGAGGTTTCAACACTTCAATCTTGAATTTGATTTTATATTTTTTGTTGTTGTTTGAAAAAAACTATACATTTTTTTGTTGCTTTTACAACTCAATTCAAAAAATTTATTTTGATTTTGATTTTTTTTTTGCTTCAAAGACCTCTTTTTTTCACAAAGTCGGCACTGAATTCACCAAAATATATATATATATATATATATAATAAAATAAAAAACAGTAATTCAAACCAAAAATTACTACAAAATTTATACTCAAATAACTATATATATAAGTAATATATATATATATAAACTGCATATCCGTAAACAGTTTCATATCCATTGAAATAATAATAATATTCACATCATTTAATATTTACTATTTATAATATATGGGAAAATAACTTAATATATATATTTTTTTTAATAGACACTAATATCTCATTTATATATTTAAAATAATAATAACTTCATTAATAACTATTAAAAAAATAAAATTTAAAAAAATAGGAGTGAAAATTAAATCAACAATTAATTATAATTATATATATATATATATAATTTTAATATTATACCTTAAATATTATATGATTATATTTTTTGTGTAGACTATTATATACAATATAATTATTTTACTTTCAAAAAAAATCAATTATAAAATTCATGTATTAGAATAATAATAATAATAATTAATAATATATATAAAATTATAAAATTGTATAATATTTTCAAACAACAAAAATCATAAAAACATTATATGAAAAATTGCATATAAAATAACATACAATTTGTTGTTTGAAATACTMGAGAGAGAGAGAGAGAGAGAGAGAGAGAGAGAAAGAAAGAAAGAGAGAGAGAAAGAGAGAGAAAGAGAGAGAGAGARAGAGAGAGAGAGAAACGTTTCATTAATTTTTTTTATATTTTGATATATTATTTCTCAAAAATTGCTAAAGAGTTTTGTAAAAAAATATTTTTTTTGTTGACTATACTATACTATTGTTACATAAGTTAGGAAAATGTAATAATGAAAAAAATAACTACAAAACAATTGATTGTTTTTTCTCTCTCTCTCTGTACAAAATATCGTCATTAAAATTAAGCGGAAAAACTATATCTAATATTATATATTATTATATGAAGAGTTAGTTCCCATTTTCATCATCCGTTTCCCTCCCGAAAAAAAGGCAGATGTGTCTGTCTGTCTGTATGTTTGGTGTTAATAGTTGTTGGATAGTATGGTTAGGTTTATGTTTGTGGGCAGCACTGGGATATAAACATTTTTTTGTTGTTGATGGTATGGATGGCCTCTTTTCTGGCTATTTTCGGAGAATAGGAGGACATTAAGAGAGAGAGAGAGAGAGAGAGAGAGATAGAGAGTAATTTGAAACAATAATTCAACGGTGCAAATGGTATTTTGGACACAATTTTTTTGGTTTAGTTTTGTTTTGTTTTGTTGGTCATCAACACTGAACCCATACATACATACATAGAGAGACAGACCGCCTAAATGAGCAGTCATTTTCAACACCAATTTATAGCACACTTTTTGTTTAATACCCTTTTTTTTTCTCTCTCTCTTTGTTTCTCTAACAACCAGTTGTTGATGACTTATAGAGGGATTACAATCATCTCTATAGTCTATAGTTAGAGAGAGAGAGAGAGAAAGAGAGAGAAAAAGAGAGAGTCAGTAGTTGTCAGTGCATAGCATTTAAACCCCTAATAAAATGTCAAAACCTATTAATATCACAAAATTATTAGTAGTTAATAGTACTGTATATACAGTATATATAGATATAATTTTTGAGTGGAAAGGAGTGTTGTTTTTTTTTGTCTCGACCATCGACACCAACCACTACTACTACTACACACAGACACACACAACAGTCCACAACACAACCAACAAACAAAAAAAAGTTATGATAAATATCACCAAAAAAATATATAGATATATATATATATATATATATATACAGTAGTAGTCAAGCAATATAGTGGTGATCATCGCATTCAAAGGATGAATGGTTTTCCCACGAGTTTCTCTCTCTCTCTCTCTCTTTCTGATCATCTGATGAACGGTCACTGAACATGAAGTGACACATTCACTACCATAACCACCACCACCACCACCACTACCACCACCATAGAGACACATACATACAGTAGACACTAACCTAACCCATCGCATAGATATACTGGTGCCGTACGCACACACACACACACAACCATATAACTACTGATATCAAACTCATTATTATCAAAAAAATAGCCAGCCAGCAAATAATAGCACATACACGCAATAGACTACCTAAGCTTTGACATATACAGTACATACCCTAAACCAACCATCAAAAAAAAAAAACTAATGTAAACCTCAATAATACACAAAAAACTTGAGATATTCTCTCTCATAAAATATATATTAAAAATCTTTCATGAATTCTAGTCGCTATCTATTATACATTATAATACTATAAGTTAAGTATAGAAATTCTATACATACTATATATATATATATATATATATAGTGAGGAACTGTATGTCATCATCATTTCTATAGTATATTATTATTAAAATAAAATAGTTTGAGAGTCAAGTAATACACACACACACACACACCGATAGAAAAAACTTACTTGAGCTTACATTTCAAATAACTAATAAAAAAAAAWATACAGTATATATAATGTATGTATGAAAAAATCAAATATATAGTATATATATATATATATATATATATATATATATATACAAAAATATTTTCTGAGTTAAAAAAACTAAMCTAAAATAAAATAAAGCAAAATAAATGAGAGAAGTGTCTCTTAAATCTCATATCTTATTTCACATAATATCTTAATCTATGTGTTAGAGCTATCTCTCTCTCTCTCTCTCTCTCTCTCTTGAAATAAGTCAAGTGAGGCACACATACACACACACACACACACACACACATACAGGTTGGATAAGTTGTGACTTTGACATACCAGTGCCGAGTAAGCACAAAATACAAGAGTCATAGGATTGAATTAAAACTAGTAGTAGTAGTAGTAGTAGTAATAGTGGGTAGTATATGCCAAATGTGTCCCCAATGACAACCAACACACACACACACACTTGCATACCATAGAGCACATAGAGTAAGTGAGTGAGTGGTAGAGTGGCACTGGTATATATTGGTTAGCCATAGCCAAAGCAATATACCACTGTTAGTGTGTGTGTGTGTGTGTGTATGTGTGTTATAGTTGATGCGCACAGGAGTTAGTGATGCATAAGGATATACTGAATCAGACAATTTTGAAACAAATTGTTTGAAACAATACTACAAATACTACTGTAATGTATATATAAGTTATAAGAGGAATATAATACCATTATTTATATACCAAATACTGTATGTATACTACAGTACAGTGTATACAGTATGTAGTGAACCAACAATTCAAATGAAATCAAATGATAAAACAAAACACAGAAAAAGTTTTTTTTAAGTAAAAAAAATAAAACAAAAAATTTTATAAGAATTTTTTTGTTTCAAGTGTTGAGAGAGAGAGAGAGAGAGAGAGAGAGAGAGAGAGAGAGAGAGAGGAGAGAGAGAGGATGGGCTCTTAAACAAAAACACATGTAGTGTCACATCAATGGCTTTTTAAACGCCAACTTTCACTAAACAAAACAACAAAAAAAACATTTATTACAACTTAAGATCAAAAAATATAATATCATATTATTATTAGTATTATAAAACAATAGCGCTATACTATTATATTGTCGTATTTTTGGACAGTTGTATGATTTTTTTGTTATTGTTGTTGATGATGGTGGTGGTGCTGGTGAGGCATACAGGTGTTGCACATATTGCATAACATTGCCACTATTCTAGTAGGACATACCAGTGCCAACAACATAAAATAGTATCAATTGGCAAGTTATCAAACTAGACATACCAACAACAAAAAAAAGTAGGCACCAAAATAAAAACCTAACAGTGCCAAATAGTTGTCGGTCGGTGTCCACTATGTAATGTGTGACAGATATCATGATAACTGACACACAGAGACACGACAGTCCTCCTTCTCCTCCCATTCCTCTATATATATATATTTTTTTCTGGGCATACATTTATGGTTATAGACAGATAGGATATATATATATATATATATAGACAGTGACAGTGATTAGCCATCAGTTGGCAATGAGATATATACTGTATATATAATATACGGGTATTATAGCTGATGAGCACCAGTATATAACAACACAGTGGGAGAGTGTATGTATAGAGTGATGGAGTTAGTGATGCAAACAACAAAAAAAATCAGAGACAAATAATCGGATACATGAGCTCACAGAGAGCTTATATACTGTATATATCTATATGCTATAAATGCCTACATTTAACCACTACTACTACTAGTAGTAGTAGTAGTATTGATACCATTAAAAATCTTTGATATGTTATACTGTCTGTATATACCGTATGTAATGTTTATATATCCAAAAAAAAAAAATAAAATAAACTTTTTTTTATATAATATAAAATAAAACTAAAAGAATGCGGATTTGAGGGCTGAGAGGATGGTTTCGGTTCAATCACACAATACATGTATACAAACATACATTTATAATACTAATAAATAAGTAAAACACAAGAGAGAAGAGAGAGAGAGAGAGAGAGAGAGAGAGAGAGAGAGAGAGAGAGAGAGAGAGAGAGAGAGAGGTATAGTTTGCAATGTTTGACAATCAATATAACATTTATTCAAAAAAAGAAAATCAAATCAAATATTTATAAAACACAAACACTAAATATTTAGGTTTACAGTACAAACATTGAGAGAGAGAGAGAGAGAGAGAGAGAGAGAGAGAAATCCGATTTTGTGTTTGATTTTTTTATTTTGTTGAACAAAATTCATGTCAATATTTTGTTACTTTTAAAATAAAATCTCAAATCGCAGTCACAGACAACACATATACACAAAAAAAACTATAACTAAACCTAAAGTCTATGTATGTGTGTGTATGTATGTATGTGTGTGTGTATGTATGTGTGTGTGTATGTGTGTGTGTGTGTGTGTGTGTGTGTGTGTATGTGGTGTATGTGTGTCGACAGTGTTATATAACAAAAAAATATATGTATGCTTTCAACAACACATATATAAAATATATAAAACTCTTCAAAAAAAAATATATTTATATAATATTTATTTTTTTTCAGTGAAAATCTTGCTTTAAAACCGATTCGGAAGTTTCTCTTTGAAAAATTTTTAGTTCAAAACTACTACTATTACTACTACTGTATACATATACATATATATATATATTATATAACATATATATATATATATATATATATATATGTATTGAAACATTTTCAAAAACTAATCCCATTTCCCGTAGGATTTAAAGGAGTTGTCAGTGTTTTATATATATATATACAGTATATTCTCAGTGAAAGAATTAAAAGCGATGACGACTAGAGATATCAGAGTATATGTATTGAATGTTTAGGAAATCTAAAACCAAATATACACAGAATATACTGTATATATATATAAGTATTGAATATATTCTGTATATATATATAGTATACAGAATATACTGTATAAATATATTTAAAAAATTATTGTCAACATATTATATGGCATATCATATTTTTAACTGAAAAATAAAAAACTAAAAAAAAATAAATCTCTCTTTAAATTTATTAATCTTAACAATAGACAAATGTGTGTGTTTAAAATAAAAATATATATATTTTGTTGCAATGATTTTATCATAAAAAATTTGTTTTAATAATATATAGAAATATATGACTTTTAAAACTTTTTAACTTTTTGACAGAATATTCTGGAAATTAATTCTATTATTATTGTTGTCATCAAAAAATAAAAAATGTTTGTCATTAAGATATGAGAGTTTAAATCATAAAATCTATATTTAATATACATATATATATATATATATATAACTTATATATTGTAATTAATCAATATTATGATAAATATAATATTGAATATATATATTACAACAAAAAATATTTATTATTATTTTTTATATATATAATAAATAATTAATTTGTTTAGAAATTAATATAAATTGTTATCTATTTATAAAACATTATTAGCTAATTATTAAATAATTAATTCAAAAAAATATAATAATAATAATTAAATTCAAAGATTCAAAAATATGGTTTTTAACTCCAATGACATATTTTTTTTAAATAAAAAATTTGTAATAAATATTTAATGAGATATATATTATTAATTCAAAAAATTTTCCAAAAAAATATGTCAAAAATACTAATGAGTATTGATATATGAAAATTAATAAAATATTACATTATATTTATTGTTGTTAACAATTGATAACACAATAGCACAAAGTTTTGTTGTCATTAAATATTTAATAAATAGGAAAATTCAATTCAATTCAATTGAATTAAACATAAAACATAAAAATAATAAAATAAAAGAATTTTTTTTAATAATAATAATAATAATTCATAAATAAATTATATAACATTTATAATACATATATAATAAATTTTGTCTATCATATGTTGCTGACTATAAACACAATTGCTATAAACAAAAAAAACCAAAAAAAAATTAACTTATTTTTTGCAGAAAAAAATAATATAATAAAAATCCTCTAAATTGTCGGTAATTTATATAATAAAAAAACAACAATAAAAATATCAAATAAGACATATAACGCTATATATATATATATATATAAATATATTTATACTCTCAGAGAAACCCTAAATATATATATATATATATATAGATATACCGTATAGTATAGTAGTAAATACCGGAGCAATATATCAATAAAATAAGTGATACAAAAACACACACACAGTTAGTCAAGTGATGCTATAATATAATGTATGTTTGGATTGCAATCATTTACTATTATATCAGAGAAACACTATATAATTTGAAACTAAAAGATTGTGATACATGTCATAGATATATATATATATATATATATATATATACAGTACTGTATATATGTGTGTGTGTGTGTGGGCATCACTTATACACAGCACACACACAATGGGATCGGGAAAATAGGAGGAATCCCAAGAGTATGATGTGCTGTGAGTCAAAAACATCACAGCTCTAGCTATCAGAGCTCAGCCAATATATATATATAGAGTTGAGTCCAAAGGGGAACAACACATCACAGATCAAACATCTCTCTCTCTCTCTCTCTCTCTCATCCAAAAGCGATTCATTGCATGTGTAAGAGACATATCGGTATAAATATATATATAATATATAACAAGCGCTCAATAATTTTCAAGCTCTTAAAATGCAAATTCATTCACATTTGGTGTGTGTGTGTGTGTTATTTACAATATATATATATATATATGGCATATAGTAGTATAGTATGTACTGTATATATCTGGTATGGTTAGGTCGATGCCTATTCACCGCTCAAGTGAACCCATAAATGCAAAACTCTTGACACAAGCAATGCAATCAATGATGCAGCAGATCTGCAATGAGTTAAAGAGAGAGAGAGAGAGAGAGAGAGAGAGAGAGAGAGAGAGAGAGAGAGAGAGAGAGAGAGAGAGATCTATGTGCTCCACAACCAGCCAACCAAAACCCCCCACCAGACCACTGCTCCCCCAACAACCTGCCAACTGTGCTAACTCTCTCTCTCTCAGTCTCTCTCTCTCTCTTGAATATCTCTAATACATTATAATATAGTTTTTATAAAAGCTATACTCAATAATAGAGAGTAATATCGAGAGGTTGTGTGTGTGTGTGTGTGTGTGTGTGTGTGTGTGTGTGTGTGTGTGTGTGTGTGTGATGTCTATGTGTATTACATAGAGAGAGATACAAGTGAAAGGCAGTGGCACTGGTGGTACTAACACATCATACCAGTCATATATATGTATGTATAGCACTGGTACTCTCTCTCTCTCTCTCTCTCTCTCTCTGTGGATGATGGAGACTGTGGTAATCTGCATATAAATAGCTGTCCCTTTCTCTCTCTCTCTCTCTCTCTGTCGATTGTGTGGTACATGTCATGTTAAACATAGATAGACTGGTTGTAAGCGCTCCGGGAGAGAGAGAGAGAAAGATAGGTCTCTCAGAGTTAGTGAGTGAGAGTGCATAAGGAATTGCTATCAATAGGGAAATCACTCCCAAATCTCAATTAAAGATAGACCGCACGGTAACAGTAAGGGGTCGGTGTGTGTGGAAACGCGCCCAATGCCCCTATCGGTGCTACCAATTGACGGTATATATAATATAATATATAAACTGTATATAAATGCCATACAAAACCAAAAAAAAATTATAAACCCTCCGATATATACAACAAATATAATATATATTTTTACGGACTTCATAAACCATTATTTTCTATGAATATATTTTGAATACATTTATATATATGTATATAATTTTTAAAGTGGTTGTCAAATGGTTAGAGAAAGAGAGAGAGAGAGAGAAAGAGAGAGAGAGAGAGATAATATAAGTTAAAAACTTCACCACTCATTGCCATTAACTTTAAAAACTCTAAAAACATTTAAATGGACTTTTGTTTCCAAAAACAATAATATATTTTATTTTATTTTTTTACACAACAAAACTGCCACACAATCGGTGGTGTGTGCGGACAGCTCTCTCTCTCTCTCTCTCTCTCTCTCTCTATGCTCTGCAGCCGTGCATCTGCTGATGACAGCTCATTCAGCTTTTTCTCGGAGGTGCAGTCAACTGTGCCAACACACACACACACACACACATACATAACAGTGGAAACCGGGTGACTGTTTTTGGCATTTCATAGGCATTTTAACGTTGCAGCACAGGTCAGCAGCAGCAGCAGCTCAGCACAGTTGGCTTGCACTTCAATTGTGCTGTTCATACACTGTGTGTGTGTGTAGAAGATATGTTTAGTATGCCTAAGCTATATATATACAGGAGAGATGTTTAGTACGGATGATGGTTACGGCTATATGTTTTTTGGCCGTAACATCATTACACACACACACACACACACACACACACACACACATACACATACATAACCTTACTCTCCAACTGGTCTATCCATTCACTCACTCACTCACTTCAAAACAAAATTTTTCTGTATTATTTGATTCATTAACTTTTTACTGTCGACTGTTTTTTTTTTTTTTTTGGTTTAACAAACTATATATATATATAAGCTATAAATGACTACTACTTGCTGTGTTTGAACCTATTTTTTTTTTGTTAGGCATATATATAACCTACTAATTTAAAAAAAAACTGTTGGCATACCGTTTTGATGGAAATAGGATGTATTTCGTGGTCGTCCCCCATTGCCATACATGTCATCATCAACGTTGTCATCATCATCATCACCGGTGGTACTACGGGCCCACTCCAGCACCAGTGGTCGTCCATATAAGTGAGTCGAATGGCATAAAGCATCGAAAGCTCTCTACAAAAACAAAAAATTATTTATCAAAAAAAAAAATAAAATAAATTACAAAAAAATAAGTGAAAAAAATACAGACAGTATATACCGGTATATATATATCACATAAAAATGGAAATGTAATAAATAAATGAAATGAAAAATTAAAGTACAAGAAAATAAAACACACAGAAAATCCTAAATTACATCTCAAATACTTTTCATGAATTATATATCTATTGATGAATGAGAGAGAAAGAGAGAGAGAGAGAGAGAGAAAGAGAGAGAGAGAGAGAGAAAGAGAGAGAAAGAGAGAGAGAGAGAGAGATAGTCAATGACAACATATATATATGGTCTTTAAAAAACAAAAAAAAATACACAAAATCTCTTCTAAACTTTCCAATACTTAGAGAGAGAGAGAGAGAGAGAGAGAGAGAGAGAGAGAGAGAGTACAGTACTGTATAAAGAAAATAGTTTACTAATAATACTAATAATAATAAATCCCTTAATTAAAATTTTACAACTTTTTTTCAAGTGATTAGTTAGCTTTTTAAAGAGAGAGAGAGAGAGAGAGAGAGAGAGACTAAGTTATATAATATCATAATATATTAATGTCCTCTTATTTTATGTTATTTATTTTTTTTTTGTTAATTTTAGTTTCATTTATTATATATATATAAAATGTCATTACCTTTGCATCGGTTTTGGTTACAAAGTCGACAAAACCGAAGCCACGATACGAACCGATTTGCGATAACTTTTTCGGTAGTCTAACGGCTTTGAGTTCACCGAAAACTCTGTATTAAAAAAAATATATTTAAAAAAAACATTAATAATTAATTTTTTGCAAAAAAAAAATTTGGTTGAAAGGTTGATGTCATTGCTTGTATTAAAAACAAAAAAAAATTTACAGTACATTATATACCTGTATATATATATGCATAGTATTGAGAGATAGATATATAGATAGATAGATATAGAGAAAAAATATATACTATATTTCACAGAAAATAAATATATATATATATTTTTTTTTAAAGTCAAATAAAGATAACATAACAAAATTGATACAACAAATGACAAAATTGTTTTTTTTTTTTGAAAAATCAATCAATGATTTTAACCAAAAAAAAAATTTCTACTATTATTATTATTATTATTATTACTCATTAAACTTGTCATCCGTTTACACATCAAAAAAAAAACAAAAATTTCAATAAACTATACACTAATTTACACCCAAAAAAAAAAAAAATTAAAAAATCTATGACTAACTATGATTAGACCAAATAGTTTTCAATGTTTTTTTTTTATATAAGTAAAATTTTAGTTGACATTAACCAACCAACTAATATAGAAAAAAAAGTAATTTAATGGTTAAGCAATTTTGAATGCATTTTCAGAAAGAGAGAGAGAGAGAGAGAGAGAAATTGAATGCAAATTTTTTTTCTGGTAATTGTTATTCAATGAATGTCTCTCTCTCTCTCTCTCTCTCTCTCTCTCTGTTTCTATTATATCTCAAAAAAAAACAAAATAATAATAAAAATCACAGAAAAAAAATCAGAAATTAATTAATTCATTCATTCATTTGAATTCATTTACCTGAAGAGCTTCTTCACGTCATCGACAGTCGCCTCGAATGGTATATTCTTTACGCAAATCTTAGTTCCCGTTTGTTTTGCCTGTCGTTGTCCTCCTCCTCCTCCTCGTCGTTGTTGTCTTTCATCAGACATTCTTCCGGTTAAATCTTTTTGTTTTCTAATTTCAAAACAACAAAAAAATACAATAAAAAAACAAAAAATACTAAATAAAACAATTGTCACCAAAAAAAAAATCAAACAAACAAACAATACATACGATGTGGTTCTGTTGGATAACTTTAGCTCAAGAGTGTGACCGTCGAGTACGGAATTTTGCAGCGTTTTCAGCGCTTTTTGTGCCGATTTCTGGTAAACAAATTGAATGAATCCGTAGCCCATCGACAACTGTCCTCTGTCCCGATCTTTACGGTACTGTATGTTTGCGCTATAGATTTGGCCGCATCGGTGAAAGTGATCCCTAAAAACTTCGTCCATTGTATCGAAATTCAAATTCTTGACGAATATAGTTGTGTCCTCTTCTGGCTCTATATCTAACAACTCGTCGCTGTTGTTGTCGTTGGTATTCATCGTTTGTCTGGTCGTAGTTGTTGTCGAAGTTGTCTTAATGTTTGTGTCATTAGTATCTTCTCCTTCTTCACCAGATTTGACCCGTCCTTCCAAAACCATCAGCTCTTTGATCTCATCGTCAATACTGGTGGCGGCGGCTGTCGAGTTGGTATCTTTGAATACATTACTGGGCGCCCATTCCAGATACAACGGGAAGTGCTTGAAGTTAGTATAGGCCAACCGTTTGAATGCCTGTTTGGCTTCGCTGGGCTCCTGCATCTCGACAATAGCTGTCACACCATAGGGCGGTAGTATTACCCGATGAACGAGTCCCGATTTGGCAAACAATTCACGGATTTCTTGCGGCTCAGTACTGGCCGGTAAATTCTTGACCAAAATAACAGTAGTACTTCTCGGCTGCGGTGGTGGTTGTTGACCATCGGTAGTATCGCCGCCGCCATCACCGGTGCCACTAAACGCTTTCAATTGGACACCGTTTTCCAGCAGAAAACGTCTCATATCGTTAATAATCTGTGTCTCACCCAATGCCATACGTACGGCAATACTGTCCCGGGTATTGGTATCAGCTAACAGATCCGATTTGTTTACTTTGAATTTTTTGGCCATAATATCGGCCACAGCGTTCTGATTGATAAACAAACTGTTCCACTGATGCGAGCTTTGCGACTGACTTTTCCTATCCTTTAGTTTTTGTTTCTTAAACGACGATGTCTTGTCATTGTCCGCCACTGCATACGGCGGTACATAATCTTCGGGTTTCGGTTTGCTAGCAATCAGATGCAACAGTCGCCCCCGAAAATCAGTCTTATCCAATTCGGCCACTGCCCGGACGGCGTGTTCGGGAAACATATACGTAACAAATGCAAAACCTTTTTGTTTTTTAGTATACGAATCAATTGGTAGATGAAATTCGGCGATCTGGCCATACTTTTCGAACAGTCCGCGCAATTCGGTTTCATCGCACGTATAGGACAGGTTGCGTACGAATATCCGACCCGATTCACCGACCGGTTCGTCAGCCGGTACTGCCGTCAACCATTTTGGCTGCTTTTTCGAGGCCGTGTCCGCCGCCGCCGCCGCGGATTTATTGTCGGTGTTGTTGTTGTTGTTGTCTTCACCGGCGGTTGTTTTCATCACTTTTCGCATTTCGTTTTTAACCTCAATTCGATGGCCGTCCAGAAAACTTCGATGTTTGACCAGTACTTGATTCATATCACCCAACGATCCGAACGACAAATAGGCCATACCTTTCATCTTTGGCGGCATTCGTAGACTCAGTGGTTTCGCTGGACTACAAAACTCTTTGATCTGACGCTTCTTGATCTTATACGGCAATCCTCTCAGTACTAACTGATACTCGTGAACTTGTTTGGGCTCTACTTTCGGCCGGACATTAGATTTATTATTATCTTCTTCTTCCTCCTCCTCGTCCTCCTCTTCCTGATTCACCCCCTTATCGGTGATGTCATTGTCCTCAACAACACCATCAACATTGTCCACCTCCTCGTCATCGATGGCCAAATCGTTACTCCAGACGTGTTTGCCTTTTGCCGAATCGACATTTCGCTGTAATTTCAAAAACTCTTTGAACTGCGGATCCAGTTTGAGTTCATCCAACTCTTCGTTCAGTATCTTCTTCTTGCGTAACCTTTTAGTCTCTTTTTCTTTGCTGTTGTTGTTGTCTTCGTCGTCGTCCTTATCGTCACTAATCAAGTCTTTCTTCTGGTGTTTCTTATCCTTCTTATGCTTCTTAATCTTCTTCAGTTGCTGTTGTCCGTCGACTACATCGGCGGTAATCAGTTGTTCATCGCTTAACTTAACCGTAATTTTATTGGTAAATATATAAGTCTTGTTAAAATAGTCGACAGCTTCGGTAGCCGACTGTTGGTCAACAAAACCGATAATAGCGTGACGTTTATCGGGATTCAGTCGCAAATCACTGATCTGGCCTTTGATGGCAAACCGTTTGCGTAGATCGGCTTCCGATATCTAAATGCGGCGATAATTATAAGACATTGATTAGCCATCAGTGATAATGAAGATCTAATTATGGGATCAATTGATTCAATCGGATATTTCTCTTACTTTTTTCGGCAGATTTTGAATGAAAATTCTCGACATTTTTCTCTTCTTCTGTTGTCTTCTTCTTCTGTCGTTTTCTTCTGTCGTCTTCTTCTGTCGTCTTCTTCTGTCGTCTTTTTCTGTCGTCTTCTTCTGTTGTCTTCTTATTCTTCGAGATATTTATAATAAATAAAAAAAAACTTTTTTTGTTTGTTTTGTTTAGTAAACTATTTTATTGACACTAAAAAAAAATTATCGATAAATACATTGATTTTATTTTTTTTTGTTAATTAATTAATTATTTTAGTTATTATTATTAGTTATAAATAAATGACACGTTTTTTTGGTTAAAAAAATCCTAAAAATAAAATACACTTTAAATGTAAACATATTTTGTAAACGACACGTGATTTTTACACATAAAACATATGAAATGTGTTTATAATATAATAATAATAATAATAATAAAAATGTCTAAACAATTGGTGGCGACATCTCTTTGGTATCAATTAGTTATATATATATATATAAGTTATGATTTAAATTGTATTAAAAAAAAATAATAATAAAATATTTAAATTAAAAAGTTATTATAAATTATAATATTTAAGAAAATAATAAAATAATTGCACACAAAAAATAAGTTTATAACTAAAAAATGTTTTTTAAAAATTAATTTATAGTTAATTTGTTTGTTGTTATTTTTTTTAGTTAATTAATACTAAATATTAAAAAAAGTTTTTCAAAAAAAATTAATTTATAGTTAATTTGTTTGTTATATATTTGATTTAATTAATTAATACTAAATATTTAAAAAAAGTTTTTTTTTAAAAATTAATTTATAGATAATTTGTTTGTTATATTTATTTTAGTTAATTAATACTAAATAAATAAAAAAATAGTTTTAAATATATATTTTTTATATCAAAAAAAAATTATGTTTGATGTTTGTTTGGATTTTATAGTTGATCCACAAGTTTCAAGTGATGATGATGATGAGCTAACTGATCCCATTGTCATATATGAGGGAGGGATCTATTGAATGGTGATAATGAAAAAATCAAGTTTACCGCCGGCGGCGGCGTCCAGGACTACTATAGATAGTCTGGCCGCCGACCTCCACAACAATTGGTCCACGTTTTTGATTACTACCGCCCGGATAATAATTATTAGACCATGGATCCCGTTCCCTTTGAACCCTAACCCTAACCAAACCGCTTAGCACTTCCAGTGCCAGATTGATACCCTGCGATCCCAGTGTTTTGTTACGCTGAAGATCCATATTGAAAAATGGTCTAAAAATAGGAGGGGGTGGGGTGGGGGGTATTCCCAAAATAATTATCAAAAAATTAATATATATATATATCTATAGATAGTTAACATACCCGACATCGACACCTACTCTACCGGTTTTACCATTGATACCATTGCCGAAACCGTCGACATTGACCACTCCTGGTCCCTGAGTTGTCCCATCATATCCTGGATCTTCTCCGGGAAACGGCTGCTGCTGTTGTTGTCGACTATTGAAGTTACGAGTAGTAGGCGGTGGAGGCGGTCGTGGCGACGGTTCCTCGTCCTCGTTGTCCACATAACGAAACTGTTTGGCGGCGATAGCCCTGGACGGCGGCGGCGGTGTCGGTGGTGGTGGCGATTGGCTATCATTACCGCAAACTATTACCGATAATACTAATAATAATACCGAAACTAATGTTAAATATTTAAACATTTTTTTGTTGGTTTTCTCGGTCTATCTCTTTGTTTGATTGTTTTTAGTATATATTAGATAAAAGTTTTCCACTGAAATAACTACTATAATAATAAAAATAATTTTTTTTGCAAATATATAAAAGTATTAAAACCTTTAAACTAAACTCAGGGTTACTATACTGTATTATAATCAAATAAATCTCTGTTTGTATGTGTGTTTGGGAGGGGGAATGGGTTGGTTGGACTGGTAGTTAAAAAATCAACTGTCACTTCCTCTATACCATAATGTCTTTAATAACTATACTGTATAATACAATTACAGTACTAAACCAAACCAAACAGCTAATCAACATTCAAGTAAATAATAAATATTATTTATTTTATTATTAAAATTATAATATATATATATTTAATACTACTGTCCTCTCTCTCTCTCTCTCTCTCTCTCTCTCTCTCTCTCTCTCTCTCTCTCTCTCTCTCTCTCTCTCTCTCTCTCTCTATGTATTACACATATAATATGAAAACAAAATTTCAAAATAAAATTCAAGACACAATTATTACCAGTGAACTGGTATATCAACAAAAAAAATAAATAAATAAAAGTTTACTTCCTATACATGTATAAAATCAATGTTATTATTATTATTATTATTATTGACAATTGACTTTCACTGCAAACTATTATAATATATATATATTAAACTAACTATAAAATTATAGTTTATAATAATAATAATAATAATAACAATGTTGACCTGAAAGTTATTAATAATTAATTATTTGATAAACATTGAATTTATCATATAATTAAATAATTAATTATTATTTTTAAAAAAAACTATTTGGTTTGTATATTGATGTTTAAATCAATATTCAATTAATAAAAAAATAATTGTTTATTACTGTACATATATATATATATATAATTTTTCAGAAAATAAATTGCATTTAAATTACATTAATTGATTTATTATACTTTAAAAATTTATTCACAAATAATAATAATAATATTTAAGATAAAAGTTTTATTTACTGTTATTTTCCGCGTAATGACCTAAATATCAATTAATAAAATAAAATAAGTCAACAAATTTGCATCACATTTGATTCAATAATAATACTTTTAAAAAAATTGTTTTAAATATTTTATTATTGTTAAATAATTTTGCATATATATATATAAAATAATATATGATATATAATTTATGGTTATGTAATAAAGTAATAGCTATTTTTTAAAAGTAAAAATTTATTTATTTTTTAAAAAAAATAAAACATAAGATAACAATCATTTGATTTGATTTTTTTATGGTTCATTAGATTTGATTTTAATTTTTTGTTTACTGACTGATTGATTGCAATGAAATCACATAATAATAATAATAATGTATTTATTTTTGTTAAAAACTTGTTTTTTAAAGTATTAGTTTTGATATTTGCATAAATTAATAATTATTATTATTATTGTTATCATAAAACAAATTATTAGTAAATTGTATATTTTAGAAAAATAATAAAACTAAAAAAATATGTGATTCAAAAATATGGGTAAATTTTGTTACATATTTATAAGTGTATAATAATAATAATAATATAAGCATTGATAGTTGATGATTAAATTAGCATGGAGATTATTTAATAATTTATTTATTTATCTACTAATTAGTAGATATCAGTAAAATTAATTATAATATATTGATATACATTTAAATAAATAAATGATTAAATGATAATAAAAAATTTTTAATAATAGTATTATTAGATAATGATAACAATAATATTTTTATTTTAATTATCTAAAGTATAAATTAATATTAACCCTTATCAGTTGAAAATGCTAATAATAATAAACTATAAAATAATATAAAGTTATTTAAATATATACATGTATAGGGTCTAGTTCATAAGATCTAAACTCATTTGACCCAAACTTACTTGACCCAACTCATTTGATCCAAACTCATATGACCCAACTCATTTGAACCAAACTTATTTGACCCAAATCACTTGACCCAAATCATTTGACCCAAATCATTTGAACCAAATCACTTGACCCAAATCATTTGACCCAAATCATTTGAACCAAATCACTTGACCCAAATCATTTGACCCAAGCTTATTTGACCCAATTATTATTTTATTTTTTCAAACTATATAATTATATATAAATGATACAAAACTTAATAAATAGTTATAAAATTATGAACATTAATATTTATTACATATTTATTTTTTAACCAATTGGTAATATCTCTGGCTTTTTATATTTTTTAAAAATTAATGTGTAATAAATAAATAAATATTAATAAGATCTAATTTTTATAACTATTTAGATTATTATTTTATTAAGTTTTATATCATTTATATAGTTTGAAAAAATAAAATAATATTTGGGTCAAATAAGCTTGGGTCAAATGATTTGGGTCAAGTGATTTGGTTCAAATGATTTGGGTCAAATGATTTGGGTCAAGTGATTTGGGTCAAGTGATTTGGGTCAAATAAGTTTGGGTCAAATGAGTTGGGTCAAATGAGTTTGGATCAAATGAGTTGGGTCAAGTAAGTTTGGGTCAAATGATTTGGGTCAAATAAGTTTGGGTCAAATGAGTTTAGATCTTATGAGTGCGACCGACATGTATATACTGTATATAATAGCTATTTTATTAATTTTAAAAAATTAGATAATTAATTTACAATTAAAATACAGACTAAACTAAATAAATCAATTTAGTTATTATTTATTATTTTTATTTTTGAAAATTTTATACTTAATAAATTAAGCAATTGTTGAATAAAATACATATTTTTAAAAATTATTATATTATATTAGATAATATAATATTTTATATATAAATTCAGATAAATAAATTAATATTTGAAATTTTAATATCATTTAGTTTAATAATTTTGATAAAAATTTGATACTTAAATATGATAGTATAACTTGTTTAATATAAATGTTTAGTATAGAAATATTTTATATATTTAATAAATTAAGCAATTGTTGAATAAAATACATTTATATATCAAAATAGAAAATTATTTTTTTTTAAATTATAATTTTTTAAATGAATTACTAATCTAAAATTTTTTAAAAAAATTATTTCATAAATAGTATTTATTGTTTATTTAATTTATTTAACAAAATTAATAATTTGTAATAATTTATTAAATATTTTATTTGTGTGAAAAAATTAAAAAAATTATTATATTGCTACCAAATAGTATTAATTAAAATTTGATATTTATTTACTAATTATTATTATACTATTGAAATTATTAGTTGAAAATTTAAATCACAAACAATTAATATTCATATAATGATTTAAAATGATAGCAAAAAAAATAAAGTAAAAAATAAAAATAATATATTTTTATTGTTGTTGTTTATTGATTGCTATTGATTGTATTGGCCATCCATTGGACAATAGGTGATATCCGTACGATTAATAATTGGGCGTCAGATTGTCGGCCCAAACACGAAACACCATCAGATATACCTTTATGTATACCGATAAGTACAGCCCTATCCCCGACATACTGTATCAATGGTCCTCCAGAATCACCCTTTAAATTAGGATACAGTTATACAGTATATAATATGTATGCACTATTAAATACTACTACTACTAATAATAATAACTACTACTAACTACTACTAACTACTACTACTACTTACTACTACTAATAATAGTAATAATAACTACTACTACTAACTACTAATACTAATAATAATAATAATAACTACTACTACTAACTACTAACTACTAACTACTACTACTACTACTAATAATAATAACTACTACTAACTATTACTACTACTACTATTACTACTACAACTACTACTAATAATAATAACTACTACTAACTATCACTAATACTACTAACTACTACTACTAATAATAATAATAACTACTACTAACTATTACTACTAATACTATTACTACTACAACTACTACTAATAATAATAATAACTACTATTACTGCAAACTACTACTTGAATATTAACTTAATTCAAGTTTTTTTTAAATATAAAAAAATATAAATATAATTATAAATTACTGGACACATAGCGGTTCCTGTATTTGGCGGATATCTGATCCCAACAATAATATTTCCGTACGGATTATTTGTATCGTAAAATGGTTTCAATATGACTATCCAACCCATCCTAAGTTGTCCAGTATTATGGACGCTATCATCAATCATACCGTAACCGGCAAACAATGCTAACTCGTGTTCCGTATTCATTATATTAGGTTCGGGTAAACAAATACTGTTTATCTGTTGTCCAAACCCGTGTAAACCCGTGGTCGGTATTGTTGTCGTTGGTATCGGTATTTTAGATTTTAGTCTAACTAATGCAATATCGTAACCCGATTTATATCGGTTAGTATGCGTCCAATTGGGATGAGTGAACCACTTGTCCACACCGTATGTATGGCCCGGTTGTTGTCTCATATCCTGAACTGTACGCACAGTATATGTACTCTCGGGTCTTAAAAACAAAAACATTAGTACCGTTTTATATTGTTTTTTCTTTACCATATATATATATATATAGAAATATCAAAGTCATGGTGAATAATGCGAGTTTTCTCCCATATAAAAATATGGGTTTTTTTTTATTTTGGATAATAATTTTCAACCCCCCTGTTTTTGTCTATATTTTAAAGATTTTCCACCCCTTATTTGTCTGTCTGTCTGTCTGTCTGTCTGTCTGTCTGTCTGTCTGTCTGTCTGTCTGTCTGTCTGTCTGTCTGTCTGTCTGTCTGTCTGTCTGTCTGTCTGTCTGTCTGTCTGTCTGTCTGTCTGTCTGTCTGTCTGTCTGTCTGTCTGTCTGTCTGTCTGTCTGTCTGTCTGTCTGTCTGTCTGTCTGTCTGTCTGTCTGTCTGTCTGTCTGTCTGTCTGTCTGTCTGTCTGTCTGTCTGTCTGTCTGTCTGTCTGTCTGTCTGTCTGTCTGTCTGTCTGTCTGTCTGTCTGTCTGTCTGTCTGTCTGTCTGTCTGTCTGTCTGTCTGTCTGTCTGTCTGTCTGTCTGTCTGTCTGTCTGTCTGTCTGTCTGTCTGTCTGTCTGTCTGTCTGTCTGTCTGTCTGTCTGTCTGTCTGTCTGTCTGTCTGTCTGTCTGTCTGTCTGTCTGTCTGTCTGTCTGTCTGTCTGTCTGTCTGTCTGTCTGTCTGTCTGTCTGTCTGTCTGTCTGTCTGTCTGTCTGTCTGTCTGTCTGTCTGTCTGTCTGTCTGTCTGTCTGTCTGTCTGTCTGTCTGTCTGTCTGTCTGTCTGTCTGTCTGTCTGTCTGTCTGTCTGTCTGTCTGTCTCTGTCCCACATATGTCAGTGATTCGAATCCAGGCTACAAATTTTTTTTTTTAAGTTAAGGAGTTCGTATGGAAATGCTTTTGAAGCATTCTGAACTGGTTATAAATAAAATACTAAATTATTGTAATTATTTACGAAAAGCAATAGTTAATAATTATATTACAATTAGAATATATATATATATATATAGATTAAAAAAAATAAATTTAAACAAAAGTCTATTATAATTACTCCAAACAATGTCCGGCTGTTATAATCCAATTGGCGTTCAATACAACTCCAGTACAGATAAAACTATAATTTTAATAAAATTAAATATTTTATATAAACAAAAATTACAAATTTAGCTAAAAAAATTTAAATTAAGTTATATTAAGTTAATTTAAATACTGTATATATATATATATATACTGTATAATTATTAAATATACCTGGTAGTTTTCCAAAATCCCCAAAAATATTTATTTACTTCAATTAATGCAATCCATGGGAACTCTCCCTTAAGAGCTAACCGTCCGTTTTGGACACTACTTGTAGTCTCATTGGTTGACCACTTGAAACATTGTCCGCTAATAGTAGTAGTCGTCGACAACAACAGTGATGACTGTCTGCCGATACCACACGTGTCGAGCGTTACGTTCGGGTATTGTTTGATACGTGAGTGCAAACCATTCACTAATACTATTAACACTAGATTTTTATAAATTAATAGTTATTATAAATTTAAAAAAAAAATTATGTTATGTTAATAATAATATTTATTTTGTTTGTTTGTTTATTATAAATGTTTAGTATATGAAAAATTTTATACTTAATAAATAAAACAATTGTTGAATAAAATACATCATTGTTATTGATTAATGAAATTAAATAAAAATTAATAAAAAATATATAATTTTTTAAATAAATTATTCTATAAATACTAATAGTATATTTTGTTATATTTAATTAAGATTTAAAAATTTTCTTATATTAGTTTAATTCATTAGAAAACTGAGAAGTGATATTTGATATTTTTTTTTGTAAAAAATTAAAAATTATTACACTACTATAGTTATATTTTTAATGAAATATTAATATTTTTAATTAAAATTAATATTTATTTTTAGGAAATTATAATGTTTATATAAAAATATATTTAGTTTTCAATTATGTTAAAAATAGTTTACTTTGAAAATGATTTTGATAATTTATAATACTGTATATTTATATATCATGATAAAAAATAATAAAATAAAATTAATTTTTGTTTAATTGTAAACTTATATTTTAAAACTCTCTCTCTCTCTATATATATATATATATATATATATATATATATATATATATATATATATATATATATATATATATATATATATATATATATAGATTTAAAAAATAAAAATTAAATTAAACAAAAAAGTTTATAATAATTACTCCAAACAATGTCCGGCTGTTATAATCCAATTGGCGTTCAATATAACTCCACTACAGTTATTACTATTAATTAATTTAATTAAAATTAAATTAATTTTTTTAGAAAATTAAAATAAATATTTTATATATACAAACACACACACACACACACACAAATTTTTTAACTTAAAATTAAATTATATTTAATTAGTAAATATACCTGGCTGTTTTCCAAAATCGCCAAAAATATTCAGATCCCTGAATATATGCAATCCATGGTAACTCTCCCGGAAGGGCTAACCGTCCGTTTTGGACACTATTGGTCTCATTGGTTAACCATTTGAAACATTGTCGGCCAGTAGTAGTAGTCGTCGACAACAACAGTGATGACTGTCTGCCGATACCACACGTGTCGAGCGTTACGTTCGGGTATTGTTTGATACGTGAGTGCAAACCATTCACTAATACTATTAACACTGTATTAGCAGATATTTTTTTTGATTACAAAAATAAAATAATACATATTTTTATTTATAAAAATAATTAAACAAAATTTTTTTACACTCATCAAATAATGTATTACTAATAAATTTTAAGTGTGAAGTTATCCGCAAGCTTTCAGCTATAGATGTCATTAGTATGTGTTTAAGCATTAATACAATGATATCATTGTAATGTGTAAATGCATTATGTAGTCAATGAATAGACAAAAATTACATTTTTTTTAACTATTGTTTTTTTTTTTTAATCAAAACTAATATTATAATTGGCATTTTTTGTTTTAAATGTGTTATTACTATAATTAAATATTATATAAACAAAAAATGCCAATTATAATATTAGTTTTGATTAAAAATTAAAAAAATAAAATAAAATAGAATAAAAAAATTTTTTTTATTACTATTTATATTTTGAATTTTTAAAAACAGATAGTAGACATTAAATAAAATATTAAAAAAAATAAAAAGCAATTAATATAGTAATATCTTTATTTAATATTAATAATAACAAAAATTATTTAGTAAATTAAACTGGTTAAAATTAATTCATATATATTATCTAGATTATAACTTTTATTTAATCATCATCATTTTTTTCTATCTTGGTGTTGGCGACCCTACTACTACTACTACTACTACTACTACTACTAACAAGCATGTTGAATTGTCTACACAAATGTGCCACCATTATTATTATTATTACTCTGGTAGTTTAAAAACATTTTTTTGTAGTTTTTTTTTGGATAATGTGAGTTTACCGGTCCGTATATTATGTTCACAGTTTAGGGGACAATACTTTTTTATCGCACAGTTTCGATATTCTCTTATGTATTCCTCTTTCACTGGATCGCAGTTATTGTGTTCTGAATTTGGTTCTGGAAAAAAATATATAGACAAAAAAATATTATAACAGTGTCATAGCCAGGGTTTTAAAAATGGCAGGCATAAACAATAGATGCCAATTTTGCTTAAATGCCTGCCCTGCCTCTGCCATGCCCTGGGCATCTATTTTAAGGTGGTGACACCTATTATTTTAATTTTATATTATTAATTTATTTATAAAACATTGTTTTTATAATATATTTGCTTGTATTTTTGTTTTGTATACCTTTAATTAAAAGGTAATATCATTGGAAAGAAGTAAATTAATTGTAAATTTAATTAACACGTTAAAACACTAAATTACATTATTTTTACAAATACAGTTGCTTTTAGCAATTTAAATTGGCAGGCAAATAAAATAAATGCCCAAAAAGCCAGGCATCTATTTGGGCATTGCCAGGGCAGGCATTTATTTTCTTAAAACCCTGGTCTTAAAACATTGATTTCGATGAATGAGATAATGATTTCGATTTAACTGACAATTCGACTTCAATTACAAGATAAACAATTCGATGACTGATATATTGAATTCGATATTTAGCCATCAATCATACCGTTAGCGGCTATAAAAAAAATCCAGTGCCAACTCATGTCCAGTATTCATCACTATATCGGTTTCGGGCAAAACAAATGCTGTTTAACTGCCAAAAACAATGACA
Organism: Oppia nitens; assembly: GCF_028296485.1. Taxonomy (NCBI): domain Eukaryota; kingdom Metazoa; phylum Arthropoda; class Arachnida; order Sarcoptiformes; family Oppiidae; genus Oppia; species Oppia nitens. The sequence goes on along the minus strand of NW_026533202.1, from coordinate 429,729 downwards.
ACCCTATCGGTGTCCACACCGTATGTATGACCCTTCCGGGTGAGTGTTGTCTCAGATCCTGAACTGTACGTACAGTATATATGTTCTCTTAGGGCTTAAAAACATATGTATTGAATGTTAATACAGTAAATACTTAATATTTTTCTAAATTTTTTTTATTACTATTTATATTTTAAATTTAAAAAAAAACAGATAATAGGCATTAAATAAAATATTTAAAAAAATAAAACTATTATATTTATATAATAATAATAATAAAATATATTATTTAACAAATTAAACAAGTGCAATTAATAAATATATTATTAGATTATATTGACTTTTATTTAATCATTATTATTTATCGCAGTCCTTGTGTTCAATTGGGGCTAAATAATAGATAATAATAAACTATTAATTATTATTTATTATTATTATTAGTAATTATTATTAATAGTAATTATTATTATTAGTAATTATTATTAATAGTAATTATTATTATTAGTAATTATTATTATTAGTAATTATTATTAATAGTAATTATTATTATTAGTAATTATTATTAATAGTAATTATTATTAATAGTAATTATTATTATTAGTAATTATTATTAATAGTAATTATTATTATTAGTAATTATTATTAATAGTAATTATTATTATTAGTAATTATTATTATTAGTAATTATTATTAATAGTAATTATTATTATTAGTAATTATTATTAATAGTAATTATTATTATTAGTAATTATTATTAATAGTAATTATTATTATTAGTAATTATTATTAATAGTAATTATTATTATTAGTAATTATTATTAATAGTAATTATTATTATTAGTAATTATTATTAATAGTAATTATTATTATTAGTAATTATTATTAATAGTAATTATTATTAATAGTAATTATTATTATTAGTAATTATTATTATAAGTAATATTATTAATAGCAGTTACAATTAATACTATTTTGTTCATAATTATTATTATCAAAATTTCAATGTTTTTATTAAAAAACAATTGATAATTTAATTAAAAAATTTAATTGATAATTTAGTTTTAGAATATATAATATTTTTTAAAAAAATTATTTAATGACTACTATTAAGTAAAAAAAATAATTTACAAACGGCATTTAAAACTTTTTTTTTTAATTTATTTAACTAATATCTTATTATGTTATCATAAAAACTAAAAAAATCTAAATTAAATATGGCTTTCAGCTAATCATTATTATTATTATTATTGAAATTACAATAATTATTTTATTGAGAAAATATTGAAATTAAATAATAAGTTAGTTTTAAATATAAAAATATTTTTTCCCCCAATTATTACTGTTAAGTAAAATAAAAAAATTTATAAATGGCTTTTTGAAACTTATTAAAAATTTATTTATTAACTAAATATATAAATAATGTTTTTCATAAAAACTCAAAATTTAAATTAAATAATGTCTTTCAGCTTATCTATAACTTATGGGTATTTGATATAAAAAATAACTTAAATAATAAAAAATTTATATTATAATTATCATAAAAGTTAGGGTTTACAGTGATCCCCGTGAGAGGAAAGTTTCCAAATTTTTCCGAAAAATATTTTGGTTTCCCCCTCTCTATTTCATTAGATGGGAAAATAATATATATATATATATTATATTAAATAATATCTAAAACTTTATATATATTTTTTAGTATAAAATTAATTTATAATATTAATTATTAGTATTTATACGGAAGTTATAGTTATTTTTTTAGTTTTTATTGGGAATTTACATTGAATTTACTGTGAACTTATAGATTATTTATTGGGAATTTATTGATTATCTATTGGGAATTTAGTTACTAATTTTAGTTACTCCCCATTCGCCCCCTATACCCCACTGAGATCGAAAACATTTAGCAACCCTGATATATATATATATATATATATTATACTTAAATAATATCTAAAACTTTATATATTTGTTAGTATAAAATTAATTTATATTAATATTAATTATTAGTAATTATTATTTATTAATTAATGTTAATTAATATAACTTAATTAATATTAGATGGTTGTTGTGGTGGTGTTGGTGTTGGTGTGTCTGTTGGTGTTGGTGTTGGTGTTGGTGTTGGTGTTATCTATATGGTAGATGGTTGTTGTGGTGGTGTTGGTGTTGGTGTTGGTGTTGGTGTTGGTGTTGGTGTTGGTGTTGGTGTTGGTGTTGGTGTTGGTGTTGGTGTTTGTGTTTGTGTTTGTGTTGGTGATGGTGTTGTTGTTGTTGTTGGTGTTGGTGTTGGTGTTGGTGTTGGTGTTGGTGTTGGTGTTGGTGTTGGTGTTGGTGTTGGTGTTGGTGTGTGTTGTTGTTGTTGGTGTTGGTGTTGGTGTTGGTGTTGGTTTGGTGTTGGTGCTGGTGTTGGTGTTGGTGTTAATGTTGGTGTTGTTGGTGATCCTTCAAAGCATGTTGAATTGTGTACACATTGGCCACCCGTATAGTTTAGTACATACGGTTCCTTACAAACACAACCGGACTTACACTTATATTTACAACGTAACGGTCCGATTCCGGTGCGTATATATTCACAGGTATCGCGACATAGAGCACCACATTTGGTAAACTTTTGTTTCAATGGATCGCAATCTTTGGGTCCAATTTTGGCTAAAATTTTGTTAAAATTTAAATTTATTAAAATATTTATTATTAACTAATTAACTAATTATTAACTATATGTATACCTGATAATGATGATTCAAAATAAATACAAGTAATAATAAAAATAACAGTTAAAATCAATACTATTTTGTTTATCATTATTATTATTATTATCGTTGAAATTTAAATAATAAGTTTGTTTTAAATATAATAATAATTTTTTTTATCAATTACTACTATTAAGCAAAATAAATTAAATGGGTTTTTCAAATTTATTAAAAATTTATAAATTATTTAATTAAATATCTAATTATGTTTTATAAATACTAAAAAAAATTAAATTAAATATGGCTTTCAGTTTAACGATAACTTATGGGTATTAGAAATAAAATTTATAAGTAATAAAATTTATATATTATATTATATATAATAAATTAAAAGTTATAGTTTGTAGTTGAAATATGAAAAATTAATTTAATAAAAGTTATTTATTTATTTTTAAAAAATTCACTTAGAAGTCTGTATTTGTTATATTTTGTTTAATATTTATTTTTTTAAATTAAAAAAAATTGGCTACTTTTATCTATCGTAACTTATTGTTTTTAGGTTAGATAAAAAAAATGATAATCCGATTTGGGCTAAACAGGTTTACCCCCTATACCCCCCCTTCCGCAACAATTAATAATTTATATTAACAACTAAAATAGTTTATTTCAATTGTAATTTCAATTATTTTAGTTTCATATTTAATTAAAAAACAACTGTATATTTAAATTAATAAGATATAATTTTATTTTATTATAAAAACTTTATTTTTTTTGTTATTAAGTTAATATTTCCAACAACAAAAAATACTAAAAATAATTTATAATATATATATATATATATTTATATAACATTTAGTATATATTCTACTTTAAAAATAATTAGAAATAATAATTTAACTTTTATTTTGACTAATATTATGTTTAATAATAAATAAAATGAGACAACACCCGGCGCCGGGCCATACATACGGTGTGGACAAGTGGTTAAACTGTATAATAAATTAGTTTTCTATTGTTGGCATTTATTTTTGATCAATTAATTTACTTATAATATGGTAATAATAATAATTAAAAATTAATAATAAATATTTTTATTTTATTTATTAATTAAATATTTTTATTTTATTTATTAATTAAATATTTTTGTTGTTATTTTGACAGTTTGTATTTCAAACAACAAAACTGTTTTCATTAGTTTTATAGTTAATTAAAATATTGGTAAAAATTATTTGATTCAATTGTAGAATATTATACTTAATCATCTATCAAATAAAATTAATTTATAAAATTTTTTATTAAACAAATATAATTATTTTAATTATTAATATCATATATTTAAACAATATTACTTATATAATTTATTACTTTAAAGTTATTAAAATTACAAAAATACATTATAAAGCATAATTTGTTTTATATAAAAATACTATAATTTATTTTAATTTTATTTGCTATAATTTTAAAAATATTTTAAATTGTAAATTCTATATTTAATTAAATAACTATCTAATTATAATTTTAGTTAAAAAAAATTAATATTTAATTTTTTATTAAAAATATTATTTTAAAAAAGTTAAATTGATTATTTAAATAAGTCATATTTAAATAATAAGAATATATTTAATTATTATTTAATAAATTTTATACTAATAATAATAATGATAATCACTTTATATCATTAACGCTAAATAATTATAATTGTTAAAAAAAATTTCAACAATATAATGCAAACTATTTATTTATTAATTATTATAATTTTTTAATTATTGCAATTATTACAATAATATATTAATAGCTTTATATATGTTTCTTCAAATTAGTTAAACAAATTGATTAGTTATTTATTTTTTTAGGATGCATTTCTTTGTTAATCCAATCGAGAAAAGCGGATACTTTAGTAAAGACAGATGGAATTCCAGTAGAACCGCAATATCTGCCAAATGAAGTTATACCAGCAATGAGCCATTCACCTCTATCATTTTTACAGTTTAATGGTCCCCCACTATCTCCCTTACAGGTACTGTTTGTACGTTCATCGTCATAATAGCCGGCACATATTTGTGTTTTTCTGTCTAACGAATCATCATATAATTTGCTACAATTTTCAAAGTCATAAATCGGTAGAACGACTTCTTGTAAAATTTTTGACGAATTTCCATCATATTTAAGGTTACCCCAACCAGTTGCCACACAATCTTGTTTAGAGTTCAAGATAAAATCTTTATCAGGCAAATGAATAACATCAAGTCTAGTAAGTTTATTGAATTCTAAGGACTTGTTTAATTTTATTAATGCTATATCGTTAATGACAGTTTTATCAGAATAATTAAGATGCATGAACACCTGTTTTATGGAATATATTTTTTAGAATTATTTTAATTAACAATATATGAAATATAATTATAGAAATTAATAATTAAAAAATAAAATCATACATTATCTTTGAATACATTTATCGAGAATTTTGTCGCCGCCTCTATATCTGTATCATTTTCGCCAAATTTTAATACTATTTTTTCAATATTATTATCAAAACGATTAGTTATATTGTCAGAAAAACAGTGAGCAGCCGTCAAAATCCAGTTTTTGTTAATTATACTACCTCCGCATCCGTCAATATCATTAGGATAATGTATATCAATCATTACCATCCATGGCCAGGCCATATGCTGGGCATTTTGTCCGCCAACTATACGATTAGTTTCCCATTCATCGTATGTATAGAGTGATGAACCAAACAAACTCCCGGTATTTACCGCTATTCCTACTAATAATAGGAATAATATATTCATTTTTATAAAATTAATGCTAATATGAATAAAAAAATTTAAAAATTTATTTTTATAAAAATTAATAATCAGATAATAATAGTAAATTTTATACTATAATAATTTATCTAAGTATAAACTGTTGAAAATTTAATAGAAATTTTCATCTATTTATACGATTTGTTATTTAAAAAAATAGTAAAATTTTACAAAAAATTATTACCTAAAATCATTTATCATTTATGAATTGACAATTGATAATTTATTATCATAGTATTTTTTAAAAAAACATTTGCGATTTAAGTATAATTATTTAAATGTTTTGTTTTTTAATTTTATTGTTTTAACCATTAATTTAGTAAGTATTACAATTGTATTGCGTAAGTAAAAAAGTCAATAATTTTTTCCTATTTAAAATATGTTTCTAACAATTAATTAATTTAAAAAAAAACAAAAAATAACTATATCCTTTTGTGATTATTACTTGATTTCAGAGTGAGTAAAGATAGAATGGTGGAGTGGGGGGGGGTTAAAATAACAAAAATAAATGTATAATAACCTTGGTTGTGGGGGGGGGGTATAGAGTGGGGTTACAATTTATATTTGATTTCAAAAAAACTAACTTGATTGTTTTGTGTTATTTAGTATATTTATTTTTTTTTAGTTAATTTTAAACTCATTTATTATTTGTTTAATTTTTGTTGTTGTTGTTGTTGTTTAATATCAAATTTAATATCAAATTTTTAAAAACATAACAATAAAAATATGTAGTAGAACATTTTAATTTAGATAATAATAATTTTTAAATATATAAATTGTAACAATAGTCACAAAAAACATTATCAATTAATATTTACTAAAATTACAATTTAAAATCATTAATTTATTGTCAATTGGTAATTTATTATAAAAAACATTTGTGATTTAAATATAATGTTTTTATCTAATGTTTAAAATAGTATTAAGTAAGTAAAAAGTTAACATTAATCAATTGTCATATTTTATTTTCATGAAAATTTATTATCTAGTAGTTTTTTTAAAAAAACATTTGTGATTTAAATATAATTATTTAAATGTTTTATTTGTTTTCAAAATTTACTATATTACGTAAGTACAAAGTTAATAATTTTTTTACCTATTAAAAATATGTTATTAATAATTAATTAATTTAACCAAATAAAATAACTAAATACTTTTTTTTTATTATTACTAGATTTCAGTGTAAATATAGTTAGCAGGGTGGAGTAGGGGGGGGGTTAAAATAACAAAAAAATCTATAATAATCTTGGTTGTAGGGGGGGGGTATAGTGGGGTTGCAATTTATATTACATTTTTTTTAAAAAAAACTAGATTGTTGTGTGCTCAGTATATTTATTAATCTAAATAAGATTATATTTTGATATTTGAATTTATTAGTTTTTAATTTATTTAAAAACTCACTTATTATGTGTTTTATTTGCCAACAGCAAATTAATATTAAATTTTATCTAAATTAAAAAAAAATATAACCTCTTTACAACCCATCCCGAAATAATTAATAAAAAATATAAAATAATTATAAATGTAAAAGTATAAATTTTTTGATGGTATAATATTTTGATTAATTATCTAATGTTCGAACAAAATCTAATAATTAAAAAATAGTTATTAAATTTAAAAAACTAGTTTTGTTTTAAAGTGCACTTTAAAGCTAAATGTTAGCTAAATTTTAGTTAATTAATTAATTTTAATTGTTACACAACATTAAAAAATATTTTTTATTAACTAAAAATTTATAAATAAATAAATAAATGCTATTTATCATTAAAATATTTTATATAAAATACGGCATATACATAGGCGGCATATTGTATTTTGTTGGATATGGTTTTCCAACAATAATATTGCCCTTAAGTAATATTTGTATCACATAAAAATGGCTTCTGTATGACTACTAACCAACCCATCCTAAGTTGACCATAATTTTTTTTTTAAGACACCATTAGCCATTACCGTAACCGGCAAATATAAAAGTTATATATTAATTGCTATATTTAAAAAAAAAACTATTAGTACAAAATTTTTTTAAAAAAAATATTTGTTTACCCGAACCGATAGTCATATATATAGGACACATGTTGGCACTGTTTGCCGGTTACGGTGATGGTTAATGGTGTCCAAAAAAAATACTGTTAAAGTTAGGATGGGTTGTTGGTTAGTCATACAGAAGCCATTTTTAAGATACAAATAATATTTACGGCAATATTGTTATTTGGTAGACGATATTCACCAAAAATACAGGAGCAATTTAATTTATTTTTTAAAATTTAAAAAAGATTTTAATACTAAATATCAAAAATTTAATATAGCATAATTCAAAAATATTATATGGAAAATTATTATATATTTATTAAATAAAACATGATAATATAATAATTAATCATTATATAACATAGTAATACTGTATATATATATATATATATTTTTAAAAATATTATATATAAAGGTAGGCAAAATTGACACATTGTAAAAAAATGAAATTCATGATTAATTTTAAAATTAAAAAAAAATTATTATTATTTTTTAAAATGTATTAATTTGACAGTGTTACTATCTAGTATCTAAAGTTATCAACTAAAATTAATTTACATCAAAATATAAATATTATTTACAGTAATAAATTTACTTATACATATAAAAACATATATAAGTTTGTTTTTTAACCAATCCAATATAAATTGGGTACAACCCCACTTTATACTGTTACTACCACCAAGATTAATGTAGATTTTTGTTATTTTAATCCACACCCACCCCCCTCCCCTCTCACTATACCCTCACTAAAATCCAAAAAAAACCTAACGCAATTATATTTTTTTAGATAAGTATAATTCACAAAAATATAATTTTTTTAAAATTAATTAATTAATAATACGATTTTAAATAAAAAAAAATTATTAACTTTGTACTCCAAAAGTTTTCCAAAAAATATTTATGAATTTATGAATATCCTTCAATAAATGCAATCCATGGTAACTATCCCTTAATGGTGCTAACCGTCCGTAATGTATAGTACATATACAGTCACATTGGTTGACCATTTGAAACATTGTCGGCCAGTAGTAGTAGTAGTAGTCGTCGACAACAACAGTGATGACTGTCTGCCGATACCACACGTGTCGAGCGTTACGTTCGGGTATTGTTTGATACGTGAGTGCAAACCATTCACTAATACTATTAACACTAGATTTTTAAATATTAATAGTTATTATAAAATATAAAAAGTTTTGTTATAATAATAGTATTTAGTTATCTGTTAATTAATAATTATTAAATGCTTAGTATAGAAATATTTTATACTTAATAAATTTAGCAATTGGTGAATAAAATACATTAATCTTAATTTTATAAAATTATCAAAATAGAAAATTACTTTAATAAATTATTAATTTTAAAAATTTTATTATAATATAAATATTGTTAGTATATATTTTTAATTTTAAATTATTTATGAAAATTAATATTTATAATTTTTCATGTATTTGTTTAATACATTAAGATAACTGAAATGTTATATTAAATATATTTTTAAAAAAATATTAATTATATTGTTACAAATAGTATTTTTTTAATAAAAGTTGTAATAAAACATAATTCAAATTTATATATATATATATATTTTGAAATTTGATATATATTTTTCAGGGTATAATTGAAATAAATAATTTCATTAAATAAATTGATAATTTTAGTTACTAACTAAGTTAGTTAATTTCTATATAGTATATAATTGAATGTAAATAAATAAACAGTATTATACTTGTATATACAACAACTACTACTATTACTTTAAAAAAATTATATATCTATATTAATAATAATAATATTTATATACATATTGAATATATATATATATATATATATATATATATTAGGTATATTACTGCACACATAGGCGGCTCCTGTATTTGATTGGATATGGTTTACCAACAATAATAATATATGTGAGCTGTATGCTATGGCTTATGTATGACTAACCAACAACCCATCCTAAGTTGTCCAGTATTTCCAGTTGGACACCAGTAAAGCCATCAATCATACCGTTAGCGGCCAAACCGTATGTATGACCTTTCCGGGTGAGTGTTGTCTCAGATCCTGAACTGTACGTACAGTATATATATATGTTCTCTTAGGGCTTAAAAACATATGTATTGAATGTTAATACAGTAAATAATTAATATTTTTCTAAATTTTTTTTATTAGTATTTATATTTAAATTTTTTTTTAAAAAAACAGATAATAGGCATTAAATAAAATATTTAAAAAAATAAAACATTTTTATCTTTATTTAATAATAATAATAATATAAATTATTTAGCAAATTAAACAGGTGCAATTATTAAATATATTATTAGATTATATTAACTTTTATTTAATCATTATTAGTTATCGCAGTCCTTGTGTTCAATTGGGGCTAAATTATAGATAATAATAATATTAATAAACTATTAATTATTATTATTAGTAATTATATTTATTAGTAATTAAATTAATTATTAAGAAAAATTAAAAAATTTATAAATGTTTTTTTTTTGAAAATTATTAAAAATTTATTAAATAATTAATTAACTAAATATTTAAATTATGTTTTTCATAAAAAAAAACTCTAAATTTAAATTAAATAATGGCTTTCATCTTAACGATAACTTATGGGTATTTGATATAGAAAATACTTAAATAAATAAAAAAATTATATTATAATTATCATAAAAGTTAGGGTTTATAGTGATCCCCGTGAGAGGAAAGTTTCCAAATAAAATCCTTCCCAATTTTCTATTTCATTAGATGGGAAAATAATATATATATATATATATATATTAAATAATATCTAAAACTTAAATAATTTTTATAAAATTAATTTATAATATTAATTATTAGTATTTATAGAGAAATTATTATGAAGTTTTTATTGGGAATTTATATGGAATTTACTGTAAACTTATTGGTTACTTATTGGAAATTTATTGATTATCTATTGGGAATTTAGTAAGAATTTAGTTACTAATTTTAGTTACCCCCCTCGCCCCCTATACCCCACTGAGATCGAAAAAATTTAGCAACCCTGATATATATATATATATATATATATATTATACTTAAATAATATCTAAAACTTTATATATTTGTTAGTATAAAATTAATTTATAATATTAATTATTAGTAACTATTATTTATTAATTTAATGTTAATTAATATAACTTTATGTCTACCCTTATCTATATTAGATGGTTGTTGTGGTGGTGTTGGTGTTGGTGTTGGTGTTGGTGTTGGTGTTGTTGGTGATCCTTCAAAGCATGTTGAATTGTGTACACATTGGCCACCCGTATAGTTTCGTACATACGGTTCCTTACAAACACAACCGGACATACACATTAATTTACAACGTAACGGTCCGATTCCGGTACGTAAATAATCACAGGTTTCGGGACATAGAGTACCACATCTTCTGTACTCCTCTTTCAATGGATCGCAATCTTTGGGTCCAATTTTGGCTAAAAATTTTGATAAAATTTAAATTTATTAAAATATTTATTATTAACTAATTAACTAATTATTAACTATATGTATACCTGATAATGATGATTTAAAATAGATAGAATTAATAATAAAAATAACAGTTAAAATCAATACTATTTTGTTTATCATTATTATTATTATTATCGTTGAAATTTTAATAATAGTTTTATTAAGACAATATTGAAATTTAAATAATAAGTTGGTTTTATTTTTTTTTAAAAAAAAAATTACTACTAATAAGCAAAATAAATAAAATGGGTTTTCAAATTTATTAAAAATTTATAAATTATTTAATTAAATATCTAATTATGTTTTATAAATACTAAAAAAAATAAAATTAAATATGGCTTTCAGCTTAACGATAACTTATGGGCATTTGTAATTAAATGCATAAGTAATATATATTATATTATATAAATTAAAAGTTATAGTTTGTAGTTGAAATATAAAAAATTAATTTAATAAAAGTTATTTAATTATTTAAAAAAAATAAATTATAGAAGTTTGTATTTGTTATATTTTGTTTAATATTTATTTTTTTAATTAAAAAAATTTTTGGCTTTTTTTTATCTATCGTAACTTATTGTTTTTTAGGTTAGATAATAAAAATCATAATCCAAGTTAGGCTAAACAGGTTTACCCCCTATACCCCCCACCTTCCGCAACAATTAATAAAAACTAAAATAGTTTATTTCAATTGTAACTGTTTATTTTAGTTTCATATTTAATTAAAAAAAACTATGTTATATTTAAATTAATAAGATATAATTTTATTTTATTATAAAAACTTTATTATTTTTTTGTTATTAAGTTAATATTTCTAACAACAAAAAAATACTAAAAATAATTTATAAAAATATATATAACTTTATATACAGCATATAGTGAACAACCACTTGTCCACACCGTATGTATTGCCCGGCGCCGGGTGTTGTTGTCTCCGGATTCTCCCGACTGTATGAATAGTATATTAAAAACATAATATTAGTTAACAAAAAAAAAGTCTAACTATTATTTCTAATTATTTTTAAAACTACTAATAATAAAATTAATAAATTTTTAATAATAATAATAATAATTATTTTATTTATATTAACAATAATAATGATATTAAATAAATTACCGAAATATTTATATTGTTTTTTAGCATTTAATTGGTTTACAATCAGTTGCTGTTGGTTTAGGATCGATACGGGGTCTCAATAGTCAATATACCGCACGAATCTATACGGGGAGGTCACCCGCTGGGGGGGGGGTCCGAAACCGGCGGGTAAATCATATTTTTTCCAGCCAACCCTCGTGACTGCATTCCCGGTGTTTGGCTTTTAATTACCGGACACTGGCCAACAGTTTTCACCGAAATCACTTCCCGAAGGCCCGATGCGGCGACAATTGACTACTCGTACGGCTGTTATTAAGTTAATATTTTTTTTTAAAAAATACTAAAAATAATTTATAAAATATATATATATATATATACAGCATATAGTGAACAACCACTTGTCCGCACCGTATGTATTGCCCGGCGCCGGGTGTTGTTGTGTCCGGATTCTCCCGACTGTATGAACAGTATGTGTAATCTATCGGGTGTTAAAAAAAACATAATATTAGTTAACAAAAAAATAAGTCTAATTATTATTAAAAACTACTAATAATAAAATTAATAAAATTAATTTTAAATAATAATAATAGTATAGATAAAAAATTAATAATCAGATTAATTTGTAAATTTTATAATTAATTTAATAAGTATAAATTGTTGAAAATTTAATAGAAATTTTCATCTATTTATACAATTTATGATTTACAAAAAAACAATAAAATTTAGTAAAATTGTTGCTTAAAATTAATTAATTAATCAGTATTTTAAAAAAACATTTGTGATTAAATATAATTATTTAAATGTTTTGTTTTTATTTAAAATGTGATTTTTAAAATAATTAATCTTGACAAAAAAACATACTTTTTAAAAAAAAAAATATATTGTGTAACATACCTGTCAGGGTGATAGTGGCGGACCATTAAATTGTCGATTAGGTAACGGTGCCTGGGTTGTTGCTGGCATCACTTCATTTGGAAGAGGATGCAATTCTACTCAACACCCCGATGTTTTTACTAAAGTTACCGGTTATCTCGATTGGATTAACTCAGCATTAGAATCTAATTATTAGTTTTATTAACTGATAATTATAATAATATAAATACTATATATATATATATATATATATATAGTACAATATTTATTATTATTATGACTGAATTTTTCGGAAAATTTAATAAATAAAATCAATTATTTGCATTAAATTGCATGTGTATTTTTGTTTTTGATTGTACCATTGAAATTTAATAGTATTAACTAATTATATTAATTATTAGTGATTTCTGTGTATAAGTCAGTTACTGTATTTAAAAAATATTATTATTATCATTTAATTTACCTATTGTATACATTGTTGGTATTTTTCATGTTTTTTATTATTTAATTTTTAATAATTTTTATAAATAAATTTATGTTCGCTATAATTAATTAATATATATATATCGATAATACCTGATGATGACAATTTAATATATAAAAAAATTAGATTATAAATAATATTTACAATCAATATTGTTTTGTTTATTATTATTATTATCTAAATAAATAAAACAATAATTTGGTTTGAAATATATAATATTTAAAAAAAATATTTTATTACTATTATAAAAATTGTTATAAAATAATTTACAAATGGCATTTAAAATTTATTAATTTATTTAACTAATTATTTTAAAAAACATAAAAAACATAAAAATTTAAATTAAATATCATTTTCAGATTAAATGTAACATATAAAATAAAAAACATTATTATATTAAATAATTAAGTAAAAAAAATATATTCAATTATGTTAATATAAATGAGTATAATTTAAAACATCATTAAATAGTTTTAAATAATTATATAGTTATATATATTATTCATTATAAACTAATATAATTATAAATATATTTAATATTTTCGTACTAAATAATTAAAATATTTTATATAAAATACAATTTTGATAGCTGAAAGCCATATTTAATTTAATTTTTTAGTTTATATGAAACATAATAAGATATAAGTAAAATAAATTTTAAATGCCATTTGTAATTTTTTTAGCTTAATAGTAGTCATAAAATAATTGACAAAAATTATTATATAATTAAGTAAAACAAATTCCGATAATAATGATGAACAAAATAATATTCACTGTAACTGTTATTTTAGTTATTAATTTTGTCTTTATTGAATTATCATCATCAGGTAATATTATTATATATTATTTATATTAATTAAAAAAAATAAAATAATTTGAAAATAATGTAGCTAATACTATTATATATTATCTGTTTTAATTTTAATTTGAACATAATTTAACTATCTAACTTCACTTTATAGTAATAATATATATATTTTTAAATAATATTATTAAATTTTTTTCAATAAAACATTTTTATACAACTAGGTAAATTAATTATAATAATTATTCATATTTAAAAAAAATATTTATATCCCGTTTTGGACAAAAGGACTGCGATCCAGTGAAAGAGGAGTACACCGACTGTGGAACACTATGTCCCATAACCTGTGAACATATACGCACCCGAAAATACTCGGATATTTGACCAAATAACTGTGTAAACGGCTGTTTTTTGTAAGGAATCGTATGTAATGGACGGTGGCCAATGTGTACACAAATCAACATGCTTAAAAGTACCAGCAGCAGCAGCAGCATTGCCAGCACCAAAATAATTTTGTTGTTTTATAAAAATAACTTCTATCATATAAATTATTACAGTTTTTTTTGTTTGTTTAGAAATCATAACTGTATATTAATTTATTATTTAAAATTTCTATTTTTGTAATATTCTATTTAATCTTTTAAATACTAATAAAAAAAATTTAAGTTTTAATAATTATTTTAAAAAATATATAAATTATATTAAATTAAAATTAAAAATAATTCGCAGACCCCTATTATTTCGGCAACCAATGATTGGACAACAAAATTACAAATAGTTAACATGTACATATCATAGTTGCACATCATAGGTCCCGTCGGTTGACCCGTTCCCGCGAGATATACCCGATAAAACACGGAATCTTTAGGTATGCCTTGAGAACTGTTCAATGAAACTTAATATTATTTAGTAATAGTAGTATTTTTACCCCAATTAAACAAAAAGATAATAATAATAATTGCTAATAATAATAATAATTAATATTAAATATTATTCTCTCTCTCTCTCTCTCTCTCTCTCTCTGTATATCCAAATAACTTAATAATAATTTTGTTCCTAAAAAATCATTTATTTGTATTCAAATTAAAGTTTTTTTTAATAAAAAAATATAGATATTATAATTAGATTATTATAAAAATAAATTTTTTTTACATTTAATTTTGAGAAAAAAATAGTTCATTATATCAATTTCCTTATAGTAATATCTCTATTTAATAATAATAATAATTGTTATAATTTTAATATTAAACCGGGTAAGATTATACAATTATTTTTGGTGGTGGCGATGCTACTGGTGCTGCTGGTGCTACTGGTGCTGCTGGTGCTACTGGTGCTGCTGGTGCTACTGGTGCTGCTGGCGATGCTGGTGCTACTGGTGCTGCTGGCGATGCTACTTTTAACAAGCATGTTGAATTATGTACGCATTGGTTACCGTCCAATACATACGATTCCTTACAGAAACAGCCGGATATACACGTTAGATAGCAATCATTATAGTAGCTACCGGTGCGCACATTATCACAGGTTAGGGGACAGATATTACCGCAATCGTTGTATTCCTCTAATCCTGAATCACAATCGTTGGGTCCACGAGGGTCTAAAAATATTTAAATATTTCAAAAAAAATTTATTATTATTATTAATATTTCCTATTAGTCTACATATTGTACAAAAAATTGTTGATATAAATGTTTTTTTTTAAATATATATATATATTATGTTTTTTTTGTTCAATAATTATTCACAAATAATAAATTGTTTGAAATAATTCTAATAATTTTTTTGCAATTAATTAATTTATATATATAATATTTATTATAAATTTATTATAATTAATTATTATTAATCTATCTTGTATAAATTGTTGATATAAATGTTTTATTGGAAAAAATAAAATTATTTTTTTTTAAATAATGATTATAAAGTTATATAGTTACTTTATGTTCAAATTAAAAAAATAAATTTAATTAATTTAGATAATATATAATAATAATACCTGATGATGCTAATTCAATATAGAATAAATTAATAATAAAAATAACAGTTAAAACCATTATTATTTTGCTCATTATTATTATTATGAAAATTTAAATGTTTTACTTAAAAACAATTGATAATTAACTTGATAATTTGGTTTTAAATATATAATATATATTTTTAAAAAAAATTATTTAATAACTACCATTAAGCAAAAAAAATAATTTACAAATGGCTAATAAAAACTTATAAAAAAATTATTAATTTATTTTATTAAATTATCTAATTATGTTGTCATAAAAACTTAAAAATTAAATTAAATATGGCTTTCAGCTAACATATTGGATATTTGAAATAAAATATTTAGTATGAAAATATTAAATATAAGTATAATTATATTAATGTATAACACAAATAATATATATACATATAGCTAAATAAATATTGTTTTATAAAATAAAAATAAATAAATCAAAATAATTCAAACAATTAATAAATCAATACATAAACTAATTTTTATAAAAATTAAAAAATTACTAAATAAAATTATAAGAAGTTAAAATATGATATTATTATTATTATTATAACATTGCTAAATATGTGAAAAAATATATTCAACAATTATATGAAAATTGATTGTCAAAAAAATCGATAATTTTGTCAAATCATAGATATTGATAATTTTTATTTTAATAAATATCAGATTTATGTATTGATTTATTAATTGTTTGGATTTTTTTATTTGTAAAACAAATCAGTGGCCATACTGTGGGCGCTGTTTGGGTCCCAACTACCCAATAGATACTAATAGATACATAAAGTACTATATTATATGATTTTTTAATTAATAACAATTTTTTTTGATAATAAAATTATTTAATTTTTAATTAGTTAATATATACCAGTTTAATATATCTTTATTTTTTAATAGTATTATTAAATAAAAATTAATTTTAGAAAACATTTTTCAGTATTGAGAAATTAAATTGGAAATATTTTTATTAGGGAAATTTATAGAGAACTTATTGTTAACTTATCATGATAAATTTATATGCAAATTTGTGGAATTTTAGTGGGAATTAAGTGGGAATTTAATAGGAATTTAGTGGGAGTTTACTAAAATTAGAAAAAATTGTATTTGTAAAATCATAAATTATTACGGTTAATTTTTTTGATTAGAAATTCATAACTGTATATTAATTTATTATATAAAATTTCAATTTTTGTAATATTCTATTTAATACTTTAAATACTAATAAAATTTTTTTTTTAAATATTTTATGTTTTAATAAGTTATTTAATTAGAATATATGTAAAACATTTTTTTAACCTAAAGTATTACTGTATTTACTCGCACCAAACAATTAAAAAAAACCATTTTTTATTAACTTATAAAAATTTTGATTCAATTGTTGCATACAATTTAATTTTAAAGTAATTTACAATATATTAACCGTCTAACCGTTTCCGATATATTTAATTTAATATCAGATTGGTTACCCCGTTTCCGCGAGATATACCCGAAAAAACCCAATTTTGTTGTCCAATCATAGGTTCTGCGGAATAATAGGAAATCCCGGTTTTTACTGTATATCTCGGGAACGGGACGGGACAATGATGTTAAATGTTTTATAACTAATATGTAAAAGTTTACTATTGGTAAATTTGTAGACTATTAAAAAAATCAATCATAAAATGACAACTACTATATATATATATATATATATATAACAATTCTATGATAAGTAAGTTAAAAATAATTAATATTTATTTATTTATTTTATAAGTATTAATATTTTTTTTAATTATTATCAATACTTGAATAGTTGAAAAATCCAAGGATTTATTTAATCCATAAAATTGATTATCCAAATGAAAGCAATCTATTGCTTATAAGCGCATCACTTATGGTATAAATTAATAGTATTTTGTGTTATTATTGTAAAAATATATAAGAAATGGTTTCACAAAATACCGGTAAATACTAACCAAATGATGGCTAACATCGATGTCAACGACAACAACAGTATTACTACTACTAGTGATGATAATGTTGTAGTCACACAACAGTCTATGCAATTCAAGGCATTGGATGACTATTGGTATCTAAAATAGGAAGTCATTTACATCGACAACAACAACGACTTCATTGGTGTGAATGTTAGTCAAAACCATTAAAAAGATATAGAAATTAATGATTATTATCAGATTTTTATTTAAAATGTTTTTTATTTTTTGCTGAATAATATTATCAAATTAACATTAATATAATAATAATAGTATTAATTATATTTATATAATATATTAATTAATAATGAACTGTATTATAGATTAAATCCAAAATGTCTATTAATTCTAAATACTGTATATAAATATATATATATATATATATAATATATAAATATACAGGTAATTTAAATTATATAGAAACAAAAATTAAAAATATACATATTATATATATTTCAAAACATGTTAATAACAATAATTGAATAATAATAATAGTTTTGTTGTTTATTGATTGCTATTAATTGTATTGACTATCCATTGGACAGCAGATGACAACCGAGTAAATGCCATTTTAGAGTCAAACTGTCGGCTCAAACACCAACCTACTTGACCTGCTATACCGCTCTGTATACCGATAAGTACGGCCCGATTGCCGACAAACTGTATCAATGGTCCGCCAGAATCACCCTTTAAATTAATAAAAACATTTATATTTCAATATTATATATATCAATATAATAAATATATACAGTATATTAATTAATATAATACTACTAAAATTGTTAACAAAAATTTTCCCCCCCTCTCTCTCTCTCTCTCTCTCAATTGATGTAATTAAACAAATATATCAAAAAATTATTAAATATTTACAATAAACTATATTATTTTTTGAAATTAATTAAAACTTAGACTAAAATCAAAATAATTTTGTATATAAATAAAAAAAATAAGTGTAAAAACGTTAATGATAAAATAAAACAATTATTTTTAATATTTTAATTATTTATAACTAATTATTTTTTTTTTACTTTAATCATAATTATTTTTTTAAAAAATAATTGTTAATATTTTTAAATTTATATACAGTATATTTATATATATATATAGTATATATTTTATACTGTATTACCAAACACATAGCGGCTCCTGTATTGTGAGGATATCGGACCACAACAACAATATTAGTGTACGGAAAGGCTGTATCGTATGGCTTAACAATGACAGTCTAACCCATCTTAAGTTGACCAGTATTTCGGTCGTCATCGCCAGTAGTCGATCCGTAACCGGCAATCAATGCCAACTCCTGTTCCGTATTCATTATATTAGGTTCGGGTAAACAAATACCGTTTATCTGTTGTCCAAACCATAAACCCGGTGTCGGTATTGTTGTCGTTGGTATCGGTATTTGTGATTTCAATTTGACGACTGCTATATGGTAAGCCCGTTTGGATTTCCCAGTAGACGTCCAGTTGGGATGATTGAACCACTTGTTCACACCGTATGTATGGCCCGGTTGTCTCAGATCCTGAACTGTGCGTACAGTATATGTTCCTTCGGGTCTTAAAAATATTAAATTAATTATTATTATTATTATTATTAAAATTGAGTATTTAAAAGTTTATATATAAGTATATATATATATATATAAATTTTATTTATCATTATATATAACGTATAATAATTATTAATTATAATTAAACAAAAAATGATAAATTACTTAAAATAATGTGCGGCTGTTATAATCCATTTAGCATTTAATACAACTGCACCAATAACTGTAAATTTTATATTGAATATTAAATATTAAAAAATAAATAAATATTTTTTGTAGTTTAGAATAATGAAAATCTTAAGTCTATAAATTAATAATTAGTATTTTAATATTGAATTATATTAATTTCAATTTATTTTGTCTATTAATTATTTATTAATTTAAATTTTGAATTAAATTTAATTAAATTATAAATACGTTTTAGTTCTCCAAAATCCCCAAAAATATTCAGATCCTTCAATATATGCAATCCATGGGAACTCTCCCGGAAGGGCTAACCGTCCGTTTTGGACACTACTTGTAGTCTCATTGGTTGACCATTTGAAACATTGTCGGCCAGTAGTAGTAGTAGTAGTAGTAGTCGTCGACAACAACAGTGACGACTGTCTGCCGATACCACACGTGTCGAGCGTTACGTTCGGGTATTGTTTGATACGTGAGTGCAAACCATTCACTAACACTATTAACACTAGATTTTTATAGATTATAGTTATTATAAATTATAATAATAGTTTTAATATATATATATATATATTTATTTATTTTTGATATAAATACTTAGATTATAAAATTTTTTTTAATACCTAATAAATAAAAAAATAAAAAATAAAATACATTTATGTTATTACAAAAATGTTATTATAATAAAATTTTTTTTTTACTATATTAAATTTTAAATATTACTTAAATAATATATTTTACTGATAATTTCATATAATAAACTTAATATTTTGATGTATTTATTATATAACTGATGTTATGTGATATTTGATTTTTTTTAAAAATTTTGGAAAACTATAAATTATTTTTTTTACTTTTTTTACTAATACTAATTTGCTTAATAATAAAATATTTGATATTATTTAAATAAAAATTTATAATTATAATACTAACATATGAATTATGATAATTTTTGTGCTATATTTAAAAAAATAATAATTGCATTAATAAATAACTAATTTAATTAAATTTAATAATTTAATTTGATTTTTTTAAAAAAAATATAATTTAATATCTAATTAATATTTTTTTAAAATTTATATTATATTTTTTATTATTTTGAATTAAATAATTTTTTGAATGATAATGTTTTTAATGAATTTAAATATCTGTCAATTTTTAAAAAAAAAATTATTAACTACTAAAGTTTTTTGCTTAAAATATTATAAAATTAAAGTATTAATAGCATATTAATAGTTTTAATTATATTTATATAATATATTAATTAGTAATAAACTTTTATTATAGAGAATAAATCCAAAATGTATTATAAATTTAAATATATATATATATATATATATTATTTAAATATAATATAAATTATATTAAAACAAAAATTATAAATAAATGTAGTATATAACTAACTATAATATAATATACTAATATACGGTACTATAACTATTTAACTATAATATATTTTTAGTATTTAAATTTATAACAGTATATATATATATATTTCAAAACATGTTATTAACAATAATTGACAAAAATTATAATAATTTTGTTGTTTATTGATTGCTATTAATAGTATTGACTATCCATTGGACAGCATATGATACCCGACTAAAATGCATTTGAGAGTCTGTCTGTCGGCTCAAACACCAACCAACTGTACCCACTATACTGCTCTGTATACCGATAAGTACGGCCCGATTGCCGACAAACTGTATCAATGGTCCGCCAGAATCACCCTTTAAATTAAAAAACATTTATTATTATTATATACTTCAATATTATTATTTATATATATATATATATATTCTCTCTCTCTCTCTTTCCATTTCTCTCTCTCTCTCTTTCCATTTCTCTCTCTCTCTCTTTCCATTTCTCTCTCTCTCTCTTTCCATTTCTCTCTCTCTCTCTCTCTCAATTGAATTAATTGAGACAATTAATATCCACTAGAAAATTATTAAATATTTACAATAAACTATATTATTATTTATTGAAATTAATAAAAACTGATCTGACTAAAATCAAAATAATTTTGTATATAATTAAAAATAAAATAAATGATAAAATATTAAAAGTTATTTTTAATATCTTAATTATTTGTACCTAATTTTTGTTTTTACTTTTATCATAATTTTCGATAATAACCCTTATATGCTGTATATATATATAAATTTATATTACATTACACATAGCGGCTCCTGTATTGTGAGGATAACGGAACACAACAATTATATTAGTGTACGGATAGGTTGTATCGTATGGCTTAGCAATGACAGTCCAACCCATCTTAAGTTGACCAGTATTTCGGACGTCATCGCCAGTAGTCGATCCGTAACCGGCAATCAATGCCAACTCGTCTCCCGTATTCATTATATTAGGTTCGGGTAAACAAATACCGTTTATCTGTTGTCCAAACCCGTGTAAACCCGGTGTCGGTATTGTTGTCGTTGGTATCGGTATTTGTGATTTCAATTTTATTAATGCCATATCGTAACCGGCTTTGAATCTCACAGTAGGCGTCCAATTGGTGTGAATGAACCACTTGTCCACAGCGTATGTATGGCCCGGTTGTCTCAGATCCTGAACTGTCCGTACAGTATATGTTCCTTCGGGTCTTAAAAATAATAAGTTAATTATTATTGTTATTATTATTATTATTATTATTAAAATTGAGTATTTAAAAGTTTATATGTATACAGCAATATATATTATACAAGTATATACAAAGTATAATAATTATTAATTATAATTAATTAAATAAAAAATGTTTAATTACCTAAAACAATGTGCGGCTGTTATAATCCAATTAGCATTTAATACAACACCAGTGCACCAAAAACTATATTAAATAATATTATTTTTTTTAAAAAAACTAACCTAATATGTAATATAGGTTACATAATAATAATTTATACAATATTTTGAATTAATTATAATTGAATAATAAATACGTTTTAGTTCTCCAAAATCCCCAAAAATATTCAGATCCTTCAATATATGCAATCCATGGGAACTCTCCCGGAAGGGCTAACCGTCCGTTTTGGACACTATTGGTCTCATTGGTTGACCACTTGAAACATTGACCAGTAGTAGTAGTCGTCGACAACAACAGTGATGACTGTCTGCCGATACCACACGTGTCGAGCGTTACGTTCGGGTATTGTTTGATACGTGAGTGCAAACCATTCACTAATACTATTAACACTAGATTTTTATAGATTATAGTTATTATAAATTTGAAAAAACTATGTTATTATAATAATAGTGTTAATTAATTTTTTGTTTATTATAAATGATTAGTATAGAAAAATTTTATACTTAATAAATCAAACAATTGCTGACTATAAATTATATAATACATTTATGTTATTTAAAAAATGTTATGATAACAGATAATAAATAACAAATTATAATTATTAAAATTTTACTATTAATTAAATAATTAATTTATTAATATTTAAAATTTTGATACAATTGTTTAATTTAATAGAAATCTGATACTTTTATATGATATTTGATTATTATTTGTAAATAAACTGTAAAACTATTTTACTAATACTAATTTGATTAATAATATTTTTAGAAAATATATTTTACAAATAAAAATCAAATTATAATATTTGATATAATATCTGAAATTTGATAATTTTTGCTTTATATTTAAAAAAAATAATTTAATAAATAAATATACATATTTAATTTGATTAAGCTTGATAATTTTATTTGAATTGAATTTGAATATTTTCCAATACCTAATTAATATGTTTTAAATTATATTTTTAATTAATAATTTTGAATTAAAATATTCTAATATTTATTTTATATAAATTTTATTAAAAAAATATTAATTAATTTGTATTTTTTATTCTAAAATTTTACTATCTAAAATTAATTATTATTATAAATAAAATAGTATAATATTATTATATCCTATTAAATAATATTATTGTCTTTTATTATTATTATAAATATTGGTTTTTATTTTTAGTGTAAACTAACTCTATTTAAAATCATAACATATAAACATTGATTATTAATTCATTTTAAAAATGAGGATGTTTATATTTATCAATAATATTGTATTGAATTTTAGTTTAACACTACTATAATATACTTTATTAAAATTTTAAAAATAAGTGTATATTATCAATAGTATCATTGAATATCATTTTTAAAAAAAAACTAAAAATTTAAAACATAAAATGACAACTACTATATATAACAGTTATTTATTTAATTTAAAAAAAACATTATTAATATTTATTAATTAATTATACTTTAAAATAGTAATTTTTACAAAATAATTTAATTTGATTTTTTAAAATCTTTATTCTAATACTATTATATTATATTGTTTATTATTTTTAATAAATAATTTTTAATCAAAATGTTTATTAATTTTTTAGTTTAAAAGTTTTTTTAGTTTAATTAATTTTATAATATAATACTGTATTATTATTTTATACTAAACAAAATTATTATATATTTATTAATAGATTATTTTTCTCTATTGTAAACTAACTCTATTTTATTTAAAAATCATAAACATTGATTATTAA
Organism: Oppia nitens; assembly: GCF_028296485.1. Taxonomy (NCBI): domain Eukaryota; kingdom Metazoa; phylum Arthropoda; class Arachnida; order Sarcoptiformes; family Oppiidae; genus Oppia; species Oppia nitens. The sequence goes on along the minus strand of NW_026533202.1, from coordinate 405,209 downwards.
TATGCAAAAAATGTGGATGTTTATATTTATCAATAAAATTGTATTATACTATTGTTATGTTTTATACTAATGTATTATACTGTACACTAGTATTAAATGCTACTAATAAAATATTATTAAATCTAAGTTTATTTTTTAAGTCAACTTAATATTTAATTAGAAAAACTAATTTTAAAAAATCAATCATAAAATGACAACTATTGTATATAACAATTCTATGCTAAGTAAGTTAAAAAATAATAATAATTTATTAATTTATTTTATATGATTTAACATTATTATTATTGTTGTTATTAAAAATAATTAGTTGAAAAATCCAATGAAACATTTAAGGATCCAATTGATTATCCAAATGAAAGCAATCTATTGCTTATAAGCGCATCACTTATGGTAACAATTGATAGTGTTTTGTGTAATTGTTGTTAAAATTTATAAAAAATGTTTTAACAAAATACCGGTAAATACTAAACAACTGATGGCTGACATCGATGTCGACGACAACAACAGTATTACTACTACTAATGATGATAGTGTTGTAGTCAGACAACAGTGGATTGAATTCAAGGCATTGGATGACTATTGTTATCCAACAGACAGTAATTTACAACAACAACGACTTCATTGGTGTGACTGCGAGTCAAAGCCATCAAAAAGAAGTACTGTTTAAATAAATATATAATAATTATTAATTATTATCCAATTTTTATTTAAAACAGTTATTGATTTTTTAAATATTTGTATATTATTTAAATCTTTATAATTGTTTATATATTTTTGGCATTTAAATATCTGACTATCTATTTTAAAAAAAAATATATTAACAATAATTAATTGTTAAAAAAATTAGTTTAATTTTTTAAAATTTTTAATAGCATACTAATAGTATTAGTTATATTTATATAATATATTTTAATTAATAATAAACTGTATTATAGATAATAAATCAAAAATGTATTATAAATTCTAAATATATATATATTACATAAATATAATATAAATTATATTAAAACAAAAATTAGATATATATTATAAGTTAATATAATAGTATATACAGTACTGTATATAATAATAATAACTATATATATATAATAAAATTACTAAATTATATATGTTTATTTATTTCATAATTAAATTGTTTTTCTTAACATAATATAAATAAATTGAAAATCATTAATAGTGTTTAAATAAACTAAAATAATAATAATAATAATATGATACTTAAAATATCATAATATACTTAAAATACTTAATATAAAGTTGAAAACAACAAAATAATCAATATATTTAAAATAAAAAAAATAATGATAATATTGGTTTAAATTTATTAAATAAATATTTTATTAAACAGTATTATATATTATATAATATTATTAAAAAAATAGTATTTAAATTGCATTGTATAAAGATTTTTTTTTTAAATTATTATATTAAATTTAAATAAATTAAAAAAAATAATAAATAATTAAAATGTCTGTCATTTCGACCGCAAACTTATTGCCCGATAATATTTGCTACAAAAGGGTCGGCCTATCATTTATACCTTATTGGCTTATGTAGCCATCAATTGGTGACCAGCGATGACGGCTATCCAAACAGACAACAATGGTTTCATCGACCGATTTTCATAGCAATTGTTTCGATGGTTTATCTAATTGAACGCATTGTCAGTTTGTTGACTACTATGGATACTGTAAACAATTGGCAACAGTTTGCACTGTTGGGTGATTTGGCCTACTATTGGCGTATAAAAACATTGATGAATATATTTATGTCATTAATAGCCTTAATGATACTATTATCGCAATTAATCTATTATTATAATTATATGTCTGGTATTGAACCGACATTTATGAGGGTTTTCCAAATGATGTCCGGTTTGCTGACACCCAATAGCATTGGCCTGAATAATATACATGAGATACATAAGCTCATCAATTGGATCCAATGGTTATGTGACTGGTGTCGACTAAATAATACCTATTGTATAAAATTGTTTACATTAGCCGGATCGTTGACAACATTTATATTAAATATGCCCATTAATTATCTAATACTATATGGTATACTGGCAACAAATAGAAAGTTTCTAATAAATTTTCCGATAAGAAAATTTCTATAGAAAATTTTTCATGAAAATAAATTTCTATAAAAATTTAACATTATTGTTGAATACTATGGGAACCCCCCCCCATATCTATAGCTATTAGAATACTAATAAATATATTAATATTATATAATGTATTATACAAATAATAATAATCAGTATTTTTAAATTTTATTGATTTTTTTTGTTTAATTATATTATACTTTAATATAGATTAAATTTAATATATTTTTTACATTAATTCAGTAATTAAAATAATAATATTTAATTATTAATTATATATAAAACAATGTTACAAGTTAACAAATATAGAAAAAGTGAGAATAAAATTAACCATGGGGAATTCTATAGATAAAAATTTTCATTTAGAAACTTTTTAGAAATTTCATTTAAGAAAATTTCTAGAAATTTCATTTAAGAAAATTTCTAGAAATTTCATTTAAGAAAATTTCTAGAAATTTCTTTTTAGATATTATATAGAAATTTGTTTTTAGAAATTATCTAGAAATTTTATTTAACAAACTTTCTATAAATTTTATTTAACAAACTTTCTATAAATTTTATTTAAAAACTTTCTCTTATTTATTTTTGGTCAACAACACTAGGTATACCTAATACTATACTGATAACAATGTGGACCTATTCAGTGATGAACATATTGGTCTATCAGGTCATCTACTATTACATACTGTGCCGCTATTTGAAGCTAAAACTTGGGCTAATCTGTAGACAACTGTCCTCATCATCGGCTAAGCGCCCGACTTATTTGGCTTTTATTAAATATTAAATAATAATTTTTTTTAAAAGTTTTTTAAATATAAAGATAATAATATAATTCTAATTGTATATTTAAAAAAAATATATTTATGATGTATATAAAAGCAATTGTTTTAATATATTCAAATAAAATAATTATAACAATTATAATAATATAATACTTAAAACATAAAAGTTGCAAAAAACAATCAATATTTTAAAATAAACTACAATTATAATTATATAATATTCGTTTATTGTCTAATATAATATGTTTAATTATATTTATAAATTACAATTAAAAAATGCACAATAATATAATGTTTAAAAAAATATGATAATAATTTATTATTATTATTATTATTCGATAAAGTAATTAAAATATATATTTATAAATTGTTTCCTTATTAACACTACCGGTATATTAATGTACTGTAGTTCTAGAAAATATTCATTATATAAATATCAATATTTATATATATATATATATATAAATTAATTTTTGAAAATTTAATTATATCTAAATATTTAATATGCATGTATATATATAATAATAATAAAAACCAGTTGAGAATGCTAAAAAGCATTTCCATACTAACTTTTAATATGAATTGAAATTAAAATCAAATGACACAGTATAAAAAAATAAACTCTAATTTAGTTAATTATAGTATTAAATAACTCAGAAATTAGACAACTTTAGTCATGTAGAATATCAAATGATTCAGTATAACAAAATAAACTGTAATTTACTCATGTAAGGTATCAAATAAAAAAGTTTTGATTATTTACATATATATATTTTTATATTTCTAATAAAATTTATTATTTTTTTAAAACTATTCCATAGTATCTGCATATTTAATGTCTGTATTACTCCACAAACTATCGAAGCTTTTACATAACCTCAGTATACTTAATGTTGTTGATATTAAACTTAAATATTAATATTTTTTAAAAAAAATTAGCCGTCATTTTCTCTGTTTTCTCTGAAAAAATATCACAATTTTAATCCTGATCCCTTTGTATCTTATTTTTTTTATTGTTTATTCAAATTTCTAATTTAAAATTTCTAATTTAAAATTATTATTATTATACTTTGCCGCCATTTTATCTATGTTTTTATCGATAGAAAATTTTATTTATAAATTTTTTAATTCCCTTTACCTATGCTTTATTCAAATTTCTACTTTAAAATTATTTATTTATTTTTTTGGGTAACTTTGGCCGCCATTATTTCTATGTTTCTAAAGAGATATTAAAATTTTAATGCTGATCCCCCTAATACCTTATTTTTTGATGTTTTAATCCCAAATCTGGAGTCAGTTTTTTAAAAAAAATTCAATAAAATGCGGACAGACGGACATATAGAATTCAGTTATGTACTCCTTTTCAAGTGTTCGTGTTCAACATTAACTTTTTAACACAATTAAATTAATTGAAAATCATAAATAGTTTTTTTTAACAAACTAAAATAATAATATCATACTTAAAACATAAAAGTTAAAAATAAAATTATTAATATTTTAAAAATAAACTGCAAATAGATATATATATTATTTATATATATATATATACTAGTATATTATAATGATTATATTGGTTTATAAGTTTAATTTATTAAATAGATATTTTATAAATAGTATTATATATATATTATATATACTGTATATATACAATATATATTATAATATAAAAAAAACAGTACTTATAAATTGTATTGTATGTATATTTTTATTATTATTAAATTAAATTTAAATTAAAAAATAATAATAAAATGTCTGGCATTTCAACGGCAAACTTATTGCCCGAAAATGTTTCCTACAAATGGTCGGCCTATCATTTATACCGTATTGGCTTATGTAGTAATAGGAGCCATCAATTGGTGACCAGCGATGACGGGTATCCAAACAGACAACAATGGTTTCATCGACCGATTTTCATAACAATTGTTTCGATGGTTTATCTAATTGAACGCATTGTCAGTTTGTTGATCACCGATACTGTAGACAATTGGCAACAGTTTGCACTGTTGGGTGATTTGGGTTACTATTGGCGTATAAAAACATTGATGAATATATTTATGTCATTAATGGCACTAATGATACTATTATCGCAATTAATCTATTATTATAATTATATGTCTGGTATTGAACCGACATTTATGAGAGTTTTCCAAATGATGTCCGGTTTGATGACACCCAACAGTGTCGGACTCACTAATTATCATGAGATACATAAGCTAATCAATTGGATGCAATGGTTAGGCGACTGGTGTCGACTAAATAATACCTATTGTATAACACTATTAACTATAACCGGGTCATTGACAACATTTATATTAAATATAACCATCAATTATTTAATACTATATGGTATAATAGCTAGAGATGGGCAACAAATAGAAAGTTTCTAATAAATTTCCGATGAGAAAATTTAGATAAAAATTTAACATTTTTGTTAAATACTATGAGATCCCCCAATATCTATAGCTATTAAAATACTAGATATATATTAAGACTATAAATATTATATTATATAATGTAAAATACAAATGGGATCACTATATAAATAATTAAATTTTATTTAGAAACTTCCTAGAAATTTCATTTAGAAACTTTCTAGAAATTTTATTTAGAAACTTTCTAGAAATTTCATTTAGAAACTTTCTAGAAATTTTATTTAGAAACTTTCTAGAAATTTCATTTAGAAACTTTCTAGAAATTTCACTATTATTTTCTATTTATAAATTTCTCTTATTTATTTTTTATGGTCAACAACACTAGGTATATCCAATACTATACTGATAACAATGTGGACCTATTCGGTGATGAATATATTGGTCTATCAGGTCATCTACTTTTACATACTGTGCCGCTATTTGAAGCTAAAACTTGGGCTAATCTGTAGACAACTGTCCTCATCATAGGCAAAACAACGCCCGACATATTGGGCTAAACTTAAACTAATGAAATTGTTGGACAAATTGTTTGCCGAAATATCAGACTATAACCAAACTTTTTGGTCAAAATTTTTGCTAAACATTTGGCTAACATTGGGATCGGCTATTGTTATCCTATTGTATGCCATACTGTTTGTCCGTATGGATGTCATACCGAAATTAACGGTTATGTTTGGCTTAATTGAAGTTTTTATTGCATTTCAATTTATTATATTTACCGCAGCGTCGGTCAACTCGTTTGCTAATAAATTATATAAATTATTCAATAATTTTATGATTGATTATAATTAATATTTAAATACATTGCATAATAAACTATTAATTTATTTAATATTAAATAATATTTTTTTTTAATATAATAATAATAATATAATTATAACTGTTTTTTTTTAAAAAATATTTATGTATATAAAAACAATTGTCTAATATTTTTTTTCAGTTTTAAATGTATTTTAGCAAACAATTATTTATTGTTTATTTTAATTAGAAAACTAATAATTTGAGTAAAATATGAAAATAATTTTTGAAAAAATATATTATTTTTATAAACTGTATATAAATTAAAATTGACTTATTTAACTTTTTACCATAATCATTATTAATATATATATATATTTAATAATTTTATTAGGTTAAAATTTAAAAATATTAATTAAATATTAAAAATAATATATATATATATATATATATATATATATATATATATATATATATAAACATATCATATATACTGTATATATATTATATAATATATTTAATTAATTAAAAAAATAATTAATAAATTTTTTGTTGTTTTGATTATTTTTTCAAAAAAAATATCATAAATAAATAAATTTTATTTTAATTATTATTTATTATTAATAAAAAAAATTATTATTATTATTATTATTATTACAGTATTACTACTACTACTACTACTACTACTAAACATAACAACCGATCTAATTGTCCGCCAATAAAATTGTCCACTTTTTCTGTGGTTTTAGTGCCGACCATTCACTACCACTATTAACACAAGATTTTTATAGATTATAGTTATTATAAATTATAAAAATATTTTTAATATATATATATATTTATTTATTTTTGATATAAATACTTAGATTATAACCAGTTGAGAATGCTAAAAAGTATTTCCATACGAACTCCTAATCTAAATTAAAAATTATATTAAAATCTATGACAAAAGTATGACAAAATAAACTCAACTATAGTCATTTGGGGTAACAAATCACTTAGTATCACAGAATAAACTCAACTTTAGTAATATGCGGTATCAAATGACTCAGTATGACAAAATAAACTCAAACAATTCATATAGAGTATCAAATAACTAAAATAAATTATTATATTTATTATAAATACAACTTAAATTTTAAGAGTATTAACTCAAGCTTCATTTTTTCTATTTTATTTAAGATATAAAAATTATTTGCTAATTTCATATAACTTATTTTTAATGTTTAATTCGAATCCAAGAATTAAATATTAATTTTAAAATTTTTGTACTTTGGCCGCCATTTTATATACGTTCTTAAATATATTAAATTTTTTATACTTAACACTATATCTTATTTTTGAAGCTTTATTCAAATTTATATTTATAATTTTTTTCAATTTTTTTGTACTTTGACCGTCATTTTCTCTTTGTTCCTGAAGATATAAAAATTTTAATGCTAATTCCTTTTCTGTTTTTGATACTCTATTCAAATCTATACTTAAAAACATTTACCTAATTTTTTTTAACTTTGCCCGCCATTTTCTTTTTTTTCCTGAAGAGATATTAAAATTTTAATGCTGATCCCCTATATCTTATTTTTGATGCTTAATCCATATCTGAAGTCAAAATTTCAAAATTCAATCAAATGCGGAAGAACATACAGACAGACAGACGGAAGGACATATAGAATTAAGTACGTACTCCTTTCAGGAGTTCGTGAAAATTTTTTTAATACCTAATAAAAAAAATTGTCGAATAAAATACATTTATGTTATTATAAAAATTTTATTATAATAAAAAAAATTTTTACTATATTAAATTTTAAATATTACTTAAATAATATATTTTACTTACAATTTCATATAATAAACTTAATATTTTGATGCATTTATTATATAACTGATGTTATGTTATATTTGATTTTAAAAAATAAAATTGTGGAAAACTAGAAATTATTTTTTTTACTTTTTTTACTAATACTAATTTGCTTAATAATAAAATATTTGATATTATTTAAATAAAATTATAAATATAATACTTAGATATGAAATTTGATAATGTTTGCTTTATATTTAAAATTTGCATTAATAAATAAGTATTTTAATTAAACTAAATAACTAAATTTGATTTTTAAAAAATATATAATTTAATATCTATAATTTTGTTGTTATTGATTGCTATTAATTGTATTGACTATCCATTGGACAGCATATGATATCCGAGTAAATGCCATTTGAGAGTCAGACTGTCGGCTCAAACACAAACCTACTTGACCTGAGATACCGCTCTGTACACCAATAATTAGGGCCCGATTGCCGACAAACTGTATCAATGGTCCGCCAGAATCACCCTTTAATTTAAAAAACATTTATATTTCAATATAATATATTTATATATATATATATATATATATATGATATATACGATATATATGGTATTAAATGCTAAACTAAAATTGTTCTCAAAATTAATTATTCTTTTCTCTCACTTTCTCTCTCTCTCTTTATCTTAATTTGGCTTTAATCTCTTTCTATCTCTATCTCTATCTCTATCTCTATCTCTATCTCTATCTCTATCTCTATCTCTATCTCTATCTCTATCTCTATCTCTATCTCTATCTCTATCTCTATCTCTATCTCTATCTCTATCTCTATCTCTATCTCTATCTCTGTCTCTGTCTCTATCTATCTATCTATCTATCATGGTATAGTTTCAGACTGAAATAGTCAGTCTTAGTTTTAATTAGGTAACCTATGGGTTTGTCTCTTGGTGGAAACACCGATCGAGGCATAGTTTTAGTAGGTAACAGTAATGTTACCTTAAGGTTTGTCTCTCGATGGAAACACCGATCGAGATATAGATCTAGTAGGTAACAGTAAAGTTACCTCAAGGTTTTAAGCTAAGATAAAGCTAAGTGAGGTTTTATTTAAGCGTTGCGATCGATGTCGTTGAGGGTGTCATCATCTTGGAGGTGATGATCCGTGTAGCTTTTGTGTCAACTTTACCGCCGGAGAAGGTGATAGTATGCGCGGCTTTAACAGAGAACTATCTCTGAACCTATATTTGTGAATCACCGCACGGAAAATATCAACAAAAAAATGTTTAATTACATTAAACAATGTGCGGCTGTTATAATCCAATTAGTATTTAATACAACACCAGTGCACCTATGACTGTGAATTTTATTTTGCATATTAAATATTTTAAAAAAAATTAATTTATTAATTTATATAAAAATGAATATAAATTAAAGATTAAAAATCATTAAATATATTTTTACGTTTGATTTATATTTATTTTATATAAATTAATAAATTTTTATTAATAGTTTCTTTTAGTTTAGATTCTTAAGTAGTGTTTAATTAGTTTTTTTTCAATTAAAAAAAGTTATAACAATAATTATGATAATCAAATTATTTTATTATAAAATAGTGGATAAATATGTTTTTATACTAAACAATAACAAGTAATTTGCGAAATAAAAATTTGTTTTTAGATAATGCTTTCTAGCATTCTCAACTTGTTTTAATATTGAAATATTAATAAATAATATGCAATTTTTGTAGATAATAATAATTTATATATTGAATTAATTGTAATTGAATTATAAATACGTTTTAGTTCTCCAAAATCCCCAAAAATATTCAGATCCGTGAATATATGCAATCCATGGGAACTCTCCCGGAAGGGCTAACCGTCCGTTTTGGACACTATTGGTCTCATTGGTTGACCACTTGAAACATTGTCGGCCAGTAGTAGTAGTCATCGACAACAACAGTGATGACTGTCTGCCGATACCACACGTGTCGAGCGTTACGTTCGGGTATTGTTTGATACGTGAGTGCAAACCATTCACTAACACTATTAACATTAGATTTTTATAAATTAATAGTTATTATAAATTATAATAATATTTTTAATATATATAAATTTATTTATTTTTTATATAAATAATTAGATTATAAATTTTTTTTAATACTTAATAAATAAAAAAATTGACGAATAAAATACATTTATGTTATTACAAAAATGTTATTATAATAAAAAAAATTCACTAACACTATTAACACTAGATTTTTATAGATTATAGTTATTATAAATTATAATAATAGTTTTAATATATATATATATATATATTTATTTTTGATATAAATACTTAGATTATAAAAAATTTTTTAATACCTAATAAATAAAAAAATTGTCGAATAAAATACATTTATGTTATTACAAAAATGTTATTATAATAAAATTTTTTTTTACAATATTAATTTTTAAATATTATTTAAATAATATATTTTACTGACAATTTCATATAATAAACTTAATATTTTGATGCATTTATTATATAACTGATGTTATGTGATATTTGATTTTTTAAAAAAAATTGTGGAAAACTAGAAATTATTTTTTAAAACTTTTTTTACTAATACTAATTTGCTTAATAATAAAATATTTTATATTATTTAAATAAAAATTTATAATTATAATACTAACATATGAATTATGATAAACTTAATAATTTAATTTGATTTTTAAAAAATATATAATATTTAATATCTAATTAATATGTTTTTTAAATTTATATTATATTTTTTATTATTTTGAATTTAAATATCTGTCAATTTTTTTAAAAAAATTATTAACTACAATTAATAAAAAAATTAGTTTTTTGCTTAAAATATTATAAAATTAAAGTATTAATAGCATATTAATAGTTTTAATTATATTTATATAATATATTAATTAATAATAAACTGTATTATAGAGAATAAATCCAAAATGTATTATAAATTTAAATTATATTAAAACAAAAATAAAAAATATATATATATTATATAACTAACTACCGGTATATTATAATATATTATTACTAATCTTACTTAATATACTATCTAACTATAATATATTTATATTATATATAAATATAAATAAATTTATAACAGTATTATATTTTTTATATTACATTATATTTCAAAACATGTAACTAATATTATAATAATTGAATAATAATAATAATAATAATAATAATAATAATAATAATAATAATAATAATAATAAAACTTAAGTAGTATGGGGAAAGCGGGGTGCTAAGTGAGGACGAGTTTCTGCCCGACCCGGGTATCGGTACTTCGGTATCGGTGCCCACCTGGGGGTACCCGCAAGGGTGCTCCCACCCGGGGGTGCCTGTAAAAAGGTGCCCCCACCCCGAAGGGACGTCCGCAAGGATGTCCCTTCACCCTTCGAGTAGTTACTCGTCCTCACACGCAATGGCCACTTTTGTTTCAAAAAATAAAAATCCTATTTCAACAAACACATGTTAGTGGTGAGAAATGGGTGGCAATAGACACATGTTAGTGTTGAGCTTTCTCTAGGGACCGGGACCCCGTAAAAAGGCCACAAAATATATAAATATGATTACACGTAGTCGTAGGAATAACGGGGGGTGTTCGGGAGGTACCCTCTCAAATAAATCCCGCGTTCAGCAGGTAGGCATTGACTGCAGTTCGTTAAGTATGCATCATATCCCACGCAGTGATGTGCTATGCGGGCAAAGCTGTGATGTAATGCGACCGCAGACTAGTCAACAAAATCAGACTAACCTCCAAAATGTTTCAGTTCAAGCTGGTTCTCAGCAACAACTGACCAATTTGGTTGACAAATCGCAAAAGCGCATGAGATGGACACATGAGATGAATACCTTGATAATGCGCGAATACTACAGATCAACTCGACTCGAAACAAATATGACTGATTACAGAAACCAAATATACTTAGCATTCAAACAAAAATATCCAGAACTAAATGTAACGGAACAAAGAATTGCAGACCAACGGCGATTCTTAGCAAAGAATAATAAAATATCTCCGATTGAATTACAAGAAATCAAACAACAAGTGGCACATGAACTATCATTAAATGAAACAACTGAATTAAATACCACAGTAGAAGTAGTGCCAGAAATAGAAGAGACACCTACAACAACAGATAACATAAACAATAAAAATGATGAAATAAACAGAATAACAGCAGAAAATGAACTAAAAACATCTTTAGAACAATATAAAGACTTTGAAATAGAATTCAGACCTAAATTACCAAAAATAAGAAGTGGCATTAAAACAAGATCTACTATAATAACGATAAATGATATACTTAAAGATTACATCGAAGAAAATATGTCGTTGAGCGCAATTAATACAATAACGTATTGTGCAGCAGTAGCAGTATCGAGACTCTTAGGCTACAAAATAGAACACATGTATACAACAAAACCAAATCAAGAAAATGTAATACCTAAATGGCAAAAGCGAATAGAGACACGGATAGAAGGGAAAAGAAAAATAATTGGAAGAATAACGCAAGTGTTAAATGGAAACAAATCAAAAAGACTTAACCAATCATTAAAAGATATATACCGATCATTACAGACAAAACCTGGAAAACCTGAATTTGAATCCATAATCCGAAATTACAACGACACATTAAAACAAACAGTTCAAGCACTATCACAAAGAATTAGAAGATATAAAATACAAAGCGAAAGACGAAAACAAAATACAATGTACTATAATAACGAAAAAATGTTCTATAGAAATCAAAATAAAATAAATTCAAGCAATAATAACAATACACCACAAATAGATGAAATAGAAAACTACTGGAAAGAAATCTGGAGTAACCCAAAGGAATATAAAGAATCTAATTGGATAAATGATATTGAAGATGAAAATAAAGAAATACCACAAATGACTTCAGTAAATATAATTAAAGATGACTTAACCGAAGCCCTCAAGAAATCCCACAATTGGAAAAGCCCAGGACAAGACAAAATACAAAACTTCTGGTATAAACACTTTACAACAGTTCATCAACCAATGGCAATAGCAATGAATAAAATAATACAAACAGGACAAACCGATGACTTCCTCACTTCCGGAATAACATATCTACTCCCAAAAACAGAAAATACATCAGATCCCAGCAAATATAGACCCATCACTTGCCTAACAACAATGTATAAAATCCTAACATCCATAATATCAACAAAAATATATAATCATTTAAGTAACAACAACATAATAGCTGAAGAACAAAAAGGCTGTATAAAACACTCGATGGGCTGCAAAGAGCAATTAACAATAGACAATATCATAACAATAAGAGCTCGTCAAAAACATAGAAATCTTGAAATGGCATACATAGACTATAAGAAAGCATTCGATTCAGTCCCTCATAAATGGTTATTAAGAGTGTTAAAACTATATAAAATTGACAACACACTGATAAACACATTAGAAAATATGATGAAAAAATGGAATACTAAATTGTGTGTCAATACAAATAATGGAACAAAAATAAGTACAGAAATCAAAATAAATAGAGGAATATTTCAAGGAGATTCACTCAGTCCTCTGTGGTTCTGCTTAGCCATAAACCCACTGTCATCACTACTTAAAAAGCTAAAAGGCGTAAATCTAAAATCAAGTGATACAAAATATAATCTAACACATCTACTATATATGGACGACTTAAAACTATACGCCGAAAAAGAATCTGATTTAAATGCAATGCTAAAAACAACAGAAACTTTCTCCAATGATATAAATATGGAATTCGGATTAGATAAATGTGCTATAATGAAACTGAAAAGAGGAGTCTATTCTGAAAGAAATCAATACGAAACTGAAAACGGATATATAAAGGCACTAGAAAATGGAGATATATATAAGTACTTAGGAATTAAGCAAATGCATAAATCTAAAATGACAGAAGTTAAAGAAGAAATAAAGAAAACATTAAATCAAAGAATAATAAAAATACTAAAATCTCAACTAAACTCAAACAACAAATTCAAAGCCATAAACACTTGGGCTATACCTGTACTGACATACTCGTTCGGAATAATAAAATGGAGTAAAACAGAACTTGAGACCATTGAAAGACATATAAGGCGACAACTTACAATGTTTGGACTACACCACCCTAGAAGTTCTGTAGCACGACTGTGTGTTAGTAGAAAGCATGGGGGTAGAGGGTTACTAAACATTGTAAGCCTTGAGGCCAAACAGCGAGAACTGTTGAGAAAATACCATCAACAAAAATGCTATGTCTCAGAGCTCCACAAAATAACATCAACACTCGATTACAACTACACACCTCTAAACCTCAGCAATATTGAACATCAAATAGATATACAAAATGAAAAAGAGAGGATTAACACATGGGCCTCAAAAGAACTCCACGGAAGATACCGGGCAGAACTCAACCAAACACACGTAGACGAAGAAATGTCTACAAAATGGCTGAAGTACGCCGGTCTTCACGGAGAGACAGAGGGGTTCATGATGGCAATACAAGATCGAGTGGTTCCGACCCGTAACCATCAGAAATATATCCAAAAGCTAAACATACCAACAGACAAGTGCAGGATGTGTCATATGGAGTCCGAAACAATAGAACATATACTAAATGGGTGTAAAGTACTCACAAATACCGAGTACCTAAGCCGTCACAATCAAGTAGCCAAGATCATACATCAGGAACTGGCAATAAGATTCGGACTAATCAAAGACCCATTACCATACTATAGATACGAGCCACAAAGTGTAATGGAAAACAACAGCGCCAAGCTCTACTGGGATAAAGAAATAAGAACTGATAAGACTGTGGCCCACAACCGCCCAGATATAGTCCTAGTAGACAAACATCAAGATAAGGCGTATATAATAGACATAGCGGTCCCACTAACACATAAATTACAGGACACGCATAGTGAGAAACGTCGGAAATATACAGACTTGGCCTATGAGATCAATAAGATGTGGCGCATTAAGAAAGTTGAAATAATACCTATAATACTGTCATCAATGGCCGTAATACCGAAAAATCTGGCCCTAAGTTTGGAATCACTGGAAATCAGAAAAACTAAGATCTATGAAATGCAAAAAGCAGTGATACTTCAGAGTTGTAGAACAGTCAGAAAAGTACTAGATTTGAGTTGAGTCTAACCAGTCGTGTCTCTGCCACCAAAAGTGGCCGACACAACTGTGATCACACCGGAACAACCGTGATATACAAAGATAATAATAATAATAATAATATTGTTTCTATTGATTGCTATTAATTGTATTGACTATCCATTGGACAGCAGATGACAACCGAATAAATGCCATTTTAGAGTCAGACTGTCGGCTCAAACACCTGCCAACTGTACCCGATATACCGCTTTGTATACCAATGAGTACAGCCCTATTACCGACAAACTGTATCAATGGTCCACCAGAATCACCCTTTAAATAAAAAAAAACATTTATATTTCAATATTATAATATATATATATATATTTACTGTATATACAATACAATAAACGATATATATAGTATGGTATTAAATGCTAATAAAATTGTTAACAAAAATTTTCGATTTTTTTTAATTTAATATAAACTAAAAAATATAAATAAAATAATTCTGTATTTAAGTTTTTTTTAATTTTCAAATAATTAATTATATTTAAAAGTAAGTTTTTAAATATTTAAATGTTTGTAGGTTTATAGGTATAAATTTTCTATAATAACCTTGATATATATATATATAATTTATAATACTAAACATTTTTAAAATATACTGTATATACTGTATATATATATATATATATATATATATATATATATATATATATATATAAGAAGGCGGTCAATCGATCTTGAGCGGCGTATTTTTTGAATAACTTTTAAACGGTTAGAGATAATTTAATTCTGTAAAATACATTTAAGAATATCATATCGACCACACTTAATATACACACAATCACAAAACTAGGATGACCAGATATACAAAATATCGGGACCAACGCAAGACACTATGTTACAGGTCAAACTACAACAGACTAATTTTTTATGACAATGTAAATTTGTAGTCAAGAAATAATAGTTTAATATAAAAAAAGAATCATCAAAATCGGATTGGTACTTTTATTTTTATACCTTGTTAAATTTGTCATAAATCACATTGTATAAAATTGACGTTAAATGTAAATATTATATACTTATTAAATGAAGATTTTCATGTTATCACTAAATCTAAAAACAAAATTTTAATATGTCGACTAGTTTTCGAAATAATCGACTTTCAGTATAAATTATAATATCAAATTACAATAGTGTAATTTATATTGAAAGTCGATTATTTCGAAAACTAGTCGGCATAATAAAATTATGTTTTTAGAAATAATAATATAATTTAAAATTTAATCTTCTAAATATATAATAGTCATAAATAACGTCTATTTTATTTTAGACAATGTGATTTATGACAAATTTAACAAGGTATAAAAATAAAAGTACCAATCCGATTTTGATGATTCTTTTTTTATATTAAACTATTATTTCTTGACTACAAATTTACATTGTCATAAAAAATTAGTCTGTTGTAGTTTGACCTGTAACATAGTGTCTTGCGTTGGTCCCGATATTTTGTATATCTGGTCATCCTAGTTTTGTGATTGTGTGTATATTAAGTGTGGTCGATATGATATTCTTAAATGTATTTTACAGAATTAAATTATCTCTAACCGTTTAAAAGTTATTCAAAAAATACGCCGCTCAAGATCGATTGACCGCCTTCTTATATATATATTACATAACACATAGCGGCTCCTGTATTGTGAGGATATCGGAACACAACAATAATATTAGTGTACGGATAGGTTGTATCGTATGGCTTAGCAATGACAGTCCAACCCATCTTAAGTTGACCAGTATTTCGGACGTCATCGCCAGTAGTCGATCCGTAACCGGCAATCAATGCCAACTCCTGTTCCGTATTCATTATATTAGGTTCGGGTAAACAAATACCGTTTATCTGTTGTCCAAACCATAAACCCGGTGTCGGTATTGTTGTCGTTGGTATCGGTATTTGTGATTTCAATTTGACAATTGCTATATCGTAACCCCTTTTGAATTTCTCAGTAGACGACCAGTTGGGATGAATGAACCACTTGTCCACACCGTATGTATGGCCCGATTGTCTCAGATCCTGAACAGTGCGTACATTATCTGTTCTATCGGGGCTTAAAAATATTATGTTAATTATTATTATTATTATTATTAAAATAGAGAATTTAAAATGTTATACTTAATTATTTGATTTTAATACCGTTACATATATATATATATATTAAAATCAATAATTATGTAAAAATATATATCAGTGTTAAGCAAGGTTTTGGATTTTAGGGGGCGGGGTTAGAATGGGGTTAAATTCATAAAAAAAATCTCGAAAAAATCTTGGTGTTGATAAGGAATATAGTTTTATTTTATTTTTAAACTGCAATTATTTCAAAAATTCAAAATCAAGGAGAGGAGTTAAGAGAAAATTGTCTAAAAATCCACAAATATTCCAAGGAAAATAGGTAAATTTTCTCAAAATATATTTTTTTAATTCTTTAAAATTAATACAAAACTTAAATTTTAACAAAATAATAAAATAATTTAAAAATAATTGATAAAAGCATTAATGATACACTATGATATATTTTTAATAAATTTTAATACAATTAATGATATAAATAATAATTAATGTTTATAGTTTATAAGTACATAATTTTATTTTTAAAATGTTATTTTTATATAAAAATTAACTGAATATTATTCAACTTAATTTTTGGTTTTAGTTATAATAATTATAAAATTAAAAATATTTGAACTTGATCTTATGTGGTATTTTGGCCTTACCCCCTTAGCCTTCCTGTACTTAACCTTGATATATATATATATATATATATAAATTTATATATATATATATATAAATTTATATATCATTATATATAAAGTATAATAATTATTAATTATTATTAATCAAATAAAAAATGTTTAATTACTTAAAACAATGTGCAGCTGTTATAATCCAATTGGCATTTAACACAACACCAGTGCACCAAAAACTGTGAATTTAATTTTAAATATTAAATATTTTTTAAAAAATCATTTTTTATATATTAATAAATACATAAATTTTATTAAAAAAAGTTTATTAATTTTAATATGCAATTTTTCTACATAATAATAATTTATATTTTGAATTAATTGTAATTGAATTATAAATACGTTTTAGTTCTCCAAAATCCCCAAAAATATTCAGATCCTTCAATATATGCAATCCATGGGAACTCTCCCGGAAGGGCTAACCGTCCGTTTTGTACACTACTGGTCTCATTGGTTGACCACTTGAAACATTGTCGGCCAGTAGTAGTAGTAGTGGTAGTAGTCGTCGACAACAACAGTGATGACTGTCTGCCGATACCACACGTGTCGAGCGTTACGTTCGGGTATTGTTTGATACGTGAGTGCAAACCATTCACTAATACTATTAACATTAGATTTTTATAAATTAATAGTTATCATAAATTTTAAAAAACTATATTATAATAATAATGTTAAATTGTTTGTTTTTTAGCATAAATGTTAAGTATAGAAAAATTTTATACTTAATAAATTAAGCAATTGTTGACTATAAATTATATAATACATCTATGTTGTTTCAAAAATGTTATAATACTAAATAATAAATAACAAATTATAATTTTTAAAATTTAACTATCAATTAAATAATAAATTAAATAATATTTAAAATTTTGATACAATTGTTTAGTTTAATACAGTAGAAATCTGATACTTATATGTGATATTTAATAATTTTGTTTCAGAAAATTAGAAATTAATAGTTTACTGTAAAACTATTTTAATAATACTAATTTAATTAATAATATTTAAATATATATATATTACAAATAAAATTATAATTATAATATCTAAATATGAAATTTGATAATTTTTGTTTTATTATTTTTTAAATAAAATAATTGCATAAATATATATTTTTTTATTTGATTAAGCTTGATTATTTATTTTTTTTAAATTTATACATAATTATTATGTTTTTGTTTGATTTATATTATATTGTTTATTATTTTTTTTGATTAATAATTTTATATTAAAATATTTAATTAATTATATTATATTAATTTTATTTTAAAACGCTTTAATTAATCTTTATTTTTATTCTAGAATTTTACTAATTAATTATTATTATAAATAATAATATAATATTATGTCTCCTATTAAATAATATTATTGTCTTTTATTATTATTATAAATATTGTTTTTTATTTTTAGTGTAAACTAACTCTATTTAAATCAAAACATGTAAACATTGGTTATTAATTCATAAAAATGAGGATGTTTATATTTATCAATAAAATTGTATTGAATTTTTGTTTAACACTACTATAATATAATAGACTTTTTTTAAATTTCTAAAAATAAGTGTTTATTATTAGCATTATTATTATTATTATTATTATTCAATATCATTGAATATTATTTTTTTAAAAACTAAAAATTTCAAACATAAAATGACATAACAATTATTCAACAACTATTATTAATATTTATTTTATTAATTATACTTTAAAATAATAATTTTTACAAAATAATTTTTTTTATAATTTAATTTTTATAAAATAAATATTATCTAATATTTTTATTAATATATTTTTGTTGATTTAAATTATATTGTTTATTATTTTGAATAAAAATTTTTGAATTAAATTATTTATTAATTTTATTAGTTTAAAAACTTAATTAATTTTATAAATAATAGTATAATATATTACAGTAATATTTTTCATACAAAACAATATTATTATTATTATTATATATATACTAATATATTGTTTTGTAAACTAATATTTTTTAAAAATCATAACAAATTGATATAAGCATTGACTATTAATATGTAAAAATGTGGATGTTTATATTTATCAATAAAATTGTATTATTATAAATTTAGTTTTAGATTAATGTTTTATACTGTAGTATTAAATACTACTAATAAAGTATTATAAGTTATTTTTTAATAGTTTATACTAAATATATTCAATTAATAAAACTAATAAAAATCAATCAAAAAATGACAACTATTATATATAACAATTCTTTCGAATGTAAGTTAAAAATAATTAATTTTATTTATTTTAAAAATATTAATATTTTCATTATTATTATCAATAATATACTAAAAATAATTAGTTGAAAAACTCAATAATTCAATTGATGGTCAAAATGGTTATCCAAATGAAAACAATCTATTGCTTATAAGCGCATCACTTATGGTATCAATGATAATGTTTTGTGTAATTGTTGTTAAAATTTATAAAAAATGGTTTTATGAAATACCGGTAAATACAAACCAAATGATGGCTAACATCGATGTCGACGACAACAACAGTATTACTACTACTAATGATGATAGTGTTGTAGTCAGACAACAGTGGATTGAATTCAAACCATTGGATAACTATTGTTATCCAACAGACAGTAATTTACAACAACAACAACAACTTCATTGGTGTGACTGCGAGTCAAAGCCATCAAAAAGAAGTACTGTTTAAATAAATATATAATAATTATTAATTATTATCCAATTTTTATTTAAAACAGTTATTGATTTTTTAAATATTTGTATATTATTTAAATCTTTATAATTGTTTATATATTTTTGGCATTTAAATATCTGACTATCTATTTTAAAAAAAATATATTAACAATAATTAATTGTTAAAAAAATTAGTTTAATTTTTTAAAATTTTTAATAGCATACTAATAGTATTAGTTATATTTATATAATATATTTTAATTAATAATAAACTATATTATAGATAATAAATCAAAAATGTATTATAAATTCTAAATATATATATATTACATAAATATAATATAAATTATATTAAAATAAAAATTAGATATATATTATAAGTTAATATAATAGTATATACAGTACAGTATATAATAATAATAACTATATATATATATATATATATATATATATATATATATATATATAAAATAAAATTACTAAATTATATATGTTTATTTATTTCACAATTAAATTGTTTTTCTTAACATAATATAAATAAATTGAAAATCATTAATAGTGTTTAAATAAACTAAAATAATAATAATAATAATATGATACTTAAAATATCATAATATACTTAAAATACTTAATATAAAGTTGAAAAACAACAAAATAATCAATATTTTTTTTTAAAAAAAATGATAATATTGGTTTTATTTAAATTTATTAAATAAATATTTTATTAAACAGTATTATATATAATATATATTGTCAGTCATAATATTATTTTTAAAAAACAGTATTCAAATTGTATTGTATGAATATTTATTATTATTATTATTATTATCAAATTAAATTTAATTAAATAATAAAATGTCTGGCATTTCGACCGCAAACTTATTGCCCGAAAATATTTGCTACAAAAGGGTCGGCCTATCATTTATACACCGTATTGGCTTAAGTATTGGTAGCCATCAATTGGTGACCATCGATGACGGCTATCCAAACAGAGACAACAATGATTTCATCGATACTATATATATATATATATATATATATATATATATATATATATATTATAATAATTATATAATTATAAAAAAAAAATAATTAATAAATTTTTTGTTGTTTTGATTTTTGTTTCAAAAAAAAAAAAATATCATAAATAAATAAAATTTATTATTTTAATTATTTTTTATAATTAATTTAAAAAATTTATTATTATTATTATTACTACAGTATTACTACTACTACTAAACATAACAACCGATTTAATTGTCCGCAAAATATGACCACTTTTTTCCGAGGTTTTTAGTGCCGCCGACTATTAGCGGTCATCGGCGGCGGCGGCGGCCGAGACAGTGGTAGTGGTCTTCATCTGCAGCGACGGCGAAACGTTTCGTTCAAAAATATTTTTCGGTACAAATGTTTGCCGTTTCAGACTCTCGACTTCGGTCGCGTCAGCCGTCGGGTCGTCAAACAATCGCCTCAATTGCCGTTCGGATCGTTCCTTATCGATACTGTCCTTTTGTTTTGAACCTTGTGTCCTAACATCGCTGAACGTCCACTCGAGTTTGTAGCCGACGGCACCGATGACCACTGCAAACGGAAATACCAGATACGGTGTGTAGGCCCGAGCCGCTGCCCAAATGACCGGAATCATTGTTGTTGTTACCGTCTAGGGTGGTGTCGGGTAATTGTGCGGTTGTCCAATAATCGGGTCCTGCGGTAGTAATTGGTGACCACTTTTTTTTTAAAGCACTGATATATTATTAGTTATAACGCGTTAAGTGTTTATCTCATAAAAAACAATTTAATGTCATATTGTTGTCCGTAATAGACGGGTTGGACGAGTTGGGTGTCGGGTAATTGTGCGGTTGTCCAATAATCGGGTCCTGCGGTACTAATTGGTGACCACTTTTTTTAAAGCACTGATATATTATTAGTTATAACGTGTTATAAGTGTTTAACTGATTGTAAAACTGTTTGTAAAGTCAAGTGTTTTTATTATTATTATTGCATTATAATAATAATAATAACTATTTGATTGTATTCAAAACCAAAACAATGATTGACAAAACAATATACAGTGTTTAAATGCATTGTTTTTTTCTCCCCATATATATGGAAATGTCAAAGTCATTGGGGGGGGGGGAGGGAAATAATGCGAGTTTTATCCCCATATGAAAAATATAGTTTTTATTTTAGCTTTGTATAATAATTTACTAATTAATTATTACCAGGGGGTGGTTGAAAAAAATGCTAGTTTATTAAAAATTTTAATTTTTTTTTCTTTATGAATTCCACATGGGAAATATCATAAAACACAATTTTACGGTAAGGGCGGAGTAGACTATATGTTACATACTTATTATATACAAACACACTATTTTATGTGTATGTATATATTAAATAGTAATCTATGATAAATCTATGCGCTTGTGGTGGTGCGTAAACTATTGTTTTGGTTTTGAATATAATTTGAACAGTCTTTAATAATAATATAGCATTGATACTGTATAATAATATTAATATTAATATTAATAATAATAAACATCACATTAAAATCAATAATGTCATTGAATTTTACTTTCAAATTACTATATGAATGCATTGGAAAACTTGGAAAAATTGTTGATTTTTTGACGTTATTTATGTCTACAATATATGTGTTGTTATTATAATATGTTTTGTGTTTATGTTTTTTTGCCGCAAAACTTATATAACGTTAACAAAAAAAATTTTGGTTTCAATTGTCGTTTATTTTCGGAGGACATATGGGATTCAATTGCGGCGATGTTATTGTCCGATGTCGGCCACTGGTACACACCCTGAGTGCCGATCAAAAATCCAAACGATGCGACCATTGTTTCAAACAACGGTAAGTCAGTCATAAGCTGTCCGCTGATCTGCCGATCAATTGATTGATATCTGACAACAATTACCACTTCTTATACTTCCTTTTCATTACCAGAGATCAGCTCCAGAAGTGTTCAAACTGTAAGTCAATGTACTATTGCGACCGTAGATGTCAGCGACAGGACTGGTCTGGCGGTTGTCATCGAAACGAGTGTCCAGTTTTCTCGTGTGGCGGCGGCGGCGGCGGCGGCGATGATGGCGTCAACCAGTGGCTAATGGACAGAGACTGCGACCGATTTCTTCTAAGACTATATCTACTAACGACTACTAGTACTGGATGTCTGACTGATAGCCAAAAAGCCGGTGGCGGTGATGATGACCATCAACTAAGACGCCATAAACTAGACGACGACGGCTGCGGCCGCAGTAGTCGTCGATCACTCGGCGATCTGATGACACACTACGATGAAGTGGCCGCCGATACCAATCGTATGCGCTATTTTACCGAAATGTCCAAACGATTTACCGCTTCGGGCATCGACTTTGACGGCGAACTACTGTTTGAATTGTTTTGCAAAGTCTGTATCAACTCGTTCTCCATACTGAACGACGAACTGAATCCGATCGGTTCGGGTCTATACCTGTCGGGATCGCAGTTCAATCATAGTTGTCGACCGAATGCGGCCACAGTTTTCAACGGTACGGAACTGGAAGTCCGAGCTGTCCGCCAGATCTCGGATACCGACGAAATTTTGGTCAACTATTTAGATCTGAAGATGTCGGCAACGGAACGTCGGCGTAAACTTCGCGAACAATACTATTTTGATTGCAATTGTTGTCAATGTTTATCATCATTAGCATCATTGACATCGACATCATCGTCACCGATAACTGATCCGCAACAACAACAACAACAGCAACAACTCATCGACAATGCATTAGCTATTAAACAATTGGATCAGGAGTTTGATCGGCTAATTGATTCAAAAAATGATTGGCAAAAATGTATGCAAATTGGTTTAGAAACTCTACCTCTATATAGACAGTGTTACGGTGACTATCATCCCGACCTGACTGTCCAATTGGTACGAGTGCTGAAAGTTATGCTATTAGTGGTCAACAATAATAATACAATGATATTAGATATGATTAAAACAGTTCGGAATGCTATCGAAATAACCCATGGATTGCATAACAATTTGTTTAATATTTTCAAAGATGCTATTTCTATATAATATTATTAATTAATTAAAACTTTATATATATATATATATATATACGGTATGTTTGCTTGAATATTAAGTTTAATGTATAATAATAATACTAATAATAATAATTAAAATATCGGATTTTATAGAAAGTTATTTTTTTTTTAATTGTCATATCGTTTCAATTATTTTTTTTACAAATAATTTATTACTAGTAAAGGTAATATAGCTTACAAAACAAAATCAATTATAAATGTTTGTATAATTGTTTTTTTTATTTAAACTAAACAATAATATAGTGATTACCGGTAATAATAGTAGTAGTTTTTTTTAAATGTCAAATTGTATAAAATATAATTATATAATAGACGATAGATAGGTATTATTTTACCTAAAAATGTTGATAATAATAATAATTATTTATAATTTAGAACCCTGGTGAATTATTCAAAATAATAATAATAATAATAATAAACATTTGGTACTTAGGGCTATATGTAATGTCGTAAGGGTAGGAAAACATTGGGGGTGGGTGGGGGGTGACGGGGTGGTTCAATGTAAATGTTAGCTAGATATTTAAAAAAAATTTCAATAGTATAGTGAGGGGGGTGGGGGGGTTCATTAAATCGAAACATTTGGTTTTCACGGCGGGGCTTTTGATATCGCATATCCCCCACCCCACCCCACCCACAGTTTAACATATAACCCACTGATGGCCATAGATGAAGACAGGGTTTATAAAAGGGCTTAGAGGGGGGGGGACGGCATAATTCAATGAATTATTCAAAAATTATATCGAAATTTAGGCTTTGTTTCTTCATAGATAATTCGTAAAAATCTGAATTTAATTTTTTGAATTAAAGATAAAATTTTTAATAATTTATTAATTATATATATATATATATATATTACCGTATAGACTCGCATATAGCCGCCCTTAACAAGTTTTAAAAATGCATATTTTAACTAGGGAAGGGTATTTACCAGGGTTTTAATAATTAATTAAAAGTTGGTAGGGGGCTATATCTCGCTTATTGTCCATATTTTCGTATATATATATATAGCCCCTGATGGCTAGGTGTCGGGGGGGGGGCTATATGCGTGTCTATAAGGTAGTATAAATATTTTATATAACTTTTTTTTGGTTGTAATTTTTTCAGTTTTATTTTTACAAACAAAACTTAAAAAATTATCTAGCTAAAAAAATACCTAATTAATTCATTTCTAGTAAACAAATGGCCAGATTTATCCCAACGTTGTTTTGATTTATCCAACATATCGTCACATTTATCCGCGTACTCTATGACCCGCTTTTTATTGTTAACCGCAGCTATCATTGCCGCTAAATGATAGTAAGCTTCCGTAAGACCGGCCTCCGTGTGCAGCACTAGACAATTATCTCTATTTATTAAATAATAATAATAAATTTTAATAATAATTAAGTTAAATAATTAGTATTCAGTCAGTATTTTCAACATTTAAAAAATAAAAATATTTAACTATAAACATTAGTATTTTTAAAAAATTAATTATGTTAAAAGTTATTAAAATACTAAAAATAACTCATAGTATATCATTAATGCTTTTATCAACTATTTTTAAGTCTTAAATACATTATAATTGTATTTTTTTGTTTAAAATTCAATTAATTTTTGGATAATCTATCTATTTTCTTTGGGAATTTATACGGGAACTTATGCAAATTTTATGGAATTTACATGGGAATATTCGGGAATTTAAGGAATTTTTATGAAATTTTCTCTTAACCCCCCCCCCTTGATTTTAGATTTTAGAAAAAATTGCCTTTTAAAAATGCAATAAAAGTTTATACAACCCTATAACCCCCTCCCCAGATTTTTAGAGAATTTTGTAAATTTCACCCCAGTCTACCCCCCCCCCAAATCTAAAACCTTGCTTAACCCTGATATATATATATATAATATTATGCAAATAAAATTACAACTTTATTAATTAATTTAGCATGCTCTTAATTTTAATTAATTACTGTATATAATACTGTATAAAATCATTATTAATTTCTAACTTTTATATTATTTTTGTAAATACAATATAATAAATATTTTCATAATTTTGTAGTGCAATAAAAATTATAATTATCAAACATTATAAGCTTATATAAAAAAATGTTTATCTTTTATTTTTTCAATTTCATATATTTAATTATTATAATTAAACTAGGTGATTAATACTAAAATAATTTTTATATTAAAAAAAATTAAAAACATTAGTTTATCATTGAAATTAAAATAGTTTTCAATATATTAAGTACTTATAGTTAAGTAATATACTAATTGATAATTAATTTATTATAATTTATTATATACAGTATAAGTACTATATATTAATAGTTTTTTTAATTAATATTTTTTTTGAAAATTAATTAATATGTATTAGCAATTTATATTAAATTAAATCTAGTTTTTTTTAAATATTATTATTATTAAATTATTTATCTATTTAAAAATACATGTTAATTGTATTATATTATTAAATTTTTAAAAAAATAGTAAATTTTTTTGTATGCATAAAAAATGTGTTTTAATGTCATATTTAATATACTTTTTGTACTTTAATATTATAACTATAAATATTTATTTAAATGTCATATCAATTATATTATTAATAGTTATGACACTTATGAATTAATGCTTTAAAAACTGCTTAACATTTCATTATTTATTAATAATAAATTATAATATATTTATTTTATCTTAAACTTGATTTTTTTTGTTGCTTATATTTATTAGATAAATATAAAATTATTTTAGTCTTATTAAGTAAATATTAATATATATATATATATATATATATATAATTAATTTTTTTATTTTATAATTGCTATTATATTATGTTAGTATATATCATATCGTATTTTATTTTATTTTTTTTTTGATTGTGAAATGTGTTAAGCGATTAACACGTTATTACCTGATTTTATTTGTTTGATTTACTAAACAATTATTGCTATCAATTTCAATATACCTACTCATCATCACTATTGGAGTTTTCAGTTATATATATATATATATATATAAATTTATATAAATATATACTTAAGATATAAATTTTTTTTTCTGTATAGATAATAATATTTGTTAAATAATAATAAATCAATTTAACTAATATAATATCGATATATTATACATAGTGTATGTATATATACAGTATATATCGATATATTGTTACTATAATATAGATATAAAACGCGTTTTTTACAAAATAATGATAATAATAGAAAATCTAATATTTATTTTATTTCTAAGATATCTATGATTACTAACTATAGGGTATTATTAATAAAGTAATAGTAATAATAATTTTGTGACAAAATATATTTAATATATTAATATTATGACAACTATCAGGTTATGACACCTCTAAGGAATTCCTGCTTTTTATCATATCATTACTTATTATATATATAGTGTTTTTCAAGTGTGTGTGTGTGTGTGTGTGTGTGTGTGTGTGTGTGTGTGTGTGTGTGTGTGTGTGTGTATGTATGTATGTGTGTGTGTATGTATGTGTGTGTGTATGTATGTGTGTGTGTATGTATGTGTGTGTGTATGTATGTGTGTGTGTGTGTATGTATGTGTGTGTTTATGTATGTATGTGTGTGTGTATGTATGTGTGTGTGTATGTATGTGTGTGTGTGTGTGTATGTATGTGTGTGTTTATGTGTGTATGTGTGTGTGTGTGTGTGTGTGTGTATGTCTTATAATCATTGGTAACCAATTCATTAAGTCTATGCAATGATTACTAATATTATTATTACTAATAACTAGTGATTAGTAGTAGTAGTAGTAATCGTAATAAAAAATTTATTGATAAATGTTTTCAATTATAGCTAATGAATACATTAGAAAAATAAAATAAAATTATTTGTCACCTATTGGTGTGTTTAGGTATAGTGTCTTAGGTATAGAGTTTGTCATCTCTAGTGTTGTTGTGTTAGGTATTTACAGTAATGTCTACTGATATTAAATAGTTGTCTGAACTCATGGTGTGTTTGTTTGTTTGTTTGTGAAGTTTTTATATTGTTTTATTAGTTTATGTTTTTTTTTTTAATTGTTTGTATATGTATTTGGTATTGAATTTATTGTGTGTGTGTGTTTTTTTTGTGGTGATATAAAACTATATATAATAATAATACTGAAAATTGTTTGGCAATTATGATGCCATACGATAGGCGCCGGCGTCTACTGAGTGCCGGTTCACTCTATCTGGACGTCGATAAAGATCTTAAGGAAACTTTCGAAGAGCTAACCAAAGATGAAAATATTGGCGCAGATCTTGAGTGGCGACTGAAACCACTGAGAGCTGAGTTCAAGTCCAAAGGCAATGATGTCTTGTTCAGGAAGTATGAATCACGACTACAGCACCGGCTGTTTAGTGTACTACTGATGCTTAATGTTGTCATCAATTTTATGGACACTTTCTGGTATTTTTATTTTAAGGTTAGTTTATCTGTAATTTTTTATTTAAATTTATTTATTTGTGTGTTTTTTTTGAGTAAGCAATTAATAGTAATAATAATAATTTTTTGACTTCAAATACTTGTCATGAAATACATACAAAAAGTTTCGTAAAATAAATAAATTTATAAAATAACAATCAATTATTTAAAATTAATTAAAAATATCAATCAATTAAATTCATAAACTTATTATATAATTATAATCTTCTCTTTTTGTTTATTTATTAATATAATTATTTAGTTTTTTTTGGTAACTTATGTTAAGTTTAGATATTATTTGATTTTTTTAATGTATTTAGAAAATACAATATTTTTTTAAACAAAATAAATGTTTTTGTTTTTTATTTGTTTGTTTGTTGAATATCTTATGTTAAAAATTATTATTTTTTGATTATTTAATAGTATTTATATATTTAAAATATTTTTGTTGGTTTTTAGATAGGTTGTTTTTTTAGTTTATCTATTTAGGCTAATCAACAAAAAAAAAATCTATTTCAATAGGTTGCAATAAAATAAAAAATATATATATAAATATACAGTATAGCAATTAATAAAATAAATATAATTAAAAAATTTCATATTGCAATATAGTTGAAATTGATAGTAATAACTAATATTTATTAAATATCTATTTTTAAAATAATAATAATAATAATAATAGTAATGAAATTCTTGAATATCATTAAATTCTTATACAAACACATATACAGTACACAACATAATACTTATTAGGAAATGTCATAAAAATGATAGTTATTTTTCATTATATTTATATAATTTTAGTATATATATATATATATATAAATAGATATATAAATATATACAGTATATATATTACATATTGTATATGAATATTTTTTCAAATGTAATTATGGTATTTCGCGAAATAATGATAACAATAATAAACAAACAACTTATATATATATATATATGATATTAAATACAAATATATATACTGTATATATATATATATATTCAATAAATACAATAGTAGTTAATAAACACAACAACAACAAAAAGTTTATAAATAGTTTTGTATGAAAATATTTTTGTTGTTGTTGCTTTCAATTTTCAAATGTAATATCAAATTATTTATTTTTTTTCTAGTTATATACTATCTATAAATATATTTTTGATTTATATATATAGATATTTACTGTATATATATATATATATATATATATATAGAAATAAATTTCTAAAATTATTATAAATATCATTATCATTATAATTATTATTAGAAATATAAACTAAAAAAAAAAATTTAAATAATTATTTTTAATTAATTTCATTTTATTAATTTACAAACTATTGATATTATAGACCGACTTTATATTTCCATACCCGGCAATGTTGCGACTATCGGCACTGATAGTCTACGTATCGTTCCTCATCATTGCCCATCACAATGAAAAATGGTTGCGCACACCGTTTGCCCGTATCGTTGCGGCCATAACCGTACTGATGGCCATGATTTATGCCGAATACGGCGGTTTCCTATTTACATTGACCGGCGATCGTTCAACATTCAAATGGAAACGTTTGAGGCCAGTCTACTATCTGATCATATGCAACGAACTACTACTACCGTTCCCCTCACGTATCTATTCAATAGTGGCCACTGCGTTGATCATCGGTATCGAAATGGCTGTCACTTTGGTTTGGCCACATATGTCCGATACTAATTGTAAACTATTGACACCGCATATGCTGAACTCAACAGTGGCCACTTTCGGCGACTATTACGATGACTATAAATATCTGGTATCCGACCTGTTTTTCTACGGTTGTGCCGCATGTGTGGCCTACTATGTGGCCAATTTGTTGGAGATTGTCAATCGGCGGGCATTTCTCGATCATCGCCGTTGTGTTGAATCCAAGTTCAAGTTGAACATCGAAAAGGATCAACAGGAAGGCCTATTGGGGTCATGTCTACCCCAGCATCTGATGCAAAAAGTCAAACGCGATATCAAATCCAAATACGTCCAACTGATGGCCACTACCGACACAAACGGTGACAATAGTAAAAACCAATCGTTTTCCCGGCCGTTCAACGAGCTGTATGTCGAAAAGTTTACGGATGTGACCATTTTGTACGCCGATATTGTCAACTCTATGCTATTGACCGAATCGCTTGAATCGCCGCAGGCATTGGTCGAAACACTCAACGAATTGTTTACCCGATTTGATAATAGAGCCGAAGTATTATATATATATATTTAATATTTTATTTTTTTAGTACCGTACGTATCCGCGCATATACCCCCCTCCTCCCCACTTGGGGGCATCCGGGCTATATGCAAAAACTATGGTGCGTTATATGTGGGCTATACAGCCCCATATAAAAAAACCAGTTTAATCTGTAATGAATTCACAAATAGCCCTCCCCTCCCGATTATTGAAGTTTTTTTTCAATGTCTAAAATTAAGTATTAAAATTAAGTTGAACCATCCCTACCCCTATCGTTTCCTACTACCCCCCACAACTTTACATATATCCCCAGTAGACGGAGGGGGTATATGTGAGTTACAGCCCCAGCCATGCCATACCAGTTGAATGTATTTATTATTTATATGTGATGGGGGGGAACTATATGCGTGGACATACGGTAATTTAATTTTTTAAATTTAATTTAATTGTTTTTTTTAATTTATTTTTTTAAAATAAAGGCTAATAATTGTCTGAGAATTAAATTGTTAGGCGATTGCTATTATTGTGTGAGTGGTATACCTGAATACGATCCAAATCATGCGCTCAATTGTATTAATATGGGTATTGAAATGATTGAAATTATTAAGTAATATATATTAAAGATTTTTGAAATACATTTTTTATATATACATAAACAAAAAATTACACACAAATTATATATTTCATTCAACAAAAAAAAAATATTTAAAATAAAAAATTTTTTTAATTTCTATAACTATTTTAGAAGTATAAAAGATGAATATCAAGTGGACGTCAATATGAGGATCGGTGTACATACCGGTACCGTACTATCCGGGCTGATTGGACTGAAAAAATGGCAATACGATATCTGGTCGGCCGATACTATGAAAGCCGCGCACATGGAGCACGATGGTAAGGCCGGTTATGTACACATAACCAAAACAACACTGGATCTGGTACCCAGACATTTAAGATCCGAGTTTATTATATCAGGTATGTGTATGTGTATGTGTATGTGTATGTGTATGTGTATGTGTATGTGTATGTGTATGTGTATGTGTATGTGTATGTGTATGTGTATGTGTATGTGTATGTGTATGTGTATGTGTATGTGTATGTGTATGTGTATGTGTATGTGTATGTGTATGTGTATGTGTATGTGTATGTGTATGTGTATGTGTATGTGTATGTGTATGTGTATGTGTATGTATGTGTATGTATGTGTATGTGTATGTGTGTGTATGTGTATGTGTATGTGTATGTGTATGTGTATGTGTGTGTATGTGTATGTGTGTGTATGTGTATGTGTATGTGTATGTGTATGTGTGTCTATATGTATGTGTATGTATATGTATTGTTTGGTATTATTATTATTAAATTAATTTTTTTAAAAAACATAATATTATAAACATTTATGTAAATTTATTTATTTTTTGTAAAAATATTTAGTTTTATGTAGATTTATATGTTTTTTTTTTAAAAAATACCTTCAATTATGTATAATCATATAAGCAATGTTTATAATTTTTATTTAATTAGTATTATTATAAAGTTAGCTTTTTTGACATAGTTTAATGACTATACATTTTATTTAAAAAAAATTCAAATTATCAATATTTTTACATATTAATAATTTTAAAGTTATTGTTTAATTAATATATTGATAAAAAATAATAATAATAGCCATTTATAACCCTAAATCAATTTTATTTTTATTTTATCAAAAATAATAATAATAATAATAATAATAATAATAATAATAATAGAAAGCTGTCGTTTAGTTTTATTTTATTTTTTATTATTTTTTTTAAAAAATATTAATTAATATTATATTAATCCAGAATATAATGTAAACCCGGATGAGACAACATATTTGATACGTAAATCAAAAATACATTTATCGGCCGCAAAATATGTCAAACAATATTCACGTACCGAAAGTAAAACTGTCGATAAAGTTAAGTATCATAGAGTAAGTACAGTATTAATACAAATTTATTTTATATATATAAATATTTAATTAATATATACTATAAATAGTCTATAAATATATTTAATTTCATGGCAATACAGTATTTATGATATCATACAAAATTTATTTAAGATTTTTTTTTTCAATAAAAATGTTATCATTTAAACTTAGAAAAATGTGAATTAGCAGGGATTATAAATTTAATCCCCTTTTTTAATATTATAAAAATATTTTTTTGATATAAATTATATCATTATAATTATAAAAAATACAGTGCAATTAGTTTACATAGTGTGCACACATATCTAGCACTTATAATAATAATAATAATAATATTACGATAATTTTAATTTGATTTATACTTCAATTAAAAATAGATTAGAATATTTTAGATAAAAGTTTTTTTTTTGCAAACTTGAAATTTTTATTTATTTTTGTTTTTGTTGAAAAATTGTTGATTTTTTTTTTAACAAAAAACAATAATATACCATGTTAATTATTAAATATTTATTTAACCCCCCTACCCCCTCTCTAATGTAGAATTCATCATTATCATCCAGATCATCCTCATATATTGGTTCAACAAACCTGTCCCGCAGGAGGACTGTCCTCGAGTTAGGCAATGAATACAGGTATTGATTATTATTATTATTATTATTATTATTATTATTATTATTATTATTATTATTATTATTTGTTGTTGAAAAATAAATTATATATTTTATCTAAAAATTTATCAATAATATTATATATCAATATATATATATATATATATATATATATATCAAAAATTGTTAGTAAAATCTTAGTGATACTACTATTACTACTATAAGCTCATAATTTATAACACCATATATTTATATTATATAAATTTTTGTTAAGTGATATATACTATATATATATATATATATACTGTATATATATCACTTAACAAAAAAAAAACAAAATTATTGATAAGTTTGATACTATTGATGATTAAAAAAAATAATTTCTCGCGATTTTTATTTAATTTATTATTTTATTGATAATAATTATTAAATTTTTACAGATTTATATTAAAATGTTTTTGTTATTTTTGTTTTTATTTAATTCAATAGTTTAGAGCAATTTCGCAAAATGTTAAACTTTGCCACCGATACCATGTCTAATGCAATCGATAAGATGCCACTTAACTTGAGAAGGTAAATAAACTTGGTGATAATAATAATAATAATAATCAAAAATTAAATAAATAATTAAATAAATAAATAGATAAATAAATAGATAATACATATACCAAAAACAAACCACCACCAAAAATAAAAACCATAAAATCATTTAAAATATCTAAAACACAAAAAAATAATAAGAAACTAAATTTTATTTTATTTTTTTTAAATAATAATTATGTGAACCAAAAATAATTAATAGTTATTTATATTTTGTATAATATTTTTTGTTGCACTATTTTTTTTAATTAGTTATTTTTTTAAAATTAATATTTACATATATTTTTAATAATTTATTAATTAATTATTTAATTAATATTTATATATATATATTTAATTATTTAATAATTAATTTATTTTAAAAGACAATACGATATATCGCATCCGTCTCTGGAAATTAATCCACATTTACTACACTTTATACCGAAAAAACAGCAAACAATGAAAGATTTGGGCAAAAATCCTGTCAAACATATCCATACAGTGGATAAACCAAATGAATTGAAATATTTGACCGAAAATGACCAAATGTTTCCGATTTATTTGTACTGTTCGGCGATAATAAGTGTGGCCATTATGGTCATCCGTTTTTTGACACTATATGATGAACATACCGATTGGCTAGAGTTTTGGTATACTAATGGCAGTATTGTCTTCTACTTTACCATTGCTATCATCAGTTGTTCATTGTTTATCATTCACTATAGAAAACATGAGGTATTTATTAGACCACTATAGGTGTGTGTGTATGTGTGTATGTGTGTGTATGTGTGTATGTGTGTGTGTATGTGTGTGTATGTGTGTGTGTGTGTGTGTGTGTATTTGTATGTGTATGTGTGTGTATGTCTGTGTATGTGTGTGTATGTATGTGTGTGTGTATGTGTGTGTGTGTGTGTGTGTGTATGTGTGTGTGTATGTGTGTGTATGTGTGTGTGTGTGTGTGTGTGTATTTGTATGTGTATGTGTGTGTATGTCTGTGTATGTGTGTGTATGTATGTGTGTGTGTATGTGTGTGTGTGTGTGTGTATTTGTATGTGTATGTGTGTGTATGTCTGTGTATGTGTGTGTATGTATGTGTGTGTGTATGTGTATGTATGTGTGTGTGTGTGTGTGTGTGTATTTGTATGTGTATGTGTGTGTATGTCTGTGTATGTGTGTGTATGTATGTGTGTGTGTATGTGTGTGTGTGTGTGTGTATGTGTGTATGTGTGTATGTGTGTGTGTGTATGTGTGTGTGTATGTGTGTATGTGTGTGTGTATGTGTGTATGTGTGTGTGTATGTGTGTGTGTATGTGTGTGTGTGTATGTGTGTGTGTGTGTGTGTGTATTTGTATGTCCTCCCTGTCCTACCCCTCCCCCATATCTGTCTGTCTATTTAAATCTATTTTAGTATCTAATATATACCTCCAATTTATATCTAACTGTCCCCCAGATTAGCCTGTCTAATAGTATCTATTTTAGTAACTAATATATTCCCCAATTTGTATCTAACTGTCCCCCAGATATTAGTCTGACTAAACTGATAATAGAGATGATTAGAAAATAAACTAATAAAAAGTTTTTTTTAAAAATTATATTCAAAAAAAATTTTATTACATTAGTTTGCCTATCTATTAAAATATTAGGTTATAATAATTTAATATTATAATTATTTAATATTAATAATATAATATAATATTAATATAATATTAATATCTATTAAAATATTTGTTATTATTATAAATAGTTTTTATAAATATAATTGATAATTATTTATATATTTAAATTAACTTATACTTTAGATTTATTTATTTATTATATTTTAGATTAACATTTAGATTACCATAAATATGTTTATTTTATTTGTATTAAAAGGATTTATGAAATTTTGTTTTTTTAAATAACATTTACAACTAAATTAATTTATTATATAATTATAATTATATATTAATAATTTTCTGTAAATTTTCGTAAATTAATTTATTTTATTATTGATTACTAATGTTTTTTGTGGTAAATTTATTTTTTTAATTTTTTAAATTTTCAGATTCCCTACTATTACAGAGTATTAATCTGGTTTTCGATAACATTTTCATTGATATTGATTGCATCACTGGAACAGATCCAGTGTCCGGTCAGCGATCGGGTTAAGACTCAAGAGGAACGTATTGAAGACATCGATCGACATAACAATAGTCACGAATGTCTTTATAAATGGGTATTTAAAAAAATACATATACCGTCCGTACGCGCATATAGCCCCCCCCCTAAGGTATACGGGGTTATATGTGAATTACAGCCCCCATTAACATGTAACATTATATTACAGCCCCTATACTAAAAAGTTTGATTTATTGAATTGACAAATAGCCCCACTATTGAAGTTTTTTTTAAATAATATCTAAAATTAACACTATGTTGAACCATACCCTATCGTTTCCTACCCTCCCCCCACAACTTCACATATAGCCCCAGTAAAGGGGGTATATATATATATATATATATGAGTTACAGCCCCATCTAAAAAGTTGATTTTTATTACTTAAAAACAAGCTAGGTGGAGGGGGGGCTATATGCGCGTACATACGGTTAATTTTTTTTAAAACAAAAATAACTTATTTAACAATTAATTTTTTTTTCAACACAATTATATACAAAGAGCCGTTACTATACCTATTCAACAGTATTGGCCATAACATCCATATCGATGTTCATCCGTATAACTCTATGGCTGAAATTCATATTGAGCACAGTTAGCCTGGTATTGGTCAACGCCCTGACCCAACATCATCGATGTTCAGTATTCCTGAAAATCGACACATTCTATAATAAACAGGATGTCCAGGAACTGGAGTTTTTCAGTCCTCGATTAGCTCACATGCAGTACCTGTTTGTTGTCTATCTAATGTTTTACATAATTGACCGACAAATCGAGTATATCCTCCGATTGGACTTTCTATGGTCAGCCAAACTCAAACGGGAACGACACGAAGCAAAAGTTACCCGCGATATCAACCAGTTATTATTGAAAAATATTCTGCCCATACATGTAGCGGAACGGTATCTGTTGAATACACCCGATGCCATCACTGTCGATGATCTATACTACGAGGCCTATAGTTCAATAGCGGTAATGTTTGCGGCTATACCTAACTTTTTTATCAATGAGTCCGATACCGATGCCGATGACGGTCTGAAAATATTGGGAATTTTAAATGAGATTATCTGTGAATTTGATCGGGTATTCAACAAAAATATTTTTTATTTTCCGGTTATAATTATCGGTAATTATTTTCTCTCATTAGTTATTGGCTGTACCGACGTTTAGTCATAAAATTGAAAAAATCAAAACAATTGGCAGCACTTATATGGCCGCTTCGGGACTGAAACCAGGTAGAGGTTCAGTAGATGTAAGTATTTTTTTAATTGTGTGATATTTATTTTTTAAATTTATTTATTATTAATTTAGTGGGAATTTTAGTGGGATTTTATTGGGCATTAATTGGGATTTTAGTAGGAATTTATTGAGAATTTATTGAGAATTTAGTGGGAATTTATTGAGAATTTATTAGGTATTTATTAGGTATTTATTGGGAATTTATTGAGAATTTATTGGGAATTTATTGGGAATTTATTGAGAATTTATTGAGAATTTATTGAGAATTTATTGGGAATTTAGTGGGCATTTATTAGGAATTTATTGAGAATTAATTGGAAATTTATTTGGAAATTTATTGAGAATTTACTTAAATTTGGAAAAAATTGTCGTTTAAAAATGCAATTAAAAAATGTTCACCCCCTATACCCCCAAACTTTTAAGAGATTTTTTGCCGTATACCCCCCCCCCCCCCCCTATGCCCTCCCATGAAATCGAAAACATTTAGCAACCCTGATATATATATATATATATATATATATGTATTTATATTTTTTTATTTGCATAGAGTGTTATCAGTGTTGAGGAACAGTTAGAAAATCTTTATGTATTGATCCGATTTGCTATGGCTATGATGAAGACATTGAGAAAATTTAATAACCGTATGAAAGAGTCGGATGAACTGCACAGGGATTTTCAATTGAGAATCGGTATAGCAATGGGACCGGTCATTGCTGGAGGTATAGCTTAGATATTTATTTTTAATTTAAAAAAAAAATAATTTATTTAAACAAATTTATTTATTTTTTGCAATCTAGTTGTCGGTTCAGTTAAGCCACAGTACGATATATGGGGCGACACAGGTATGTGTATGTGTATGTGTATGTGTATGTGTATGTGTATGTGTATGTGTATGTGTATGTGTATGTGTATGTGTATGTGTATGTGTATGTGTATGTGTATGTGTATGTGTATGTGTATGTGTATGTGTATGTGTATGTGTATGTGTATGTGTATGTGTATGTGTATGTGTATGTGTATGTGTATGTGTATGTGTATGTGTATGTGTATGTGTATGTGTATGTGTATGTGTATGTGTATGTGTATGTGTATGTGTATGTGTATGTGTATGTGTATGTGTTTGTACAGTATGTATGTGTGTGTATGTGTTTGTACAGTATGTATGTATGTATGTGTGTGTGTCTGTGTTTGTACAGTATGTATGTATGTATGTATGTATGTATGTATGTATGTATGTATGTATGTATGTATGTATGTATGTATGTATGTATGTATGTATGTATGTATGTATGTATGTATGTATGTATGTATGTATGTATGTATGTATGTATGTATGTATGTATGTATGTATGTATGTATGTATGTATGTATGTATGTATGTATGTATGTATGTATGTATGTATGTATGTATGTATGTATGTATGTATGTATGTATGTATGTATGTATGTATGTATGTATGTATGTATGTATGTATGTATGTATGTATGTATGTATGTATGTATGTATGTATGTATGTATGTATGTATGTATGTATGTATGTATGTATGTATGTATGTATGTATGTATGTATGTATGTATGTATGTATGTATGTATGTATGTATGTATGTATGTATGTATGTATGTATGTATGTATGTATGTATGTATGTATGTATGTATGTATGTATGTATGTATGTATGTATGTATGTATGTATGTATGTATGTATGTATGTATGTATGTATGTATGTATGTATGTATGTATGTATGTATGTATGTATGTATGTATGTATGTATGTATGTATGTATGTATGTATGTATGTATGTATGTATGTATGTATGTATGTATGTATGTATGTATGTATGTATGTATGTATGTATGTATGTATGTATGTATGTATGTATGTATGTATGTATGTATGTATGTATGTATGTATGTATGTATGTATGTATGTATGTATGTATGTATGTATGTATGTATGTATGTATGTATGTATGTATGTATGTATGTATGTATGTATGTATGTATGTATGTATGTATGTATGTATGTATGTATGTATGTATGTATGTATGTATGTATGTATGTATGTATGTATGTATGTATGTATGTATGTATGTATGTATGTATGTATGTATGTATGTATGTATGTATGTATGTATGTATGTATGTATGTATGTATGTATGTATGTATGTATGTATGTATGTATGTATGTATGTATGTATGTATGTATGTATGTATGTATGTATGTATGTATGTATGTATGTATGTATGTATGTATGTATGTATGTATGTATGTATGTATGTATGTATGTATGTATGTATGTATGTATGTATGTATGTATGTATGTATGTATGTATGTATGTATGTATGTATGTATGTATGTATGTATGTATGTATGTATGTATGTATGTATGTATGTATGTATGTATGTATGTATGTATGTATGTATGTATGTATGTATGTATGTATGTATGTATGTATGTATGTATGTATGTATGTATGTATGTATGTATGTATGTATGTATGTATGTATGTATGTATGTATGTATGTATGTATGTATGTATGTATGTATGTATGTATGTATGTATGTATGTATGTATGTATGTATGTATGTATGTATGTATGTATGTATGTATGTATGTATGTATGTATGTATGTATGTATGTATGTATGTATGTATGTATGTATGTATGTATGTATGTATGTATGTATGTATGTATGTATGTATGTATGTATGTATGTATGTATGTATGTATGTATGTATGTATGTATGTATGTATGTATGTATGTATGTATGTATGTATGTATGTATGTATGTATGTATGTATGTATGTATGTATGTATGTATGTATGTATGTATGTATGTATGTATGTATGTATGTATGTATGTATGTATGTATGTATGTATGTATGTATGTATGTATGTATGTATGTATGTATGTATGTATGTATGTATGTATGTATGTATGTATGTATGTATGTATGTATGTATGTATGTATGTATGTATGTATGTATGTATGTATGTATGTATGTATGTATGTATGTATGTATGTATGTATGTATGTATGTATGTATGTATGTATGTATGTATGTATGTATGTATGTATGTATGTATGTATGTATGTATGTATGTATGTATGTATGTATGTATGTATGTATGTATGTATGTATGTATGTATGTATGTATGTATGTATGTATGTATGTATGTATGTATGTATGTATGTATGTATGTATGTATGTATGTATGTATGTATGTATGTATGTATGTATGTATGTATGTATGTATGTATGTATGTATGTATGTATGTATGTATGTATGTATGTATGTATGTATGTATGTATGTATGTATGTATGTATGTATGTATGTATGTATGTATGTATGTATGTATGTATGTATGTATGTATGTATGTATGTATGTATGTATGTATGTATGTATGTATGTATGTATGTATGTATGTATGTATGTATGTATGTATGTATGTATGTATGTATGTATGTATGTATGTATGTATGTATGTATGTATGTATGTATGTATGTATGTATGTATGTATGTATGTATGTATGTATGTATGTATGTATGTATGTATGTATGTGTGTGTGTGTGTGTGTGTGTGTGTGTGTGTGTTTGTACAGTATGTGTGTGTGTGTGTGTGTGTGTGTGTGTATATGTTTGTACAGTATGCATGTGTGTGTATGTGTTTGTACAGTATGTATGTATTTATGTATATGTGTGTGTGTGTGTGTGTATGTGTTATAAAGCAATTAATTATTAAATTATCTTAAATTATATCCAAATATTTCAATTAATATTATTATTATCATTCAATTTGATTGGTTGGTTGGCTATTATTAGTGAACGTCGCCAGCCGTATGGACACCAATGGATTGCCCGATAAGATTCACACTACCGAAGAAGTGGCCAAAATTCTTATTGCATTTGAATCGGATTTTCGGCCCAAATGCAGGGGAACTATGATTATCAAAGGCAAGGGTCGGCTAACCACTTATCTCATTGATGGCCATCAACGGGACGACAATATTGTACAAGAAATATACGGATTGATCTGATTTCATAAATTTTTTTTTTAGGATAATAATAATAATAATTATAATTTATTTAAATTATATATATATTAAAAAAAATCAATTGTGTATATGTTTTTTTTGTAGATTAATTTATATTAATATTTAATAATATTTATTACCCATTTTAAATTATGATATGACATGTATAGATGTTTTAGTAATTAATTAATTAATTAATTAATTAATATAATTGATTGTATAA
This sequence comes from Oppia nitens, assembly GCF_028296485.1. Classification (NCBI taxonomy): domain Eukaryota; kingdom Metazoa; phylum Arthropoda; class Arachnida; order Sarcoptiformes; family Oppiidae; genus Oppia; species Oppia nitens. Next base: position 363,186 of record NW_026533202.1, on the reverse strand, counting down.
TTTTATGTGTGTGTGTGTGTGTAATAAATTTATTAAATTATACAACAAAACAAAATGTATTGTTTATTACAAAAGTGTGGTTTATTTTTGAGTATTTAATTAAATTTAGTTTTATTTTTTTTGGTTCAATTTATTAAATATTTATATTTAATTTGATTGTATTGATAGACATTATCAAAAATATTTAAGTTTTATTATCTTATATAACAAAAATAAGTTTTATAATAATAATAATAATAATAACTAATGATATGATTACTTAGATGATTATATTTTTGGTTAGATTTGGTTATTGTTAGCTATAATTGGTTATAATTTTTTTTTTTAATTACAGTAGTATTTTATTGATAAAATTTATTATATAATAAAATAAAAATTATTAAATAAAAATAAGTCACTAATCAGATGATATAAAATAATTTTGATATCAATCAATAAAAATTTATTTATTTAGTTTCAATAATAATAATAATCATAACTAGTTTTAACTAGTTTAATTTGGGGGAAATGGGGGGGGGGTAAATTCATACATGTGTATATTTTATTTGTAATTTTTTTGTTATTGATAATAAATAACGATATAAATTATTTTTAAAAAAAACTTAACTTTTTTGTTTCATTCAAAATAACGTTTTATATTTTTTGACGTAATTTATTATTATTGATATTATTTTTATTATATTATTATTATACAGTCATTGAAAGTGAAAAAAAATTTAATAATAAATATATGATATATTTTTTTCTCTAATAGTAAACATTGAATGGATATATCATATCATATGTATTATTGAAATACACATTTGATTTGTGAATACTAATTGAATTAATAAATTTAATAATAAATTTAATTATTAGTAAATTACGAAACATTTTTATTAATAATTAAAAAAAAATTATTATATAAAAAAAAATTTATTGATTTTATTTGTGTGTTAGTTGTATTGTATGTATGAAAACATGTGTAAAAATTATTAACAAACTGTTTGATTATATCAATTGATTGATTGATTGTTAGGACCATTAAAACTTAGGACAACAGGTTTGTTATAACTATTATAATGTGATTATAATAAATGCCATAAAACTCTATTAATTATTAGAAACTAAATTAATTATCAATTGATTTGTTATTTAGTTAAAAGTATTGTACGGCTATATAGTGTTAAAAAAGTCAACTTAATTATTATTAGTGTCCACTTTATATGATAATAACGGCCACACAATGACCGATACTGTGGCCAGTGGTGGTGTTGGTGGCGGCGGCGGTGGTGGTGGCCATCATCATCCCTATCATTACGCAATGAATATCGGCAGTACCCGATGTGAACCGATGTTGGCCAATAGTACGGCGGCGTCTATGTGTTTGCAGCGACGGCGACCACAACGACAACTCGATTGGACGTCGATCGGCAGTCTGGACGGTCTGATAGCTCAAGTGGAGAGGACACTCAACAACGACGATAGGTTAGTTGGTTGGCCACTGATTGTGTGTTTCCGGCGGCGGCGGCCGACAATATAGACTATTAAAAACATGTTGTCTTGTATTTCCCTATAAAAAAAAGTTTGGACGAAGAGCTCAATACCATCGCAACAGCCAAGACTACTAAACAGCAGTCGAAAACAGCTGTAAAGACACGAATCTATAGTCTGTCGAAAGTCAAGAAGAACGAAAAGAAATGGCTTAAAGATGTCATTCTCGATGGCGGCGGCCATCAAACAGATGATGAATCCGATGTCGACTTAGAGTTGTTGTCGTCATCGTCGTCGTCGTTGTCGTTGTCGTTGTCGGCGGCGAACATGAAATCCGATGATTGTATTCGCGAAATGCTTCGCTTTCATAGACTGGATAAGAAAGTTAGGGACGATTGTCGCCATCAAACAGCCGCTGCTGATCCACAACAGCTTATACAATATCAACAACACTACAACAGTACAAGTCTATTGAATCCAATTCAAGATGAGTTTATGGTGTCGTCGTCGTCGTCCATGAAGACAACGACTACCACAACCGCCACCACTACTAATAAAAAGCCCAAAAAGGAGAGCCACCGAAACGGTAGATCAAAGTCAACAAAAACAACAACGACATCAATGTCGATAAAACCAACAATAATAACTATACCACCGATAACAGTCATCACGGGTACTGTTGCCGATATGATACCAATTAAATCATTGTATTCAGAGGCAGCCGCCGCCGCGGCCGCCATCACCACAACAAACTCCAGTAGTAGTAGTAGTAGAAGTAGTTTATCATCGGCTCTACTGATCGGTACTGATCCGTCACCGCTGCTACTACTGGACGACACCACAAATTCAATTAAAATTGCAACAAAACTGAAGAAGATTTTAAACAACGACTTAAACGACATACCATACGATACACAGCTGCCAAAAGAGATCTTTCAAACGGATAGTCCATATGTTGAACAACAACAACAACAACAACAACAACTATCGACCGGAACTACTACTACCACTACTACTGGTAGTAGTAGTTATGTAACCAATCGTCTATTGACCGATAATATCTTCGACACTGTCGACGACATGTATAGTTCAACTGTACAACAAAAAACATTATTATTATCATCACAGCCGCTGCCGCCGACGCCGACACCATCACCACTGACACACCCACACCAACAACACCAGTTGATAACAAATTTTTTGATACCAAATCTACCGTCAGTTACTTCCACCACCAGTTCATCATCGATATTACTGAACAATAAACAGTCGATGACTACTACTACGCCGATGACGATGACAATGACCTCAACGAGTTTGCCGCTGGTCAGCGACTATCAGTCGTCAATGAATGCCCGCCGTAGACGCCTGTGGACAGAAATGGCCCGCAAAGATATACCCAGAGCTTACAAACGGCGACAAATTCAGCGAAAACAGTCGCTAAACAATTGCCAGAAGATTGCCAATTGGTGTCACAACGATCACCACAACAGCAACAACAATAGAAAGCGATCGCTTGTCCACCGAAAACGGTTGTCCATTGGTGTGGTCAGCGGCGGCAGCAGCGGTGGCGGTTGTAGTGTCCAATACGCCAGAGCTCGACGGCTAACCAAAGAAATGTTAGACTATTGGAACCGTTTCGACAATAAATCCATAAACAACAAGAATTGCCGATTTATATCCATTAGTATATAAATAAATAAATAAATAATTAATCAGTAATTGTGTGAATCAAACAAACAAATTAATAGTAATAATAATTTTTTAAAAATCAATTTGAATATACCGTATATATAAAGTGGTCGACAAAACAAACAAACAAAAAATGTTTGTTATTTGTTGGTGTAGTACCCAAACAATTGCCATAAAATGTAATTTATTTATTAATTGTATTTATTTATATATATTTGTTTAATTAAGTAATTTATTAATTTAATATATTATTTATTAATTTATATAACTATAATTGTCTAATTTTTGTTTATATGTATTGTATAATTTGATTTACCCCCCCCCCCAAATAATTATGTATGTATGTGTGCAATACAATTATTATTGTAAATTATTATTATTATTTGTAGTAGTATTATATAATTATAATTATATATATATTTATTTTTTTTGATACTGTATTTTGAATGTAAAATTAAAAAATATGAAAAATTAAAGTAATAATTATATAATAACATATTGGGTAAAAAAAATTTTGAATTTATATAATATATATTACGGTAATATATATTTATAAATTACTGTATATTTTTGTTTAAACATATGGTAGGTATATGTGTGTAAAAAATTGAAACTATTATTATTATTTACTACCTGTATATACTATTATTAATTAATTTAGACACCCAGGTAGGGGACCCCACCCACCCACCCACCCCTCACCACTTTCGCAATAAATTTTTGTATAATAATTATGTGATTTAGTTATACTACCTATAAATGTTGTTTAATTATAATAAATCATAATTAAGATAATGTTATCGGGGGGGGGGGAAGGGGAGGGCTTTAATCACAGTTATAAATTACATTTGATTAGTTAGGCTAGATTTATGTGTATTGATTTAACTTACTAATGAAATTAGCTAGATAAATATTATAATTTTGTTTTGTTTAATTTATAAAAAAAAAATTATCCAGTACAAATTGTCTATTTTACTAAAATAAATATACATTAGTATACATACTGTATATGTATGTCGAAAAAATATAATGTTTAATTAATTCATTACAAGTTTTTTTTTTAATTAATTAATTATTATTTAATTTTTTTTTTAAATTAATTATTTAGGAGTTTATCATTTAAGTTATAAATTTATTTATGATATTATAGATTAATACAGTTATATAATTAAACAAAAAAAGTTATATATAATAATATATTGTTTTTAGAGATTTACAACAAAATTTATAACACAAAATAAAAGTATTATAAATAAATAATACTATAAATAATTTTGAAGATATATTTATAGATAAAACGGATGACAATTGAATGGGATGGGAGAAAAAAAGGGGAGTATAGAGGATAGGAAAGTTAGTGTACATAACAGTGCTGTCAAACAAACTATAACAAAATTAGTCAACTGTTTTTAAAATACAAGTATATTATATACATGTATATTATACAGACTGTATAATACAGTGTATAATATACATGTATAAAGCCATCATCAAGTTTGAGAGCACCCGTACCTTAACTACCAGTGTTGGCAGTGACAAAATGTTTGTATATATAATATATATTATATATATAATACAAAGCGTATTATACGCACAGTACAGTATAATACATGACCAATTTGGTTTAACAAACAAAAAAACTTTTTTTAGGGCCACCTATTGCTAAAAAGCATTGATATAGTAAAAAGTAAATCATGTTTCATATAATAATAATAAATATAGATTTAATATTATTATTTTTATTATTGAATTGTATTTTAAATTATTTGATTTTTTATAACTTAAAAAAACAACGATTATAATAATAATGCATTTTTCTAGTAATTATATTTTTACTAAATATTTTTTAAAAAGTAATTTTATTTTAACATACAGTATATTAGTTTTAAAATTTGTATAATACATGTATTATACAAAAAGTTCAACAAAAAAAATTCAAAAACCTTGTATTTTTCCAACCCTAGTAAATACATGTACTGTCTGTACATAATAGGGCGCACTCTCATAGCATATGTACTGTATGTTTGAAAAAGCAGTCAAACAATTATTTGTTTGTTTCAAACATTAAAACAGTCAGTCATATACACAATGTATAGTAAACTATAGCCTAATAATCGGTAACCAATAAAAAAAAAAACTTTTTTTATCATCAATTAATTAACTTATTATTTGCGGTACTATTAGTTGTCCGATTGATTTGTCACCCGTCCGTCCGTCCGTCCTATTGGCCACCACTTGCTTGTCATAACCCACCGACCGATATCGCAACACTACTAGACCTATCACACACACACACACACCCGCCCATCTATACTAACCACACATAGGATAGTTATGTCGGTTGAGACCACCAACTATCTCGGGTTCGGTAATCTACCGAATCAGGTCCACCGAAAATATGTGAAAAAAGGTTTCGAGTTTACGCTGATGGTGGTCGGCGATAGCGGTCTCGGCAAGTCTACGCTAATCAAGTCGATGTTTGCCTCGTCCTCGACTGCCGCCACTCCCGGCTCCGCCGCCGCCGCCCATCCTATTGGTGTTCAAAAAGCCCGCCGTATACCGCCGGTCAGCGATCAACTGGAGTCGACATTGAAGATCGAAACCAATACACTGGATATTGAGGAACGGGGCGTCAAACTCAAGCTAACCGGTTAGTTATGATAGTTGACCATCGGTTTGATTGATTGACTAATTAGTTGTTTTTTTCGGTGGACACACCTCCACCTATAGTGGTCGATACGCCCGGTTTCGGCGATTCACTGGACTCGTCCGACTGTTGCCGACCGATCATCGACTACATCGACGAACAATACGAAAAATATTTGAATCACGAATCGGGTCTAAATCGCCGACACATTAACGATACCCGTATTCATTGTCTGTTTTATTTTATATCGCCAAACAATTACGGTCTGAAACCGCTGGACATACAGACAATGAAATCGTTGCATCAGAAAGTCAATGTCATACCGATTGTGGCCAAATCCGATTTTCTGACCAAAGATGAACTATTGACGGCCAAAAAGCGTATACTGGCCGACCTGAAAGCCCAGTCCATACAAATCTATTCGATACCCGATTGCGATCCCGACGAAGATGAAGACTATAAGGAACAGGTTCGGCAGCTGAAGTCGGCCATACCGTTTGCGGTGTCGTCATCGTTGGAGACCTACGAGGTCAAAGGTCGCAAAGTACGTGGCCGTTCATATCCGTGGGGTATTGTCGAAACGGAAAACCCGGAACACTCGGACTTTGTTAAACTCAGGACAATGTTGGTCACACATATGCAAGATTTGAGGGAAGTTACCCAAGATTTACATTACGAAAACTATCGATCCCAGCGATTGGTCAACAAAACAACTAGCGGATCGTCCAATTCGGACCTACGAAGCAATTACGGGGACAGTATTAGTATAGCGTCGTCGGCCGATGACCTGCAAAGAGATCGACTACTTCAGGAAAAAGAGGCCGAATTGCATCGGATGCAAGAAATGATTGATAGGATGCAAAAAGAGATGCAAATGAATCAAAAACAACTGTCCTCTTCCTCCTCGGGAACGGCCGCCGCCACCCATGTCGGTGACCAAAGACACCAACAACACCAGCAGCCGCACAACGGTAGTAACCAAAGTAACGGTAGTGGATTGGCCACCGATTAGATATGGATGCGCACACACACACACACACAGACCCGACCACCACCACTACCACATGAGTGGTCACTGTCCGCACATCCCGTCCCCCGTCTCTATATATATATATATATCTCTCTCTATGTTTTAAATAGCTTTATATAAATAAGTATTATTTTTTTGCTCACAAAAAAAACGCAAACATTTTTTTAAAAAAAAAGTATAAATCTCTGGGGCTATTGAATGAATGCCTTAATTTAAACAAAACAATTGCCTTAATATTTTTAATTACCGGTTATTACAGGTATGTATGTACTGTATGTATGTATGCCTTTCCCGATATTGATATATATAATGAAATACTGTACCGAAATATGTGAAAACTTTTTGTTTTATATATACTTTTTAATTATTATTATTATTATAATTATTAATTATATAAATTATTTTTAGTTTTATTATTATTATTATAATTTTACTTATACTGTATTTGCCTTATATTATACAGTAATTTATATATAAATTTTTTTATATGAAAAGTTGTATTAATTTTTTTTAAAATTATTAATTAAACAACAATTTTATTCTCAACAATAACAATACTGTATGTATTTATATAATAATTATAAATATATAATAATTAATTAAATAAAAAAATAAATTTTTAAATTTTATTTTTGTCTAATAGTAATATAGTGTAGTAGTAGTAGTAGTGGTGGTATATATACACCGGTAGTTTTTAAGCACTGGGATCATTGCATTCACCCATAAACAGTATCGACGATATCTGGTTGTTGTCATCGCCAGCCGATTTGGTGACCAATAGATACAGGAATGGCCGATCGGCTTTGAACGTCTCCATCCTAGGCATTGACATACAGTTGGCCACAATGACTGTAGCGGCCGCTGCTTCCGTACCCTCTTCGGACATATCGATAACTACTTTCTGGTAGACTTGAGATATATAGACACCACCATTGGCCGATAGTCGGCTAAAGTCGGCTGCACCGCTCTGGTCAAACATTTCGGTAATTCCCGATTTGTTTAGCGCCGGTATTAGCTGATGACTAGATTCCACTTTAAATTTCGGTAAATACAGATCTACTTCAATACGGCGCATACCAGCTACCAGTTCGTTGAGTGTTTCGGCATTCAACTGACTAACCAACTGTCCTAATGTCTGGTTGTCCTCCTTATCGTCGTCGGGCAATAGCAACAACATAGTGGCCTCACAATTACTATAGTCCAGTTCAACGGCTCGGGTCTTCAATCGTTGACTATAGCCGAACGGCAATCGCTGATAGTAGTGCTGATACATCATCTGGACATCGATTTTGTTGCCCGAGGCGGTCGTAAACTTGTCCGTAAATGTCAGGTCTTTATTAAACTGCGATTTCCAGACACCTTTGAAGTAGAGGGCATTGGCCAGTATAGCGACCGTCATATTGTCGATACTTTGGATGATATCCTGAATTTTGCCATTAGTTGCACTACTGATGTCAGCGTTGATCACCTGAACTGCTTCCCGACTTTTGAAATCCAATTGTCGGGCCGTTGCCGACAAATATTTGGTCACTAATCGCCTGTATTCCTCTTCAACTGTAAATTTATGGTCCGTATAGATAAGGTTTGCATTTTGGACGGCTGTCGAATTGTTGGCCAATGTTGCCGAAAATAGTTCACCAATTTGTTTGGCCAGCGATTCATATTCACTATCGGCGGCTGAGTGGTGGCCAATAGTTTTGCCAAACAACGCCAGGGCCAGCTGTTGGCCAGTTGTACTGCCGGTGCCCAACAGTGCCAGCGATAGGGCGGCCGATAAGGAAACGGGCGAAAATACTACGTTTTGTTGGCCATCGGCGGCGGCTAACTGTTTGTATATCTTAAACGTAAAGTCCAATAGTGGCGATGATAGCGATGAAGACATTGTTTTTAAATCTATAAAAAATAGATTTTTTAAATAGTATTAGTATTTAAATCCTGAAATATTAATGATTTATATCATTATTATTATTATTACAAAACTATACAAATAGTTAATAAATTAGTTGAAAAAAAATAATTTTTTTCAAAGTATTAGTAAATTATTATAATTTTTTTTATGAAATGTTATAAATTATAACTAACTGTATATACAGTATATATTTATTAATAATAGTATTAATTAAATTTTATGATTTATTATAGACTTTATATATATTGTATATCAAATAATAATTTTTATGACTACTAAATTGCTAACAATATTAATAATAATAAAATAGTAACAAATATTTTATACAATAATTTAATTATATATATATATATATATATATATATATGACATACCTGTATTTTTGTTATATTAAAAAAAACAATTGATATTTATATTAATATTTAATTTTTGATAAAATGATTTTTTAGTTATTTGTACTAAACTTATATATATATATAATTTTATTTGTTAATAATTAAAATTTAATAATTATTATTTTTGCTTAGTAATAATGTTATATTAAAATGACAAGTGTTTTATTAGTATTATTATTATATTTTATTTACAGTATTTTATTGTAATCACAAACTCAATGTACAGTCAGTCATATTATTGATAATGTATATGAGTCACAATCTATGTAATCACAAAAACATGCTATTATTTTGTTGGTTGTTTATCCCATATTACTGGGCAAATATATTACATGTATATCTGTAACTAACTGTGCAATGATGAGGATAGGCGTGTATATGTAATGACAACACAACAAACATACTGTCTCTCTGTATAATACTGTGTAGTATAAATGTATAGATATTTTTTTTTTAAAAATATTAGCCGGTATAATTTAAAAAAAATAAAGTTATGTTATATTTATAAGTTATGTTATTTATAACTTATAAGATATAATACTCTACTGTAATATATATATATACAGTATATAATGTAAATTGATATTTACTTATCTAAATTCATGGTGGTTATACTTAAATACATTGTTGTTGTTAAAAAAAATGCTCAAGATAATTTTTATTTATCAATTTCCATATCTAGTTAAATTTATTTTTTAATTATTATTATTTAAAAAAAAGTTTTTTAACATTTTAAATTATGTTTGAAACAAATTATATATTGTACAGTATAAATTTATCTAGGTGCAATTATTTTTGGTTATTATTTTAATTTTATGACTTAACAACTCCTAAATTTTTTTTGCAATTTATTTTATATATAAATATATATGTTTTTTTATTTAATATAAAATTATAAATTTTCTATTATATTATAAATATTTCAAATATTATGACTACCCACATTTATTATTTTTTAATTTTTTATTTTCAATAAAAATATTTGATAATGACATTGACATTTGTTAGTACTGTATATATATATATATATATATATATATTATAAAAACATGAATCACTTTAAGTATACTGTATATCAATATTATTGAATACAAAAAATATATTTTTTCAAATGGTATTATTGTTTATAACAAAAAATAAAATAAATATTCATTTAATTGAAAATGTTTCCAAATTTTTATTATTATTATTATTTTTAATAAATTTGGTATTAAATTTAATATACTGTAGTATTATATCATTGATATTGAAAAGTACAGTATATATATATATATATTATATATTGAATTTAAATTGAAAACAAAATTGATAGAAAAAATAATTTCCATATAATATCATATAATATATTACTGTATTTATCGTTTAAACAAAAAAAATAATCTATTCATCAAAGTTTTATATAAGTTTATAAAATTTAATATTATATTACATACAGTATATTATATTATATATATTATATTCAAATATATTATGTAAATACAATGTTATTTTGCACTTTTCCGGTATTACTAAAATATCAAATTATTTAATTTTAAATAAACAATATATATATACCGGTATATATATATATATATATATATATATATATATATATGTTTTCATTATATTTATTAAAACCATATAAAAACAATATGTATTCAATTTTCAAAATTTGTTAAAAGTATTAGTTATGGATATGTATTCAACTTATGTATTGAATTAATTATAAGTTAATAATTTTTTTTTTAAAAAAAAAGTTTAAAATTGAAGCCACAAAAAAATTTTAAAAATATGTATAATGTTATGCCATTTTAATGTTATGAATATCTATTATATACTATAGTGTGTGTGTGTGTGTGTGTGTGTGTGTGTGTGTGTGTGTGTGTGTGTCTGTGTATTATACATAATATATATAACTATTTACTGTAATTAATAAAATAGAAGAAATCCTTGAATGAATTGAATTCAAATTGAATAATAGTATAGTAATAATAATAATAATAATAATAATGAAAACCAATGGTGAAAGTTGTTTAACAAGTTTTTTAATAAAATAATAAAAAAAATAATTATTATATTAAATGTTGTTTTACTCATTGGATTCACAAATTTATTTCACTGACTAACTGACTGACTGACTAACAAAACATAACTAAATAAACTGAATGGCAATCGTGTCGGTCGTCGGATGTTTGGATCGTATGTATAGTTATGTATGAATGGCTGATCTCTAGCCTCGAGCAGCTCTCTCTCTCTCTCTCTCTCTCTCTCTCTATGTTAAAGCTTATATACCAAACAGTTTGAATGTTTGAAAGAGAGAGATAGAGAGAGAGAGAGAGAGAGAGAGAGAGAGAGAGAGAGAGAGTAAGAGAGAGAGAGAGAGAGAGAGAGAGAGAGAGAGAACATTTCAAACATACAAACTGTTTGGATGTATATAAGCCTTACCATAGAGAGAGAGAGAGAGAGAGAGAGAGAGAGAGAGAGAGTAAAAGAGAGAGAGAGAGAGAGAAACAACTTTTCATATCATATATTATATATTAGTGTTATTTTTCTTAAATAGTTTTTATTTTTTTAAAAAAAAGTAGTAAAAAATAGTCGACAACACAATTGCCTTGGATTTTGTTTTGATGATTGAGAAAAACTAAAAACTAATACTAACTAAACGACTGAGTGATGTAATTGTTTATTATTTTCAACGCATCAATACATCCCATAAAATATTAATAATACAAATAATAATAATAATAATAATAATAACCCACTAATGTGTCGACCATTTATTTGTTTGGACGGCGGCGCCTCCCGCGCGACATAAACTAAATGCGTGTTTTTGTTTGATAAAAAAAAAATAACTGAAAAAACAACAAAAATTTTTAATATATTTAATGAATTTATATTTTTTTAAAAATTAAAAACTATAATATTTTTTTTGTATATATACAACATGTATATGAAGTTATAAGTGGGTCGTATAGATAGACAGTCAAACAAACATATAATGTTTGTCCTAATTGTGACCATCACTGGCCTGTTATACGATGCCAATGCTGTCGACCTAACCCTAAACAGTAGTACAACAATAGGAGGCGGCATATCATTTGAATCGGCACTTGAAAGCCTAAGTAGTAGTAGTGGTAGTAGTGGTGGTACGACATCGATGCTGATACCTGTGCCAAACATAGACAGTATAGCCAACAATAATAATAATACTGAATATCGTGTATATCTTGTACGGCAACCGCTGGACAAAGAGCTTACAGATGCCATCCAGAAGTCTATTGTAGACGATGGCGGAGGAGGAGGAGGCGGTGGTGGTGGTCATCGACTATACCGGGACAACATCGGAAGCACCGGTAGTAGTCAGACAACCAACAGCAACAACTCGACGACCACTACCACCACAACAACCACACAGATATACATCATTGCCATAATCGGTGTATCGCCGGCACTGATCGGCGCTGTGATGTGTGGCCTCCGGCATCTAAAGCGACGCTGTATTCGCGGTAAGGCTGCTTCGGGAGGCCTTAAAAAAATCGGTAAAAAATCGGCGGACAATCCGCGCAACAATAATACCGACAACCCGTTCCTATTGATCAACGATGTCCCCATCAGACACATTACCTATAAGCTGGTCGAACGGGGAACCGATAAGTTAATAGCCGATCCCAACACCAACACCACTGGTATCATCACTGGCACTACCAACACTATGAATAGCACCGGTAGTATGGGTGGTGGTGGTGGTGGTGGTATTACCGATACGAGTACCGTATGGTATAACAGCTATAAGCCAACATACCTGAAAAGCCGACGCGTCTATTCAATGGAAGTTTCCCGAAAGTGTCTGGAAATGATTGATATACTCGGTGAGGGCAACTTTGGACAGGTATGTTGTCTTTGTTGTTGTTTTTGTTGTTTTTAGTATACTTGTAATTGTAATGCTATTTCAATCCATAATAGGTATGGAAGGCTAGGGTTACGCAAATAAAAAATGGCCACAAAAATGGTCAGACAGTTGCCGTCAAAACTAATAAAAGTTAGTATTTTTTTTAAAAAATAAATATAAAAAACTTATTTATCTATTTATTATAAATAGATATATAGTTTTTTTTCTATATATATCAAAATAAATTGTTTTTTATATAAAATACAAGTTTTTTTTAATAATAATAATTTTTTTTATTATTGAAAATCAATTGAACAGTCAATACGGATGAAACCGATGCGGAAGATCTACTGAAAGAGTTGGATATTATGCTTCAATTGGGTAATCATCCAAATGTTGTCAAACTTTTAGGATGTTGTACTGAAAATGGTAACCAAAAAAAAAATATCATTAATTTTTTGAAAATAAAAAGTTTTAATTAATTTTTTAATTATTTAATTGCATTGATTTAGTGCCATATTTTCTAATCATGGAGTTTGTGGCAAATGGGAAACTATTATCATATTTACGAAAACATAGAACCGATAAAACATATTATATTTATAATAATAATAATAATAATGAAAATAATAATAATAATAGTAATGATAAAAATAGTAATAGTAATAATTCAAATAATAGTAGTATTATTAACTATAAAACTATTAATATTGATAATAATAATAATAATAATAATAATTTATATAATAAATCAATTGATAATAATAATAGTAATAGTAATAGTTTTGATAACTATAATTATCAGAATAATAATAATAATACTATTAATAGTAATATCAATAATAATAATAATAATAATAATATCAATAATAATAATAATAATAATAATAATAATAATAATAATAATAAAAGTGATTCAATAAATAATAATAAATTATTGACGGATAAAGATTTAATTTTATTTGCATATCAAATATGTAAAGGAATGGAATTTATTAGTAGTCATGGAGTAAGCGATTTAATTATTTAAAAAAAATTTTTTTTAACAGAATATTCTTTAATCCCAATTTGTTTTTAATCTCATAGATAATCCATCGAGACTTAGCCGCACGTAATATCCTAATCGACGACACTATGAACTGTAAAGTTGCCGATTTTGGTCTAAGCCGTAGCATACGGGACAAGGACTGCGATGTCTATAAACAGCGCACCGGTAGCCAAATGCCGGTCCGATGGATGTCACCGGAATCCCTGTCGATGGGCCTATTTTCTACCAAATCCGATGTCTGGTCGTACGGTATACTCCTATGGGAAATCGTAACACTGGGGTCGACACCCTATATAGGCAAGACTGCCCACGAAGTTATACGTTGGGTTTGTACTGACGGGGGCCGAATCGATCGACCCGAACATTGTGGCGACCAATTGTCCGAATTGATGGCCCGTTGTCTGGAACACGACTGTCCCCGGCGGCTGACGTTCACCGAAATACGTCAACAGTTGACCAAAATGTGTGAACAACAGTGCGGTTACGTTGATTTGCATCACTTTAATCATCAGTTATATTATAATATTAATGAGTCGTCCGGCGAAAAGGTTTAACCAGTTTTTTGTTTATTTGGTTATTATTGTTGTTGTTGTTGTTGTTGTAAAACATATCAAACATAAAGTATTTGTGAATTAATTATTAAATAATTAAAAAAAATTTAATTATTATTGAATTGTTTTATTTTTAAAGTTTGAATATTTTATTATAATATTATAATTATATATATATTTAAAAAAAACAAATAATTTATGTAATATTTTATATCATTATATATATAAACTGTTTTTTTTTGTCCAAAAAATTTTTTTATTTTATTAAATTCTATTATTATTGATAAATATTTTTTTTTCATCAAATTTGTGATTAATTATTATTGTTTATTAAAAAAATTATCTATTGTTTAATTGGTTGTAATATTTTTATTTTATTTTAGTATACAATGTATTTAAAATTAATTAATTAATATATTGTGTTAATAAAATTATTTATTAATTTTTAAAAAATAAATTACTATTAAGTTTGAAATTATTTTATGGAAATAAAGTTATACTGTATATTATATAATCAAATAATTAATATATTGTATTAATAAAATTATTTATTAATTTAAAAAAATTAATTACTATTAAGTTTGAAAAATATATTACTATTAAGTTTGAAATTTTTTTGTTGAAAAAAAAAAATTATTATACTGTATAATATACAGCCTGTATATTAAAACTACCTTGTACAATTTAATAATATAGCGACATCTAATGTTACAATTTTTAAATAGTATCATGTTAACTTTTTGTTATTATTATTATTGGCTTAATGAAGATTTGAAACACCCAAAAAAAAAAAAATAATTTAGAAAATAATTTATACCTTTAAAAAATTATTATATAAAAAGTTTTATATTATTTTGTTGGGGGAGTGGGGTTAGTCATCAAACAATTTTGCGGTAGTTTTATTCAACACCAGTTATATTATAGTTATTATATAAAAATTTTATATTTTTATTATAATTTTATTATCATTATCAATGAGCACCTTATTGAAGATACATACTTGAAAACATCAATCATAAATTATATGTAGTACAGTATATACAAGTATATAAACAATAAATTTTATATTTATATATATATTTATATAAAGTATATCTCATAGAGAGAGAGAGAGAGAGAGAGAGAGAGAGAGAGAGAGAGAGAGAGAGAGAGATAACTAATTTTTTAAAAATATGTGTATATAGTTTGGTGTCAATAAACTTGGTGTCAATTATTTTAATTTTTTGTGTTGTTGTTATATATATATATATATTGTATAATGCGTTTAATGATTAATTGATAAAAACAATTTAATTATTTATTATAAAGAATATATACTGGATTTAAATAAATAAATATATATATATATATATATATATAGATTAATATATATGTATTAATATATATATATAGTATTAATATACAGTATATTGATATTTTTGATAACTTAATTTGACAATAAAATTAATAAAACTTATTTATTATTATTATAATTATTTATATTAATAAGTAATTTTTATATATTTTTTTAATTTTAGGCAAACACGGAAATTACTTCACACATTGAATAAAGTCGACAATGGGATGATTAAATCGATTTTATCAAAGTCAAGTAAATGGTATGGAAAACGGGATCAGGCATTTAGACCAACTGTGCGAGTCTAATATTGCACTGTACCGTTAGTTTCGTAAGTTAGCGCAATACTTACCTAATTACGATCTCATTATTATTATTAATTATTATTAATTATTATTAATTATTATTAATTATTATTAATTATTATTAATTATTATTAATTATTATTAATTATTATTAATTATTATTAATTATTATTAATTATTATTAATTATTATTAATTATTATTAATTATTATTAATTATTATTAATTATTATTAATTATTATTAATTATTATTAATTATTATTAATTATTATTAATTATTATTAATTATTATTAATTATTAATTATTATTAATTATTATTAATTATTAATTATTAATTATTAATTATTAATTATTAATTATTAGGGCGTTTACACAGCTGCACGCTGTTTACAATATTTTATCATACGCACACTTTCGAATCGCAACTAACACATTAATTAATAATAATTAAAAATTCAATATACGTTATACATCGTTATATGTAAGTATGCAATTTTTTTATATATATACTGTATATATAATAAACACAAATTTAATTTAATTTATTTTTTTTAGATTTTAAATTTTTTTATCATATATTGGTATCTTATTTAAGATTATAAACTACAAACACTGAAAATCGTGTATAACTTGTACGGCAACCGCTGAACAAACGATTCCATTCAGAAGTCCATTGTAGACGATGGCGGAGGCGGTGGTGGTCATGGACTATACCGGGACAACATCGGAAGCACCGGTAGTAGTCAGACAACCAGCAACAACTCGACGACCACCACTACCACAACAACAACCACACAGATATACATCATTGCCGTAATTATCATGTATTGCCGGCACTAAAAAAACAGAGACCGAATCCGAAACAACTGTCTTCCTACTCCTCCTCCTGCTCGGGAACGGCTGCCACCGCCACCCATGTTGTCGGTGACAATATCGGTAGTTAAATATACAACAATAACAACAGCCGTAAAACGGTTTGAACCCAAAGCAATGGTAGTGAATTGGCCACCGATTAGATATGGACGCACACACACACACACATACATACACACATACACACATACACACATACACACACACATACACACACATGCACATATAGACACACACATACACATACACACACATACACATACAAACATATACACACACATAAACACACACACACACACATACACACACATAAACACACACACACACACACACACATAGATCCCACCACTACCACCTGAGTTGTCACTGTCCACACCTCCCGTCTCTCTCTCTCTTCAGGAAAAAGAGGCCGAATTGCATTGGATGCAAGAAATGATTGATAGGATGCAAAAAGAGATGCAAATGAATCAAAAACAACTGTCCTCTTCCTCTTCCTCGGGAACGGCTGCCGCCGCCGCCACCCATGTTGCAACCATACAACCATACCAGCAGCCACAAAACACTGGTAACCAAAGCAACGGCAGTGTATTGGCCACCAATTAGATGGTTATTATCTGAGTGGTCACTGTCCGCACATCCCGTCCCCCGTCTCTCTCTCTCTCTCTCTCTCTCTCTCTCTCTCTCTATGTTTTAAATAGCTTTATATAAATATTATTATTATTTTGCTCACAAAAAAAAACTTTTTATTTTTAAAAGTATAAATCTCTGGGGCTATTGAATGAATGCCTTAATTTAAACAAAACAATTGCCTTAATATTTTTTAACTACCGGTTATTACAGGTATGTATGTACTGTATGTTTGTATGCCTTACCCGATATTTATATACTGTACCGTTTTAAATAGCTTTATATATTAAATAAGTATTATTATTATTTTGCTCACAAAAAAAACGCAAACATTTTTTATTTTTAAAATTATAAATCTCTGGGTCTCCTATTGAATGAATAGTCAATTGGCCACCGATTAGTTTCGGATGGGGTTGTAGTGGGCGCGCGCGCACACAAACCTACCCCACCACTACCTATATAGTAGTCACTGTCGGCACCTCCCGTTTTCATTTTTTTTTAAATTTTTTGTTTATTTGATTAATTATTATTGTTTATTATATAAATATCTATGATTTATTATTGAAAAAAAACAAATAATTTATGTAATATTTTATATCAATTATATAAAAACTGTTTTTTATGTCTAAAAAGTTTTTTTTTAAATTCTATTATTATTATTGACAAATAATTTTTTTTTCGAAATTTTTGATTAATCATTAATTATTATTATTTTTTTAAAAAAAATATCTAATGTTTAATTGATTAGTTGGAATATTGTTTTTTTTCAAATCTTAATTATGTAATGTATTTAAAAAATATATTTATTTATTTATGTGTTACTTAAAAAAAATAAACATTAATTAATAAATTTAATTTAATTTAAATTTAATTTAAGTAATTTTCTTTTAAAATTTTTTTACATTGTAATTAGTAGTAATAGTAGTATAATAATTAGCATATTATATTAGATAATAGAAAAAACAATCTAAAAAATTTAGATTATTATTATTATTTAATTAATATTATTTAATAAATTATTATTATTATTATTTATATATTGTTTCAAATTATAATATCTATTGCATTTAGGTATATATGAATAATTACAGCAAACAATATTATATAATGATAACAAATATTTGTCTAAATTCGGTATGAATTTCATATTATAAGCCATTAGTTGATCCATTAAACTAATAATTTTTGGCCACAATTGGTTTCTAATTAATCCGATTACATGATCCATAGCCTGCTGTACAGTCAATCGATCTCTTAATACTAACAGATAAATATAATTAAATTTTAGTCCATCATTGATGGCCTCCTTTTTCAATGACATAATATCGTTAATAATTAGTATAACAGCCGATATATGCCATTCATAGGCCGACAATTGACCACTGATTTGACTATCGGTTATTGATTCCCATTGAAAACCAGTGCTTAACTCGTAGATCAGGTATGCCGTTCGGGTACCCGAATCGCTGATACGGATATCCATAAACCCGTCCAATGTTATCGATTCGGGTTTCAGATGTAGTTGTTTGATCTGAGATGTCTGATCCATCCATTTGTAGACAATTTCCATAAAACGATTAAATTGCGAACCAGTCATACGCTTCTCATATTCTAAATGTTATTTTTTTAAAAAAAAAATAATAATTAAATTATTAAAAAAAATTATTTTTAAAAAAAAGTAATTATATAAAAATAATTTCTAACATATATATTATAGTATATATACATAGTATATAAATTTATATAGTATTATATATATAGTATAACAAATATATAGTATAATATATATAGTATAATATATATAGTATTATACATATATATATTATATACACTATTAGAAAATGTAAGAAAAAAATATAATGATATATATATAATGTTTATATAGATTAGTTTTGTTTGATATATTATTGATAACATTTATATTACCATTAATATAATATTCAATTTTTTTAAAAAAAAAGTTATATCAACTAAAAAATAAAATTAATTATAATAGTTATTGATAGACATAGTTTATATATATATATACTTTATATACAGATAGTTAACTAACCGTTTATAATATAATTAAATGCTTTAATCAATCCTTTAGGCCTATTATTGTTGTCAAACTGATAGTCTTGTTGACGACATGTCGTAAAAACCGGTAGATATTGTCTGAAAAGATCGGGTCGTTCCTCAAACTGGTCGTCAAAACTGAGTGCGAAAAACATGAAAACCGATGCCAACACAAACTGATCCGTTTGTTCAACAGTAGGCCAGACAACTGCAGCCAAACCCAGAGCATCGGATCTATCACTTAAATACCTGACCACTAGATCATTGCCCAACAGATCTTCAACTTTGCCCATGACTTCATTGTGTACAACACTAACCAATTTGTTAGGCGCCGTATAATACCCGTCGCCGCCGCCGCTGTCGTCGCCCATAAATTGGTCATCAATTATGACTTCAAGACATTGTTTTAGAAAATTATTTTTGTCGCACATATTGTTTGTTATTATTAACTTTTTTTTTATTTTAAAATACAAATTAATAAATATATTTTAAAACATTAATCAAAAATAAATAAATAAATAAAATAATTTAATAAGAATTTAATATAAATAAAAAAAGTTTATTATTTGAATTATATCTGTATGTCTGTCTATCTGTCTGTCTGTCTGTTTGTCAGACAAACTAATAAGTTGTTAAAATTTAATATAAATTCTAATTATATAATATGATTATACAGTTATCTACAATAAAATTAATTAATTAAAAAAGTTTTAAAAACATATTTAAATAATTTGTTTGTTTTTTTTTGGTTTATTATTGTTAAAAAAACAAATAAAATTATTTAAGGGATAGTATTGCTATAAATACTAATTTTTTTAGCAATTTTTTTGTTGGTTTGTTTTTTTAAAAATAATTAATTATTTCAACAGGAATTATATAATATAACATTTATAATATTATTTTTATAAACTTTTTATTTAAATAGGAAATATGATTTATAAAATAAAAACCAATTAAAATTTTTTATATACATTTAAATTATATAATATATATAACAATATATTAATTTATATTTGTCAGGAAATAAGTTTTTTTTAAATATATAAATTAACTATTAATTTTGAAACAATTTATATATGCAAACTTAATAGTTTTATACAATTAAAATTAATTAATTAAATAAAATTAACTAAATATTTTACAAAAAAAGTATATATCATATATGACAGTTATAGTGTATTAAAAATTATAAGACAATTATGATATAATTAATACATTAGTTTAACGTATGTATATCACTAAAGGAGACCTTATATTCAAATAACAACTTTTATCAATAAATAATGTAAATAAAAATAAAAAATATCAAACCCTAAAAATAATAATTAAAAATACTAGAAATACTAAACTATTATATTTAATTTATTTTTTAATAATATTGGGTACATTATTACCATTGTTTTTTAAACATTGTTCAACTCTTGGTATAAAATTATTAATTACAGATTTAATTAAATTAAAATCAGTTTTAATAACATTAAAACAATCAATAATACGTTGCTTTAATTGAATTAAATTAGTTGGCTTTTCTTGTGTATTCCATACCATAGTTTTTAATTCATTCCACAAAAAATAATCGCAAGGATTTAAATCACAAGAATTGCTGGGCCATATAAATGATGTCTTCAGACTTATGAGATTATTACCAAATATTTTTTCCAGATAATCCAATGTATCTTTGGCTATAATAAATTATGAGAATCGGTGCTTTTAGCGTGATATTTTTTAATGTTTACCTGTATGACTTGGGGCCCCGTCCTGTTGAAATATCTGTTTGTTGAAGTCTTTACCATTGAGTAATTTTAACTCTTCGACAAATTGATTAATTACTAATTTATAATTAATTTTAGTAATCGTAACTCTTTTGCCATTTTCATCTTCAAAAAAGTAAGGGCCAATAATCCCTTGACTTGATATAGCTGCCCAAACAGAGACATAGCCAGGATGTGCTATCTTCTCGACGTAAGTAGACTCGGGTTTACCATTAATTTTTTCACTCCATTTTCTTTTAGTTTGTTTATTTATAAACTCTTCCAATAGAAAATGACTTTCATCAGTGAACCTACGAGGACCGGTGCTTTTAGCGTGATATTAATTAAGGTTTTTGTTTAAGACTTACCAAATAAAATCCAATTTTTGGGGATTATCTTTAATTAATTCAATTATTTTTTTACAGAAAACAATTCTCATATCTTTTGATTTTTGTGTCAATCTTTGAACAAATGTATATTTGTAGGGAAATAATTTGAGTTCATTTTTAAGTATTTTATGAACTGATCCATTACTTATAACTTTATTATTTATATTTATTTGATTAGTGATTTTTCTAATTGATTTATAATTAGTAATTAATGATTTAACTTTTTTAATATTTTCTTCATTTATAACTATTTTAGGTTTTCCACGTTTTAAATTTTTCACTGTTTTTTTGTCTTTAAATTTTTTAATAATTTTTAATATACCACTTTTATGTGGAGCACTTTTATTAAATTCAATATTAAAGTTATTTTGTATATAAATTATTTTATTTTTACAAATATCACTTGATTTAAATTCAAAATAACACTTTACTATAAAATCTCTTTCACTTTCATTATAATATCCTTTATTTTTATTTTCCATAACTAATTAATTTAACTTAATTATAATAATAACATTTACTTTATTAAACTTATTTTATTATAAATATACACTTATAAATATCACGTGTTATAAATTTTTCAAATTTATACTAATAATTTTTACATTTACATTAGCCCCTTATATTTCTTATCAAACATTATTTATCTGATAAATTTAAGCGCCAAATCAGAGGTCTCTCTTAGCACTATACATACGTTATTTTAAATAAAAAAAAACATCAATAGAAAATTTAATTTATAACAACTACAAATAATAATATTATTTTTTTACTTTTAATTATATTATTAATAGATTTAATTTATTAATAGATTGATAGCATTTACACATACACATACACACACACATACACATACACATACATACACATACACATAGACATACACACATACACACATACACACATACACACATACACACATACACACATACACACATACACACATACACACATACACACATACACACATACACACACACATACACATACATACACACATACATACACATAGACACACACACACAAACACACACATACACACATACATACACATACACATACACATACACATACACATACACATACACATACACATACACATACACATACACATACACATACACATACACATACACATACACATACACATACACATACACATACACATACACATACACATACACATACACATACACATACACATACACATACACATACACATACACATACACATACACATACACATACACATACACATACACATACACATACACATACACATACACATACACATACACATACACATACACATACACATACACATACACATACACATACACATACACATACACATACACATACACATACACATACACATACACATACACATACACATACACATACACATACACATACACATACACATACACATACACATACACATACACATACACATACACATACACATACACATACACATACACATACACATACACATACACATACACATACACATACACATACACATACACATACACATACACATACACATACACATACACACATAAACACACACACATACACACACACATACAGTACATACACATACACATAGACACACACACACACACACACACACACACACTCATACATACATACAAACAATATTTTATGTTAAAATATCTAATTTAAAAAAAATAGAAATTACAGTATATAATTAAAAAACAAATTGATTAATAATTAGTATTTTAGATAATAATAATTAAAATTATTGTTTTTAAAATATGTTTTGTTTTCTATAAAATAATAGTTTTATTTTTGTTGAATAAAATATCTTTAAATTACAAATAAAATTCAATTGTAGTCATTATTTTTGTTGTTATTAATGATTTTTTTTTAATTAGTTTAATCAGATTATCAAACAATCAAATAACGATCGCACGATTCGCTAAACCTATAGTTACCGCCGGGAAGATAGAGTAACGATCGGACAAATTGTTGGCCACCAGGACTTAACAACGAAAACAATTGTCGGCCACCAGTGTTATCGGCGGCAGTCCAGTCGTGGACCAGTTTAACGATTTCCCGATCCAATTGTCTAACTTTATGGACAATACTAGACTGGGCTTCAGGTATTGAACATTGATTATCAACGGCAGTCATGGCTACAGTATTGGATAGTTTGGACAGTGTTTGGACAGTATAGGTGCTGTTGGTGTCGGTGCCGGTAGTAGTAGTAGTAGTAGTGTTGCCATCAATGGCTTTAGTGACGGCCGCCAACTCTTTTTCAAACGAAAACAAATCATTTACATAAATCATATGATCGTTCATTAGGTCTAACAATTGATTGAATATCGGGTCCGACCAATCATCTGGTGTTAGTTCAATATCGTAGGTCAGGTTCAATATTACCGGCATTAGGCCAGCAGTTATACGGCGAATCTATTATGTGTTTGTTGTTGTTCATTGGGAATGGGGGGAGGGGAGGGTATGAAAAAAAACAGATAAATCATTTATGCACACACACACACACACAGCTACAAACTTATATACCCACATCTATATACACCCACAACTACATACACCCACACCCACAAACACACAAAAACACCTACATATACAAACACCCATATCTACTTACCCACACACCTACATATACCCAATCCTACATACACACATACACCTGCATACACACACAAACACCTGCATACACACACATACACCTACATATACAAACACCCACATCTACTTACCCACACATCTATATACACCCACACACACAAACACCTACATATACAAACACCCACATCTACTTACCTACACATCTATATACACCCACATCTACATACACCCACACACACAAACACCTACATATACAAACACCCACATCTACTTACCTACACATCTATATACACCCACATCTACATACACCCACACACACACACAAACACCTACATATACAAACACCCACATCTACTTACCTACACATCTATATACACTCACAACTACATACACCTGCAAACACACACACACACACCCGGCATACCATACCCGTAGCTTTTCGTCTAACGAAGCGGACCGGCCGTTATTGTTGACAATAATTTCAATTTCCTCGACATTTGCTCTGCAAAACTCTAGTCTCAATCGGACAAATCGGTTCCACTGTTCGGCATTCATACGTCGATAATAATCCCGATATACGGGTATAATATGCCTAATAAATGGTTCCAAACGGTCGACAGTTTTGTTGTTGTTGTTGTCGTTATCTAGTGTTCGGCTATCACTGGCCGCTTCGGCAAACAAATTGGTAATTTGTGACCAAACACTACGACATTTGTCCATTTGTTGGCAATTGTATTGACCCCACGGTTCTTCGGTATTGTCGTCCATAATGAACATAAAGATCAAGTCCTGCATTATATGATAGTAACTGTCCACTGATAGGACAGTCGGATAATAGTAGGCCAATACTAACGATACACCTTTCGTTAGTTTACGATAGTTTTGGCCAGACATCTGACTGGTCGGAAACTGTCTGTACGACCAGTCGGTTAGTGTCTCGGAGTTGACAGTAATGTCCAATTGGTTGCGTTTGAATGGCAATCGGGTCGTAAACTTAGGTACCGGATATTTCAGCGGATATTGACGTAACTGTTTGTCGCATCTATTTTCTACATTATATCTTATATTATTATTATTATTATTTGTCATTATTTTATTAGTTATTACAGTATTATTATTATTATTAGTTAATAATAAAACAATTTTTGTTTTTAGTATCAGATATACGGTATTATAGTATAGTAAAAGTAGATTAACTTTTGATTGAGTGTATACTACCGTATGTTATATAAGTTTTGTTTTAGTATATAAATTATATATATTTTTTTAAATAAATTTATTTAATATATATACTGTATAAGCCATTGAAAGTAATATGATAGGTATGTTATTAGGAAACTATATGATAATTATTTAGTTATAATTTTTTTATAAATTATATAAATATTAATTTATTTGTATTTTTTAAAAAAAATTATTAATATTCATACAGTATATTTATATTTATTTAATATTTTCATAATATTTTAAGATAGGAAAAGATATGATATATAAAAATATTATATAAAAATTATAATAAACTAAATATTGTTTTAATGTTAAATATTTATATATAACAATGAAAATATATATATAAATAATATTAAACGATTATATTTAATTATACAATGTTTAAAATATAGTAAAATAATTTTCAATAACTTTTATTTTCCCATTTTTTTTTTTGTAATTCAAATTTTAATTTTAATTTAATTTTAATTAATCTATTAATAACAGTTTTTTTTGAGAAAAATATTAGTAATTTAATATTAATAATTATAATTATGAAACTTAACAAAACCATATGTAATTTATATAGTATTTGAAGTGAAAATAATTTTTTATTATCAATATTATATTATATTATTTAAATAACTTTTTTTTAAATTTATTTATTGTATTTAAAATTAAAATTATATAGTTTTTTTCACCTATAAAATAAATGACAATTATATTGACGATTGTTTATAAATATAAATTGATTTGATAGTATTAATAGTACATTAAATTAATTTTTTTTAATAATATTAATTTATTTTTTGATTGAAATAAATTTACGTTTAAGTTCAATATAGTTACCAATCGATGCCTCACAAATTGCCTGAAATAAAGTAGATATACATAAATAAAATTTACATAATTAATTAATTAACTAAATATTAATAATAAAAATTCAATAATAAAATTATTATTATTATTATTATTAACTATACGGTACATACATATGAAGTTTTTTCGTCTAACGGCATATCATTGAAGTCGTCGTCAATCATAATAATAATGACAAACATTATCATCAATTGATAGGCTATTATAAAAAATTTACATTCATTTAGCATAGAATCGACTGAATTGATCGGTCGTTGTGACCACTTTTGGTCACTGCCGTGACTGTCGCGAAGTCGACTACTTTCACGGATATAGTCGGCAATAAATCGACGCATTAGTTGGTCGTCGGGAAAATCTATTGGCATTTTTCTGACGATAAACTCACTGAATAGTTGACCAAAATCTAGGCCACGGCTACCATAGGATGTGTGATCGAAATCGCTTAACATTAGACTACTATCACTACTACTACTACTACTACTACTACCTGAGCCGTCATCATCAGTGACTACCCATATGTTATCGCATCGGAAGTCCGCGTGTGTTAAGACAAACCTGTCGGCAGTGGCAGTGATAGTGGTGTCGACACCACTAGCAGTAGTAGTAGTAGAGGACATATAGCTTTCAAGCGATTCAATTAGCCATTGGATCTCCAATTTCAGATGAAATGATTGTAAATTTTTACAATTATATTCATGAAATTTTTGTTGAAGTCTAGACTCAATGATCTCAAGTTTAGCTAAACTTGATTTAGTTAAGTCCAGTACCCAATCGCTATGTTTACTTATGGGTACATCCAATTGATGAAACTGGGCCAACAATTTAGCTAACTGTTCAACTAATCGATGATTGTTTTTCATATCATCGTCATTGAAATGTCGGTGCTTTTTTTTAAATACATACCCATTGAAAAAAACAAAATTATTATTAATATTATTATTAATTGATGATTAATTAATATTTAATTAAGAAAAAATTACTATTATTTTTATATATAAATAATTTTAGTATAAATACTAGATGATAATTAAGCTGGGTCATATATTTCATGAATTAAATTTAATAACACTTATATATATACAGTGTTATTTAATATATAATTTACAATATATATTGTATATATGATATATATAGTATATATTGTAAATTATATATCATATTTAATCATATTCAATTAATACCGGATATTAATTATATTGTATATTATACACTATATATATGATATATACAGTATATACAGTATATACAGTATATACAGTATATACAGTATTTATATGATATATTCAGTATATATTATAAATTATATACTAATTACCGGATAGTATTTCAACACTTGACCTAACGGACAAATCCCGTAGATTTTAGGTCCCAAACCTAACTGGGCTAACAATGGCGCCAATATATAGTCTTTATAGTCTTGTTGATGGCCCAGACAATAGCTTTTGGCATTCAAACGGATCACCAGTTGTTTATCATCATCAGTAGCTTCGGTAGTGTCGGCATCGGTGTCGACATCGGTGGCCAACAATTTCCGACACAAATAGACTTTATGTGTCTGACCGCCAGTCAATTGTTTGACAACAATATTATTATTAGGAGTTGTTTTTCTGGACCAAACACTTCCGCCGACATATTGTCGACACAACGACAGACACTGTTGTCTGACGACATGATCTTCGGCTGAATCACTTCCGGAGGTAGTGGTAGTCGTCTTATTTGAAGACATTTTAAAAAATTTTAATTATAAATAATTAAACAATTTTTATTATATTATCTCTCTCTCTCTCTCCCATTAAATGGTGAGTTGTTTAGTTAAAAAACAGATTTTTTTGTGTATTAATTAAAATAAATATAATTAAAATTTGATTTAACTTTTTATATAAATTTTAATTTTCACATTTTAAATAATAATAATAATATTTTTTTACAAACAGTAATTAAGTATATTTTTTTTATTTATTTATATTAAAATTATTAGTAGTAATAATAATACTTTTAATTACATTTAAAAAGTATATATTTTGTTTGATTTGATTTTATCTGGATAATTTAAAAAAAAAAAGTTATATTATATACATAAAGTATATAAAATTTGAAAATATTTATATAACTTTATATTATATATAGTAACCAAATGCCAAATTTTTGTTTGACTATATTTAAAAAATAAATAAATAATATTATTAAATTGTTTAATATTATATAAATATTAATATAAGTTATTTAACTATTTTAACAATATTTAGTATTATTATTGAATTTTATTTACTTAAAAAAAAATCAGTAAAAGAAAACAATTAAATGTAAATTTGATTGTTTTTTTTAAATAAACACTTTACTTATATTTATAATGTATTTATTTATTTAATTAATTATAGTAATGTAATTATAGTAAGGTATTTAACCATTCCCCTCAATCGGTTTTCTACCCCCTCACCCCACTAGTGGTGGGGGTATATGTGATCTATAGTCCCCCCACCCCTACAAATAAAAGTTAAATTTTAAATTTTTAAAATTTATCAGAAAGAGGGTGCTATATATGCTAACATAAGGTATATAATATATATATATATTTATATCAATATATTATATATTATATATTATATTATATAATTTATATATATAATATATTGATATAAATATATATATAATTTTCAATATATTAAATACATGACTGTCCTTATCTATTGAATACCTGATGTATCTGTTTTTAATAAAAAAAATATTTTTACATTTTATATACAGTATATCACTAACTAAATGATAATTTTCATTGGACTTTTGCAATATTAATAATTAAAAAAAATATTATTAAATTAATTAATATTATAACAACAAAAAACGGTATATATATATTTCAATAAAGTTTTTATATTATAATATATTGTATATATAAAAAAAAGTATTATGTATTGCATTATGTATTCACTAATTAAGATTTGATATATTAATTAATAAATGATTTGAATTTTTTGTTTGTTTGTATTATTGAATTAATTAATAATTGTTTATTACAATTGTTTACTACAATTGTTTACTACATTACTATTAGTCAAAATCATTAATTTTTTATTTATATCTCTCATAAAAGTATATTATTGACTATTAATTTGTACTTTAGATCTGATAAATATTATATTTAATTAATTATTTTCTTATATATTGATATATATGTTTGGAAATCAGTTTTTTTGTTGTTGTTTACACTAATTGTATTATTAATAAAAAAAATGTAATAATAATTATTATTAGTAGTTATAAAAGTTATTATTAATAGACTAAACTTTTTTTTTTGATTGTTGTTATATCTAAAAAAAATCTTATGACAACAAAGTTATTGAAAATATTTATATATTTCCTATTATTTTATTTACTTTACTAATAAAAAAAATAAAGAAAAATCAGTGAAAGAAAATCACAATTAACTGTAAATTTGATAAAAAAATTTATTTTTTTAAGAAACACTTTACTAATAATAATAATATATTTATTTTAGTTATCTATTTAGTCTGAAAATATATAAATGTATATATATTTTATACAGTAGTAGTAGTAAACTATATTACAATTACTTATATAACGTATTAATTATTATATCTACAAAAACTGTCAAATTGTCTACAAATATATATATATAAATTAATCAATTTTTTCAGTCTCGATATCATAATGTAGTTGTAGTTGTGATATACTGTACATAACATAATTGACTAATTAATTTAATTAATTAATTAATTTATATTACGGATATAATGTGTTATTTTAAGTGTGATATAATATATACACTGTATTGTTAATAGTAATTACAAATAAAATTAGTAACAATTTATTTTATTTTTATTATAACAATAACAATGATAAATATTATATGATTAGTATTATTGCTAATAAATTATTAGTAATATATATATATATATAATAAATTAATTTTTGTTTTCTTTCGTAGAAAAAAAACTAATACTTTTATCCAAAATTATTAAATTAGTTTTAATTTATTTATTTCATTCAAACATTGAAAAAAATAATAATATTTTATATAAAAATATATAAACATTTAATAAAACTAATATTATTTTATTATTATTACTATTAAAATATTGTATTACAAAACTATTGTATAATAATAATAATAACAATAATAACAAACATATTAAATATAATAATAATTATCATTGAATAATGATATTATTATTATTATCTATAAATATAAATATTTAATTATAAATTAACACAAATTTTATTTAACAAACTAACAAAAAAATATAATTATTATTAATTTTACATTATTTAGTAATTCAAAAAAAAATAATAAAAAATAAAATAAATTAACTATTGGGTAGTAGGGAGGGTAGGGTGGGGAGGAGGGTATGGGCTTTTTAAAAAAATCAATTATTATTATTATTATTTGAGCGAATCTATGCGATCAAAATAATAGGACCGCCGGACAGCCAGTGGCCTGTGATTGACTGCGGCGGCGACGGCGGCGGCCGACGACTCGCAGCGCATCAATGAACTCCTGGTGCCGCCAGTGTTCCGGGTGTTTACAGAGCCAGGCGCTGTTGAATGAGGTGACAGTTGCTGCTGTTGTTGAGGACTGTTTGGTGAGCCGACAATAGTCGGATTGGTCGACTTGCGGACATCCATGTCGACTAGTTTACCCCGTTTGCGGCTAATAGTGTCGTAATCGCGGGGCGGCAACAGTATCGGCCCGGACTTGGGATTGTCTAACTTGGCTTTGAATTCAGCCGCCAGCGACTCGTAAAGCATCGACACATTGCTATTATTATTATGATTATTATAAGCACTGTTAGCTAATATATTATTATTATTATTATTATTATTGTGATTATGATTATTGCGATAACTTTTTAGATGACAATTGCTGTCATTATTATTATGATTATTATTATTCACTCTATTATTATGATTATTGCTATTATTATTCACTGTTGAATAACTTCTGTTCAATCGGGAAACACCTTTAGTTTGATGGTATTGTTGTTGATGTTTGACTTCACAATCAATATTATCAATGTTGCTGTTCAGGTGGTGGTGTCGCTGCTGCTGATGGTATGCCGCCATCATATAGGATGACGAACTTAACGACTCGTCCGAACCATCGGATCCGTCCGTCCGAGTACTCCGACCGTCCGAATTGAGCGTACGTCGGTTAGCCGCAGCCGACGGCGTCGGCAGAAAATCCAGTGCCGATGAGGTGGCCGATGACAGCGATAACGGTAGCGACGGCACTGGTAGTGACGGTAGACTAGTATTGGCGGCGGCGGCGGCGGTCATCAAAC
This sequence comes from Oppia nitens, assembly GCF_028296485.1. Taxonomy (NCBI): domain Eukaryota; kingdom Metazoa; phylum Arthropoda; class Arachnida; order Sarcoptiformes; family Oppiidae; genus Oppia; species Oppia nitens. The sequence continues at coordinate 331,223 of NW_026533202.1, read as the reverse complement.
CTTTGGCCATCAGACGTATTTCGATTTCGCGAAATTTTTTCTGATTTTCCGGCCGATCGATCAGTATTTGCAGCTGATTTCGCAACGAAGTGGCCGTTTCTATTGAATCGCATCGGTAGGCGTGAACATGAACCGGACATTTGGTAACCGGATTGTAGATCAATAGTATACAGCATATGATGTCCTCTTCCTGCGAGACCCATGTAATCGAGTGATTGGGTATCAGATGTTTGATTTGTTCAGTTTTTGGCGGTACAGTCACAGCACCGGTGCCGCTACCTGTGCCGCCACCGCCACCCATACCGATGCTACCAAACAGACTACTCGTATAGGATGACTTGTAATCACCGGTGGCCACTAAAACACTACCGCCGCCACTACCACCACCACCTTTGCTACTACCGGTTCGTTGTTGTTGGTGTTGTTGTGTTTTGTTGGCCACAATCACTGTCTGAACAATTTTGATACCCTTGTTGTTCACCTGCAGAGTCACTTTAGACGGTTCCGAGTGTCGCTCCTTATCGACCAATAGCCTGAGCACTGGCATCACATACTCATCACCTCTCAAGCCTTTAGACTCTTTTGCGCCCAAAAACCATACATAATATGAAGACTTTTTAACATCTTTTCGCTTAAACGACATCATTGTCTCCTTTTTTCCACCCGAGAGGCCAGTCGTGTCCTGTCCTCTCTCTATCTCCCGATGTTTTGAAGTCTAACAGTGGAAGTGCACTCCAAACACCACTACCACAACCACTACCAGACAGACACTCAGCACCAAAAAAAAACACGACTTCTCTCTTTCTTTCAATACTTTATTACTAATAGCAGACAATCAATGTATATAACAGTGACCTCTTGTCTCATATCATATATACAGGTATTAAATACAGTAATACTAATAGTAATAATAATAAATTATATATTTATTTAGTCCTCCGGATAGTCGACTAATCGCACTAAAACACTGGTTGGTGTTGTTGTTGAGCACTCGTAGTCTAAACTAACTGTACTATTGCTGATACAGCAACACACCAACTGACTCGACTGATTGAAAAACCAGACACTAAACTAACGAAACAACTATTTTTTTTTTATTTAATGATAACATTTAAAATACTAAAAAACTTTAGTTTTTCATATATACAGGTATATACTGTATACCTGTATATACTGTATATATATGATTCCCGTTTTTTTTCTCTCTCTCTCTAATAGCAAATAAAATATTACTATGATTTTCAACAACAAACTAACTAACAAACAAAACAAAAAAAGTTTTGTGGCTTTAAGGCTAACGTCACCACTGAGTAGTAGTATTAGTAGTAGTAGTTGTTGTTGTTGTAGTCGTGGGAGGAGTTTATTGTATAACAACTTTTTTGTTGTTGTTGTATATGTTTTAAACTTATATATATATATACTATCAGAGAGAGAGAGAGAGAGAGAGAGAGAGAGAGAGAGAGAGATCAGACACTAGACACTTATCTCATACATACATACATACATACATACATACATACATACATACATATCCCCCGATATTATGTAACCATCAGTTTATATATATTATAAATGCATTTTTTTTGTTTATAATATATATTTATAATAATTTATTTATATATTCACACACATACACACAGAAAATAGTAGTTTTTTTTATTATGTTATTAATATTTGCATTATATATTAAAGTCAAATAAGTTATATTGACAATATAATTAACCAATATATACATTTATATCTACATATTTATATAGTATTACCTGTATATTACTTATACAGTAGATATATAGAGACAGTATCTATATTTCATATGATTATTGCAATTATGTAATCACAAACCAAACAAACTTTGGCACTTAAAACATATCAAGTTTTTTTTGTTTTGTTTTGTTTAAATACATAGTTAGTTCAATAGTTTAAAAAAAAAATAATTTTTGTTTAAAAATATAAAAATCAAAATAAAAAAATATATCAATAACTTGTTTATTTGATTTTTAAATTTATAATAATTATTATTATTATTAAAGACATAAAATGTTTTTCAAAATAATACCCACCTATTAATTAACTTTTTAAAATATATATATATAATATAATAAATAAATAATATAATAAATGTAACGATAAAAAAATATATATATTTTAAAAATATCTTATTTATAACTATGCTTTTTATGCTTAAATAATAATAATAATGTGTTTTTATTTAATATAAAAATAATTTTTATTAATATCCAATAATTTGTTGCAATTAATAAAATCCTAATTTTTTGTTGTTGTTGTTTTATATACATGTATTAATTTATATCTATTGATAATAATAATATTATTAATAATAATAATTATTATTATTATTATTAATACTTATTAGTCATACAATTAAATTATTTAGATTTATGCTAAATTTTAATCAATAAATTTAGCACATATAATAAATATAAAGTTATATATAAATTTAAATTTTGAAAAAAAGTTATATAATTTGAAATCATTAAGTTTTATTTATTTTTATTATTTATTTATTATTTTACTTTTAATATTATTATTTTGCAGTACATTAAATCTAAATTTATCTATATATATATATATATATATATGTATATAATTTATTAATATTAAGATTTAAATCAAACTCAATTGCTTTTGATAATAATAATAATAAATTTGCCTAAATAATAATAAACGGCATATATATTATATAAATAAAATATAATGTTAGATATTATAAATATATATATAATTTTTTAAAATTTTTTATATATATAATTTAGCGATACTTAGCAAAAAAAAATAAAATAATAATTTAATGTTTAGATCTTATATGTTTATATATATACTTTATATTTAATATATATCTATTTGTTTGTTTGCTATCAAATTTGGTTATAACTTATATATATATATAATATATATGATATAATATATCATGATTTTGATCTTTTATTGACAATAAATATAATATATATATATATATAGAAATTGCTTAATAATGTTTTGGGGCGTTATTTTCAACAACAAAAAAAATTTACTGTATATTATGCACTCATTTGGCTATCCTGTTATGATATACATATGTATATTGGATATATAAACAATTTTTTTTAAATAAAAATTTTTTTATTATTTATTTCATACATCATATCTGATGATTTTATTATTTTTTTATTATTTGTTGTTATCTTTATATATATAATATACAGTATATATATATATACACAAAAAATAAATAAATTGTTTTAAACAACACAACCACTACTTCCTCCTTATAAAACCAAAAAAAAAATATTTATATATATATATAAAATTTAAATAAAAATGTGATACAAATTTATACCATATATATATACAAATTATATATTAAAATTCAAGACATCAAATCTATGTGAGTGTTAAGTATTTTATTTAAAAATTATTTATTATTCTCTCTCTCTCTCTCTCTCTCTCTCTCTCTCTTTCCTCTCAATAAAATATTAATGATATTTTTATTTTAATATTTATATATATTTAAAAAAATATATAATAGCGGTATTTACATAAATTTATATTTATTATAATTTTTAAACTATGTTTAGCTATGAAGAAAAAAATCAATTGTAATGATTTTGAGAGAAAGATATTATATATATATATATTGAGAGAGAGAGAGAGAGAGAAATATTTTTCAAAATATATTAACTAATAATATAGAAAATAACTATACTTTCAATGTATGTATGTATATATCAATATATAATACAATATATATTTATATATATATATATATAAATGATTTTTTTTATTATTGTGAAAAATAATTTTATGGTTAAATTTATTATAAGTAATAAATTTTAGTTTTTTTTATATATATTTAAAAATCGTTAATAATCAACAAAAACAACAACAAAATACATTTCGAGAAATGTTAATAATAATAAAAAAAACATTAAAAATAATTTTTTCAATGCATTTCAAATGAGTTGAAAAATTTAAATTTTCTATAAAATAAAATTTCTATAAATAAAATTTTTTAAATAAAACTAAATATTTTATATATATATATATATTACTTAATTAATTTAAATAAATGAAAAAATTATTTTATTTTCCCCCTATTAAATACTGTATTAAAATAATATATTGAACTTAATATAAATATATTTATATAGTTTTTTTTAACTAACTCTCTATTAAGTAATTAATTGATACCAAAAAAACAACAATAAATTAATGTGTGTTTTATTGTTTTGTATTTAAATACTGTATTATACAGTAAATAAAAATATGTGCAAAATAATAGGCATCTTAATTGTCATCAAATTATTATTAGTTAATATTAATATTATTATTATTATTAGAGAGAGAGAGAGAGATAGAGATAGAGATAGATAGATAGATTATTAGATAGATAGATAGATAGATAGATAGATAGATAGATAGATAGATAGATAGATAGATAGATAGATAGATAGATAGATAGATAGATAGATAGATAGATAGATAGATAGATAGATATATATATATATATATATATATAGAGAGAGAGAGAGAGAGAGAGAGAGAGAGAGATTAAACTGTATTTCCTGTATATAATTAACGATAATTTTGTTTTATTTTTTCTTATGGGATAACAAAAGAGGGGTTTAGTTAGTCATTGGTTTTGTCAGCGGATCGGATGAATTAAAAACATACACAAAAAAACTAATTGTCCCTCAAATATGTTAGATATATATATATAATAAAATAAAAATCAAAAAAAAATCCAGATTAATAGGTACCTAAAAAATACACTAAACGATAGATAGAGTACTGTATAGTATATACACACATAATAGAGATAAAAAGCGCAATCATTTTTAAAGTGATTATTATGAATGGCATTCACTAAAAATATAACAATAGATATAAACTATTTTTTTTTGAAAAAAATAAAAAACTAATAAAAAAAACTAAACCATTAAATGTTTAAGGAGTACTACAATAGTAAGTTACTGTAATTTTACACACACACATATACACATACATACACACACACATACACACACACACACACACACACATACATACACACACATACACACAAATACACACACACACATACACACATACATACACATACACACATAGAAAATCAATTAAACACTATTACCTCTAGGACTCACACATATATAAAAAAAATAAAAAATTGTATTTTAATGTTTTAAAAACTTATTGAAGACATGGTATATATATATATATATATATATATATATATATAACGATAAAAATAATCTTAAAAAATCATTTACAGGTGTCTCACATGAGAATTGGCTTTTAAATCTACATTTGATTTATTTTTAAATGAAAAAAAATAAAAATTATTATTGCATTTCATTCTCTCTCTCTCTCTCTCTCTCTCTCTCTCTCTCTCTCTCAACACAATCAGTTCATTAAACAAAATAATTTATATCAAATAAAATATATATTAAAGTTTTCACATAATATATACTGTATATGATGTTAAGTATATATTTTTTTATATATATATATTTGTTGAAAAATCAAATCAAACATCAAAAAAAAACACATACATTTCTCATACAGTATTTCCTAATAGTATAGCTATAGTATCACTGATAGGGCACCCAAACCATTGAGAGTCCAAATCAATTAAGACAACCAATCCTTTTAAAAAAAGACAACTATTTTTTTTGCTGTTGTTGTTGATTGGGGTCTTACTATACAATCATTAGTTTTATTTGATTTTTAGTATATATTTTTCAATCACTCACTCACTCACTCACTCACTCACTCACTCACTCACTCACTCACTCACTCACTCACTCACTCACTCACTCACTAACTAACTATTGAATGACATTAGTTCACACCAAAAAATATTTTATTTTTTTTAGTGAGAAATTTGATATTCAATTGTAGCCAAAAAAAATAAAATAAAAATAAATTGTCGATCCATTGGCTTAATGAAGATTACAACACCGAAAAAAAATAATTTATAAAATAATTTATACCTTCAAAAAAAGTTTTATATTATTTTTATTGGGGAGTGGGGTTAGTCATCAAACAATTTTTTGCGGAAGTTTTCTTTCAAACTCATTATTATAGTTATTATATAATATTTATATTTTTTATTATCATTTTATTATCATTATCAATGAGCACCTTATTGAAGATACTACTTGAAAACATCAATCATAAATTATATGTAGTACAGTATATATATACAATAAATTTCATATATATATATAAAGTATAGCTCATAGAGAGAGAGAGAGAGAGAGAGAGAGAGAGAGAGAGAGAGATAACTAATTTTTTTTATATATACTGTATGTGTGTATATAGTTTGGTGTCAATAAACTTGGTGTCAATTGTTTTATTTTTTTGTTGTGTGTTATATATCGTATTGTATAATGTGTTCAAATGATTAATTGATAAAAACAATTTAATTATTTATTATACAGAATATATACGGGATTTTTTAATAAATAAAAAATAATAATAAATACTGTATATATACTGTATATTATATATATTTATAGTATTATATACAGTATATTGATTAACAACAACAAAACATATACAAAAAACAGTTTCATTTTTATGTGATAATAATTTTGATAACAAATATTGTTATTTTTTAATAGTGTATAACATGTTTTTATATTACACTGTATACAATGTATTGTTATACTGTATATACTGTATATAACTTTATATATATTAAAAAATAATTTTTTTGAGTAATTTGAAAATACATTTGTTAAAAAAATAATAAAAATAAAAAGATTTTTAATTTTTTCATAACATGCTATATTATGTTCAATATTAATCATATTATAGTATAATCTATTATTATTATTATTATTATTATTAGCTAATATAACATATGATATAACATGAAATTATATATACATTACTATAAATAATAGGAAAATAAAAATCATTATCAATGCCTAATAAAGTTTATGTGAACTAAACAAACAAACAAATAAATAATTATAACAAAAAAAATTAATATAAAAACTATAAATATATATATATATATATATATTGAAAATAACCCATCACCATTTTGCAAAATACAATAATATATGCTCCAAATAACTAATAGATTTTTTAATTTATTATTATTATTATTATTATTATTGCAACTTGTTTTTGGACACAAACTAATATTGTTTTTTATATATATAAAAACAAATATATTTTAAATATTTTAAAATGTATTATTGTTTAATAATAAAAAAAATAAGAGCAAACAAAATAATCAGTTTTATATGTGAATCCAATAAAAATATAGTTTAAATAATTTTTTTTTATTATTATATATAATATAATATTTACATATAATTTTAAACCCTTAAACCCCCCCTCCTTGTAAAAAATGTCATTGATTTTTAAAAATAATTATTTTTGAATACACTGTTGTTTTTTTTAAAAATTATTTTGTGGCTAACATTTCAATTTAGTTTTATTTTATTTATTTATTTATTTGTTTGTTTACCTAAACTAGAAATTTTAATAATAATTAAAAAAACATTTTTTGGCCAAATATTTTTGTGTGTCACTGTTTAGGTCATTATTGTAATTATCATTCAACAAAAAAATAAAATAAAAATATTTTTCATGTCTGTAAAAATGTTTCAAAATTTGAGAAAAATTTTTTTAAGTAAGTTTTTTGGGTCACAATTTAGTATTTAATATATGATTTCACTCACTCACCAAAAAATATATATATATATATATATATATATATAAAACATTTGTGTTTTATTTTACCTTAATTTTTATGTTTTTATAATAATTTTTAAGTAACTTATATATATTATACAGTGTTGCCTCTAATTTATATACACTGTATATATATATATATAATTTTATGAAATAATTATTAGTTTTCTCAAGAAAATAAAATAAATAATAATTTTTATTTGACTTATTATAATTTTTTTTTAAATAGTTAACTACAAAAATTATATTTTTTTCTACAATAGTTTATTTGACAAATTTTTTTTTATATAGTTGTTTGTTATATAATATATTTTATTTTATTTATACAGAATAAATAATTTATTGTATAAATTATATATATATATATTATTTTTAATGTAGTATTAAATTTAAATAAATAATAATTTTTATTATTTTCTCATATATACTGTATATATAAACTATATATCAGTAAATGGGTTTAATTTTTGATAACTTAATTTGACAATAAAATAAATAAATAAAACTTATTTATTATTATTATTATTATTATTATTTATATTATTAACTCAAAGTTAATTTAAGCATTTAAGCAAATTAGCGTTTTATTTTATAACTATGTTCAATGTTAATGAAAAATTATTTATATTTATTTTGTTTATTATTATTATTAGTTATATTTTTTAGTTTTTTTTGTATATATACTGTATTTATATATATATATATATATATTTATATGAAATTTATGAGAATCGCTCCAATTCTCAAATCACCCGGTTTTTTATGTTGGTTAGCCATAAAAATTGAAATTATTATTATTATTATTATTATTATTATTATTTAATATCATTTATACCATAACAACAACATTTCTCTCTCACAGTGCCCTAAAAAACAAAGTTATATATATATATAAATTTATGTAATATTTTCAATATACAGGTATAGAGGATAGACTTCATATATATATATATAAAACAAGGTGTCTATATATATATATAGGTATTGTATATATATATATAGGTATTGTATATATATATATATAGGTATTGTATATATATATATATATAAAAGTAGATTTTACAGACAAAATATCCAATAAATATATATTTATTTATTTCTAGGAGCGGTTCATATGAGTCCCTAACTAATCATGTTTTTTTATTGATGTAATATTTTATATTTACGATAAATATATATATATATATTTATATATATTTATAGACAGTAGAAATACAGGTATATATAAATATAGTATTGTATATACAGTATATATATATTCCTCATTAACATGCCATTGAATTATTAATAATATAAATGATGATTTTTTATTCAATAAATTAAAATACAGCTAATAATAAAACTACTACTACTACTACTACTACTACTACTACTACTACTACTACTAATAATAATAATAATAATAATAATAATAATAATAATAATAATAATAATAATAATAATAATAATAATAATAATAATAATAATAATAATAATAATAGTTATTATATAAAGTTTCAAATGTATACTTAAGTTTCAAGTAAACAACTTGTTTAACAAAAAAAAAGTGTAATCAATATTTATTATATTGTTTTTTTTTTGTTGTTGAAATAATATTAAACAATATAAGACATAAATTTATCTATAGATAAATAATATTTAGTTTATTTTTAATATAATATATTCACATTATATAAACTGTGTATAAAGTTTTTTTTAAAAAGATATTTTTTTCAAAAAAAAAACACATAAATGTAAATATAATTAGTATTGAAAAAAAACAATTTTTTTTTGTTTAGTTATTGATAGACTGACCACCCATACAGGTGCCGCCTGTATTATACAGGAATCAAGAGTCTAATACAGGTGACAGGAGAGGGCTAACCTGTATAATAAAATATACAGTTTTAAAATGTGTAAAACTAATTTATTAATAAAACTATGAATTAAGTTTTGTTAGTAAAAAATTGATTGTATTTTTAATATACAGTTTAAATATTTAAAATATTTGTTTAAATATAAAAAATTTATAAATATTTCTAAAATTGTTCATGTTCAATATAAAATAATTTTAACTTTTTATATAATTATAGTATCTAAATTAAAATTTTTCTTAATTTATATTATAAATATATACGAAAATATAGTCATTTAAGTACAGGTTAACATACAGGAATATAATATTTAATATACAGGAAAATACAGGTGAAAATAATAATTTTATACTATTATACAGGTTTACTAATAAATTGGGTGGTCAGTCTAGTTATTGATATGTTTTTATTTTATCAATCACAAATTTTCAATCATAATTATAATTTATTACTTACTAAATGACTTCAAATAATATATATATATATATATATATATATATATTTATATAATATATGGGATCAAATCAATGATAACATTTAGCTATTTAAAAAAAATAGGAACTTAGTATATAATAGCCCATATAATTAACTATATATATATAATACATATTATGTATAGTATTATTTAACATACAATATATATATACAATATGTATATATATACCGGTATATTATCATATTTATCGTAAATTTTTATTTATTTATTTATTTAATTTTACATTTTATACAACACTTGAAAAATATAAACATCTAAAGTTTAATTCATCAAAAATAAATTACTATAAATTTATTTATTTATTTATTTTTTAAATAAAACATTTCAATAAAAGATAACATTTACTGATGTCAATTATTTTATTTTAAAAAAATTACTAATATTTATTTATAGTAGTTATATTTTCGCATATAAAAAATATGTGTCAATTCAATGTACAATTTTTAGATGACTGTTTTTTTAATTGATAAATATATAAATAAACTTAAATTATTTATTTATAAAAAAAAATAAAATACAAAATAAAAATAGTCTTATCAGACAACTAGTTGTCAACAAACTATTTGTTATCAATTAATAATAATAATAATAATAACATATAAATAATTAAAATAATTAATAATAACTAAATAAAAATAATAATATAAGAGAGAGAGAGAGAGAGAGAGAGAGAGAGAGAGAGAGAGAGAGAGAGAGAAAGCAAGTCATCGAAAATAAATTACATTAAAAAAAATAAATAAATACAATATCTATATTACAAAACAATTAATTTTAGTTTTTTTTGTTTTTTTGTTGTTATTATTTTCAAACCAATTATTTCTTATATAACAACAACAACAACAAAATTGCTGACAAATTGATAATTAAAAATGTGTTTTTTTAATAGTTTTAATTTGCTTTATATATATATATATATATATTATAACTTATTGACAACAACAAAAATAAACTAAATTTTGTTGTAATAACTTCTAGTAATAAAATATTAAAAATAAAATACTATTTATATATTATTTTTATGATTTTTATTAAATAAAATTTTTCTATTATTATATAATATTATTTTAAAAGTTATAAAGGGATTATGTATTTATAACAAATATATATATTGTATTAATATTGATGAAAATTTATTTTCTATAATAATAATATGATAAATATAATTTTAATAATTTAGTTTTGATACATACATACATTTTTTTAAAAAAATATCTAAAAGCTTATTAAGTTGTTTTTATTATTATTATTTTTTTCAAATTTCAATGATCTATATTTTATTAGATATATATTGTATATATTAATACAGTAATAATAATAATAATCAAAAAAATATTAATACAATTTTGATGGATAGTTGCTCCTAATGAGAGTGAAATAATAATCAACAAAAAAAAATGTTATTATTTTTATTTTATTTGATGATAACAACAAAAATATATGAATTTATATTACAAGGTTTAGGTGTATTTTATGTCACGTTTTTTTTATTATATATTTTAAATCTCTAATACATATACAAAGCTATCATCCAATCTATAGTTTTTCAATATACAAGATATATATATATAAATTATATTAATATATATATAATGTCATTAAAACAATAGTATACACACACACTTCCCTAATAGTGTTATTATTATTATTATTTAATAAATCTAATGTATTTAATTTTAATCATTTTGTTTAAATACATAATTATATAATAATAATAATAATAAAGTATTTAATTTTTTTTAATTTTGTTTTGTTTATTATTATTATTTATTTCCATTAATATATCATTTTGATGTTTTGTTTTGTTATTTTTTTTTAGATATTCATATTTAAGATAATTTTTTTCTCTCATATCATATAAATATATATTAAATGTATGATAATATTTTTGAAAAAGTTTTTTTGTTTTATTTTATTTTATTATTAAAAAAAATTAGTTCATTTTTATTTCAATTGACTTATATTTATTTTGTTTGTCTGTGAAATATACAAAAAATACATTAATTAAAATAAACAGTTGATATTAATTAATTTGTACGATATATATATATATATATATATATATGCTATAAATTATTTTTGTTAAATATATTATAGTAACTATACGGTACATATAATTTATATATATATATATATAATTTAACTGTGAATTTTTTAAATGTCATAAAATGCATATATAATTAAATTGAATAATTTTTTTTATTTCTCGTATTCCCTATAATATACAAATCCGGTTCACACAACCACCTAAAAAAATGGACAGTTATTTCTATGTGTATGTACTGTATGTATAGTATATACTGTATATATATGTTTATGTATGTGTCTATGTATGTGTCTATGTATGTGTCTATGTATGTGTGTATGTATTTGTGTATGTATGTATGTGTGTATGTATGTATGTATGTATGTGTGTATGTGTGTATGTATGTGTGTATGTATGTGTGTATGTATGTACTGTATGTATATATAAGTTAAAGTTAAGTTTAAAAAAAATAATTTATTTTCGACGACTTAAACTATGTGAACAAAAATTTTTGTATAGCGTTTTTTTTATTATAAATATTTAATTTATTTTTAATTTCATATACTAGTTATTTAAACTACTAAACTTAAAGGGACACCACAACACTAACAACAACTTAGTGACACATATATGAAAAAAATAATTAAAATTATATTTTAATTTTTATGTATATATATAATCTCTGTGTCAAATAAACACCAAAAAAAACATAAAATAAAATAATTATTTACTAACCTTAACATTAGATTTTATTTTTAAGGGAGAAAATAATGAGAGAGAGAGAGAGAGAGAGAGAGAGAGAGAGAGAGAGAGAGAGAGAGAGAGAGAGCGAGACATACATAACACCAACAAAAAATTACTGAAATTGTTTAACAAAAAAAAAATAATAATAAAATAAATTTCTAAACATACTATATATATATATATATATATTAATATTAATATAATTTTGTTATTTTGTTAACTAATTGTGTGAATAATTATTATTTGACCAAATTTTTTATTATTATTTTTTTATGTTAGTATAGTTAGTTAGGTTAGGGCTCTACAGACAAATTCACACACATATATAAAAATTATTATTATTATTATTATTATTTGTTAGTTTCTATGTATTATGTATTATGAATAATAATACTAAATATTTTTTTGTTGTTGTGTTGAAAAAAAATTAACAAAACAAAATAGCCGTATAAATACACAAATAGTATATTAAAATATTAAAATATTAATAGCATTTTAAATGGCACACAAATATATTAAAATATAATAATAATAATAATAACAAATAACATTAATATTAATAATAATAAAAACTCTTACAACTTGATTATTATCATTATTATTATTTAATAATAATAATAATAATAATATTTAATATTAATATACAACTACTTCAATATTTTTTTTTTGCATAATTTATTTGAGTGTATAGTAGTAGTAGTAGTAGTAGTAGTAGTAATAGTAGTAAATGACAAACAAAAATATATGTCAAACCAAAATACAGTATTATATTATAATAAAATATAATTATAATAAAAAATCTCTATCTCTTAACTGATGATCGATATCCATATGGGTTTATAAAAAAAAAACTAAAAAGTTTTAATATTATACAGATATATCAAACACAACAAAAAACATGACTTATTTCTATACTGTACACACATACATACATACAAATACATACACATACATACACACACATACATAGACACATATATACATATACATACATAGACAGACATATACATACACACATATACATAGACACACACATACATAGACACACATATACATACACACACACATACATACCTACACATACATACATACATACCTACACATACATACATACATACCTACACATACATACCTACACATACATACATACATACCTACACATACATACATACATAACTACACATACATACATACATACCTACACATACATACATACATACCTACACATACATACATACATACCTACACATACATACATACATACATACAAACACACAAACACCGGGGGTTTGCGGAAGACCTTTAAGATTATAGACAAGTTTTTTTTTGTTATGATGTGATGTAAATAATTTCAAATAAAACATTCACAACAAAAATTGACTTTAAATTTAATTACTTTTCAAACAATTTAGTTTTTTATAATAAATAAATTATTTTATTTTATTTATTTGATTTTTTCCCCTTAAATTTCTGCTGCTCTAGGCTTTAATGGATTTTATTTATTTTTTTACTTAAAAAATTTAATTTGAAAATATATAATGTGTAACTTATTATTATTATTATTATTATTATTATTATTATTATTATTATTATAAACAGTACCAGTAATATAGTATCAATCAAATTGATTGCTGACTACTGGCAAATGTAATTTTTTTTAAATTTTATTATAAATTATTAATATTATTTAATTTAATAATAAAATTATGTTATTAAATATATATATATATATTATTAAAACTATTACTTTAAACAAGTCGTGATTTATATAATACTGTTAACAATTTAATTGTTTTTGTTGTTGAATATAATATAATATATATATAATAATTATATTAGTTATTAAATATTTTTGCTATAATTTATTTTTTTCTGAATTAAAATTGTTTTTTATTATATAAATTGGTATCAATTATATATATATATACAACAACACAAAAATGATATAATTATTTAAATATGTTGTTTTTCATAAATAATAATAAAAATTATAAACTTTAAATAAATAGCAACAACAAAAATTATTGATAAGAAAATTTTTAATGACCAAACATTTTTCAAAAAATGGGATTAAAATTGTTTATTATTATTATTATTATTAAAATTAAAATTAATTAGTATCAATTTAAAAAAAATTTTTATTTGCTTATACATACACACATACACACTTAGTTAATTATAAAGTATATTTAATACAAAAATAAAATATATATATATAAAGTTCAACTAAATTCAATTACACGATTTGGTTGTATTAAATTAATTATATTAAATAAGTATTATTATTACAACATAATAAACTATATATATATATATACAGTATATACTGTATATACTGTATAATCAAATTAAATTTTCAATGTATGTTAGTAAGTTAACATTGAAAATTTTATTTATTTAATCATATTACAAAACAATTATTAATTTTATTATTATTATTATTATTATTATTTATAACACAAATTAATTTTTATGCCTTATATTTAATAGCACTGTAAATACTGAATACAAACAAACAAAAAATAATTTTATCATTAAAAATATATATAATAAATAGTATATTCAATAGATATATAATTATTTTTGATTGTAACCCAATAACGCCTATTTAACATATTTATCAAATCTAACTAATTAACTATACTATACTTTTTTTCCTCTCTCTCTCTCTCTCTCTCTCTCTCTCTCTCTCTCTCTCTCTCTAAAACAACACTAATTAATTTTATGCCCAATTTCTATCATCAAATTTCAAGATAAGCTAATAATAATAATAATGTTAAGATTTTTTTTTATGGTTACAACAAAATCATTATTATTAATATTATTAAATATATATATATAACAAAATTAATTAGTTTATTATGTGAGGGCAAACACACACATAAATACACACACATATATATATATACACATACACACACACACATATATATACTGTATATATGCACACACACACACACACACACACACACACACACACATACACACACACATATATATATATATATACTGTATATATGCACACACACACACACACACACACACACACACACACACACACACACACACACACACACACACACACATACATACACACATACATACATACACACATACACACACATACATACACACACATACATACACACACATATACACACACACACATATATATATACACACAAATTCAACAGTATGTGTGTGTGAATAATGTTTATCAGCAAAAAAAATATATATATATAACTTTACTATTAGTTTAATCTATATTAGGGGCTGATCTGTGAGAATATCATAAAAAAAATTTGTTATTATTTTCAAATAATATTAGACAACAAGTTGTTGTTGATGTAAGGTATGAGCCCTTATTGATATAAAAACCTAACTGTATTTGTTTAGTAAGTATTACTTGTGTGTGTGTGTGTGTGTGTGTGAAAAGATTATTATTATTTTTTAAAGATTAAAAAAATATATTACAAATAGAGATTTTGATAATAATTTGTTTAGTTTTTTTATAAGTATAAAAAAATTATAAAAAAATAATAAATAATAGTTTATGTCGTTTGCAACTATTTGCTGGCTGTCTATGATTACACCCTAAAACTAATTGGGCCGTTAAAGTCATGTACAGTATATATATATATACAGGTATACTATATATAGATAAAGTATATATATATATACAGGTATACTATATATAGATAAAGTATATATATATATATAGTATATACGTTAGATATATATCATAGATATACCACTGTATCTGACTTTAATTTTTTTTTTAAATACAAATAATAATATAGTTTTTTATTTACTTAAGTCTCTCTCTCTCTCTCTCTCTCTCTCTCTCTCTCTCTTAAAATACCTATAGTTTTAACTTTAGTTTTTTTTTCTTTAGTTTTGTCAGATAATGATGAAAAATGTTATTTATTTTTGCACAATAAGCCATAAGATTTGTGGCAAATGTTTTATTTTTTATTTTGAGGGGAAAAAAACCTAAACTTACAGTTATAGTATCAAACTTGATGCACAACACATACACATAATACACACATAAGTTATATATATATATACATATATACACACACATACATATAAACACATACATACACATATATACACACATATATATATATACACACACACACATATATATATATAGATACATACACACACAGATACACACACATATACATAAACACATATATATACACACATACACACATATAAACACATATACACATATATACACACATATATACACACATATATACACACATATATACACATACATACACACATGTAAGTCAATAGTTTTTTCTCATATGAGATAACCTAATACTATATAAAGTTTGTCTGATTTTATCGCATCTCCTAATTTTTTTTACCCACATATATATATACAGTATATATATATATATAATCTTTACTCCCTGAGTGATGGTTATACTGTATATATACTGTATATAAATAAATATAATATATATTTTTTTGTTATTGCCATCAATGGAAAAAAACGGTATTTAATAATCCATTTCCTTTAAAGTTAATCTACGTTTAGCTATCGTATCGTTAATTTTTTGTTGTTTTTTATGTAAAAAAAACAAAACAACAAAAATTTATAACAACAACATTGCAAAAACAACATAATTTTTTGAATTGTTTTTATATATTTATAATATTATATATATATATAATATTTTTAGTTTATTGTAAAAAAATGCTATTTATATGATACTGTAAATACATTTTTTTTAAATAAAGTAAATATAAATGTTTCTAAAAATTGTCTGTTAAAACTAAATAAAAATAAAATAAACTTTATATTATTATTATTATTATTGTTTTATTGTAAATATAGTTAGTAAAGTATTGTATTTCTATATATATATTTATTTATTATTTTAAAGTTAATAAACATAGTTAGTAAATGATTTTATTTTCTATCTAATAAACAAAACAAAATAAAATAAAACAAAAAAAGTAGTAAAACTTTTTTTTAAAAGTTAATAATAAAATTATTTACAATAAATATACTGTACTGTATATTATTATTTTCAATTTAATTTTTATAAAAAATAATAAAATAAATGAGTCCATCAAGTTGTCAATCATTTATCATATATATATATATATAATACTAGAAAAATAAAAAAACAATATATTTTTGAAAATATATAATAATTTTTTTAAAAAAAAATAATTATAAGCGCCTTGACCTATCAATTAAATGTCAATCAATATTATATATTTAATTTTTTTATGTATATATATCTATAAACAGTAGTATATTATTGATATTGATATTATTATACATTATTGTTTATTTAATTAAGCATAAAATTTAATTTAAAAAAAATTAAATAAAATTAATAATAAAACACATTAGGATATCATAGTAAATATTATATTATATTTTTTATAACAAAAATTTTTTTGCATTAAATATTTCATAAACAAAAAGTTTATAAAATATTATTATTATTATTGAAATACTTATTATTATTATTAAAAGTCAAATTTAATTATATCAACTAAACTATATAAAAAAAATAAAGTCTAACATTAGTAACACATTTTTATTTTAGGTGTATTGCCAACAATATTATAATTCAAAATTTAAATAATAATAATAATAATAATCTAAAGTATAAAAACAATGATTGCATAATTTGCATGCTTTATATACTACTATATAAGATGATAGTATGTTTGACATTAATGATAATAATAGTAATATTGTATATATATATATATAGTACTGTATATATAATTTATATAACATAACATTTTTTGAGTGGTCATTAAAAAAATAAAGTTTTTCAAAAAAAAAGTGATACTTCAAGTCCAACACACATATAAACAACACATAAAAACTTGATGTTAAATGTATTTGAAAACAATTGACCCAAATATGCAATCATACTATTATATGTATGTATGTATGTATGTTTGGTGCGTATCTCTAATAATATTAAACATATAGACATTTAGACAACTGTACAAAAATTTAAATTATATTATATATATATATGCTGTATATATAAATTAGATATATATTTCAATAACACATTACAGTATAAAAAAAATTATGTCTACTCAAAATAATAATGCCCTATATATATATAATTTATATATATATATATATATAATAAATTGTGTATGATAAACTTAATTATACAGTATATATAGACAATAATTGTATATAACTAACATATATATATATATTTGAATACTTTAATATATCATAATTTTTTTTATATACTATGTGTTTATTTTTATACAAAAATTATATATATATTTAAATATATCTAACTATATAATGCTATTTATTTATACTATATTTATTATTTTATTTTTTTGAAAATATAATTTCTATACTTAAATACACCTATGGCTTAAAGATTCACTTTTTTCTATATATATATATATTAATATATAAATAAATATATTAAATGTATGATTAAATTTCATCTACCGCTCCCCTCTCTAATATAATACAATGTATTTATTTTTATAATATATTGTATATATATTTATAATATTTTTATTTAGTAACACTACTATAATAACTATTGCGAAAAACAAAAATAATTTTTTTTTGTTAAAAAATTACTATTTATAATATCATAAGTAAAATTAGTTTTGTTTCATATATTGTTTTTTTTAATGTTTTTTAAGGGATTAACACACAATTATTATATAACTCATAAGTTTTTTATATATATAAAATTTATTTTATTTGTGTCAATCAATTTTTAATTGTCAAAACATTGTTATGTTTTTTTGTTATTTTAAAAAAAATATATATTATATTATAGTTATTGTATTTGTCTATAAATAAATACAACAATAATAACAACTCTTTAAAAAAACAGTTTCACTTAACTTTTATCTATTGAAATAAAAAAAAATAAAAATAAAATAAAAGTAAGTTATCAGTTAGTTTTTTTCCCATACATATAGATATAAATTTAAATTTTTTAATTAAAAAATCTATTGCATTATGTACTGTATATATATATATATATATATATATAAATGTTTATCTAATTTGAGAGATAGATAGAGAAAAAAAGTTTTTTTTGAAACATAAAATAGTTTTTTTTTCTTTCAAACAGTTTATAATTAAACAGTATTTTTATCGAAAGAGTGAATCGTTTTTTGAAAATTAAAAAAAAATTATATTCACTTTAGTTTCTCTCTCTCTCTCTTTCTCTCTCTCTCTCTCTCTCTCTCTCTCTCTCTATCATCTCATATAGTATATGATTATTATTGTTGTTGTTGTAAATTATAATAAAAAATAAAAATCTGAACTTAAAAATAGAAATAAATTATGTGAAAACATTATTATAAACATATTGTTAATCATATATATACACACACAGTGTCTAAAATAAAGTGTATATTAATAATAATAATATTAAAAATAATTTTTTAGTTTGTCTGTTACTTATTATTTTTGTTTTTGTTTATTATTATTATATTTTATATTATATTATATACATATAGATGTAAATATAAGATACCATTTAACACACACACACACAACACTAGTTATTATAATAAAAGTGTATTTTAATATATATTTTTTTTGTTTATTAATACATTAAATTATTTCCATAAAATTATTTGCATTTGCACTACATATGCTTAAACAATATTATATTATACACTGTATATGATTTAATTTGATACTAAAAATACTATATATATATATATATATATATATATAAATACATATTTATTTATTTTTTTCATAAATATTTTTGGTGAGTAATCTCATTATTAACTAAACAATTGTATTAGTCCTGAGGCTATAGTGAGGGAGTAATTGTTTTTAGTTAAGAGACTAATGAATTGTATTATTATTATAATTATTATTATTTTTGATTTAAAATAAAACTATTTGTTTCTCTCTCTCTCTCTCTCTCTTTCAAACATATACACAAAATTTAATATAATATATTAAAAATAGATTCATAATTGTATACAACAAATAAAATGTTTTATTTAATAATAATAATAAACAATACTAACAATAATAATAAAGTTTTTTAAAATTTTTGTTATTTCTTTGATTAATTACAATAATGTGTAAATAATATTTTTATATTTGTATTTTATATTAGTATACAAACATATTTTTACTAATTTATCACAAATATATTATTATTATTATTATTATTATTATTCAGTATAATAATTATTAAATATAATATTTGTTTGTTTGTTTTTTCAAATTATGTATTAAATAAATTTTTGTTACATTGTATTAATAATAATAATATTATTATTTTTTTATTAATAATAAATTATTTTCACAGTAATACTACTAATAATAATCTTTACAAATAATAATAATAATATTAATAAAATTAAATATTTCTGTTTTTATTTTGTTTTTTTTTATAAATATTATTAAATCAATTATATAGTATGTAATAACCAAAACAAAAAAAAAATATCAAATAATTTACATATATTTATATTTTTATAAATATACAAAACTAACTTTTAACTAAAAGATAAATATGATATATATATAAATATAGTATAAAAATACAAATAACAAAAATATATGATTACAAATAAACACTCAAATATTTTTTGTTTTATTATTATTATTAAAATAATAAAAACAAAAACAAAAAAAATTAAATTTAAAGATTAACTTTTTTGATACGCTATTTACACACTTATTATAATCACATTTTTTGGTGCTGGTGTTAAACTTATTATTAGCTTATTATATAAATTTAATATTATAATTATTATATAAATAGTATATCTAACAAAATGATCAAAAAAATGTTCAAAAGATTAAATTTCATAATTATATAGATATGTATTGGTATTTATAGAGAGAGAGAGAGAGAGAGAGAGAGAGAGAGAGAGAGAGAGAGAGAGAGAGAGAAATATAATCAACAAAATTAAATAATATATATATATATATAATAAAAATCTAAAAAATAGTTTAAACACGAGTTTATAGCTACACATTAAACTACTGGTAATATATATATATATATACAGTATATACATATATATATATAATATGATTATTAGTTAGTATTTTTTCAATCTAAACATACGTTTATCCAAAAATTATTAAATGCTTTTATTGACCTAATATTTTGAGGATTTAATACTTAATTATAATAATAATGACTATATAGTAATGAAACTATAAAAAAAAATTTATTTAGTGATAATAAACTAAATTATAACTTTTAGTATAGTATTAGTAGTAGTAGTAGTATATATTTCATGATAATATTGTTATTATTATATATATTATTATTATAATGTTTATTATCAGTATTTTTAAACTATTGGTTATACGTTATTAGAAAAGTTAGTTTCTATTTAATATTAAAAAAAATAAGTCAATTTCAATAATAATATTAATATATTTTTCAACAACAAAAAAATACATTAAATTATATTATATATATATAATATTATACGATATTATGAAACATAAGTAGCTATTAAGTCACGTCTAAATTAATGGTTAATCAGATGCTATTTATATATATATTGATATACACTGTAAATACTGTAGTGTAATGTTTTCATTACTATTAGATTATAATAAAAATAACAACAAAAAACAATTTTTTTATAACAAAATAGTATTTTATTATTATTATTAAAAAATACCATAATATTATTGATTAATGAAAATAATATTTACGAGAAAAAAATACATTATATAATTAGGTTAACTCTCTCTCTCTCTCTCTCTCTCTCTCTCTCTCTCTCTCTCTAAAAAAAGTCTATTAATACTGTATATAAAATCTACACTAAATATCACTTTTAATATATATATAATATTTTTTCTGGTGATTAAAAAAAATATTAAACTATTTTTTTGAGATTTAAAAATTTTTTATTTTATGACAATAAAAATTTATTACTATTATTAAAAGATATATATATATATATATACGAGTAGATATATTTTAATTAATTGATTAATGTCACGTTATAATAAACTAAATTATAAACTAATATATATATTATAATATCTAATTTTATGAACCAATTTTTTTTGTGTGATAATAAATTTTTTTAAAATACTTAATATGGCAAAGATTAATAACAGGTAGTTAACAAAAAAAATTAATTTAAAAAAAACAAAATAAATCAAAGTGGCTTAAAATTGTTGACATTAAAATAAAGCTTTAAATATATATATATATATATTAATCTGAACTAAATTAAATTAATATTTTTTATAAGTATATACTGTACTGTAAATGGAAATAAATTAATAAATAATAAAATTATTTAAAAAAAACAAATTTTTATTAATTACTTATTTAATTGCAAATTATTTTATTTTTTCTGATTTATAAATTATAATACTATTAATACTATTATATAATGAATAAATAATTTTTTTTTGTGTATAAATTTAGTAATAATTTTTGTTGTTTTAATCAATATATTTAATATTATATATTTATTTTTAAAAAATTGATTATTATTATTATTATATATAATAATAATATCTTGTTTTACAATTACAATAAGTTATCATTTTAAAAAAAATCATTAAGATATTTATTAAATATAATTATTGCCATAGAAAATAACATTATTGTATAATAAATCAATAAAAATAACTTTATTTTAAATGATATTATTGATTTAATTTGATTTAAATCAATTACTGAAACTTTATATATATATATATATATAATTTATTGTAATGTAAAATATTGTGGTATTGTATAACAAATTAATTTATTGTAATTTATTTTCTCTATGTGTTTGTGTGTTAAAAAATAACCAACAAGTTTTGGTATCAAGTTTTTTAATTTAATACAATTTATTATTTTTTATGAAAATTTTTTTTTATTAAAAATAAATGTATTACTGCTGGCATCTAATGTTTTATATATACAATAAAAACAGGTATATATACTGTATATAAATATCAATATAAATAATTACGTTATTTACAGGTAAGTGATATAATACTTATATAATGTATATTTACTGTATATATATATAGCTTATAAAACTTATTAATTATATTATTAAATATTTTTTGACAATTATCTATTGAAAATAAAAAATTACTAATAATATAATATTTTTAAAAACTATTTAAATATAGTTATACAACAACAACAACAACAACAAAAATCTATAAAATTAAATATCACAAATAAAATATTAATAATTAATTTTTTTACTACAATAAACAATAAGCAATAGATATTTTATTTTTATTATTTTTAACAGTAATATTATATAATAGATATAATAATATTATTTTCTAATATATATATATTTCCGTAAACAGGATATCTGAATAAAATAAATTATTTTATAAATATTTAATAACTTTAATAAAAAAACTAATTATTATTATAAAAATCTAAATTGCATATTTGTATTAATAGATAATATCATATATATATATACCTAATCATATGAATGTGTTAAATAATTTATAATTTAACAATAAAACACTGGAAAAAACAATTAAAAAATTTATTTATTAAAAATATTAGGTTTTTTTCTGAATAATAATAAAAAACAATATATATTATAAAATAGCGTATATTTATTTCAATTGAAATAAATACTAACAGTACTTGAAAATTGTTTTCTAATTATTATTTAAAGAAACCTAATATTTTTAATAAATAATTTTTTTAATTGTTTTTTTCTTAGTGTTTTATTGTTAAATTATAAATTATTTATCATTCATATGATTATATATAATATTATCTATTAATACAAATATACAATTTAGATTTTTATAATATTAATTATTTTTAAAAAAAAAGTTATTAACTATTTATAAAATAATTAATTTTTATTTTATTCAGATATCCTGTTTACGGATATATTAGAAAATAATATTATTATTATATCAATTATATAATATTACTGTTAAAAATAATAATTTTATAAATAATTAATTAATGACGACAATAATAAATATTTTTATTTAAAAAATCCAATTTTATATTAGTATTACTATATTATATAATATACAGTAATATTCATAAAAATACATAATAATAATAATAATAATAATAATATCATATGAATGAATGTTAAATAATTTATAGTTTTTTTACAATACAATTAATAAAGAAAACTATTAAACATTTATTAATTACAAAAAAGTTGTTTTCTATATAATAATACTAAAAAAACAATTTTCAAGTAATTAATTTTTTCTATTGACAAAAAATATATACGCTGTATTATTATTAAATTTTTTATATAAACAAGTACAATTTTTTGTATTTCCTTAAATATATTCATATACTCTATATTTATTAATAAAAACAACAACAACAAATTAAACAACTTTCATAAAACTTAAATTTATTTTATTAAAAACTAAAATTTATTTATATTAAAAAACTAAAATTTATTTATATTAAAAAACTAAAATTTATTTATATTAAAAAAACTAAAATTATAAAATCTTATTTATTTAATTTTTATTTTTCCAAAAAAATACTAATACCATAATAACGGGATCAATGAATAATAATTATAGAAAACAGTTAAACGTATTGATAATCGCGTGGCGCGTATTATGTCTAATTGGCTGCACGTATCAAACGTATCGTCTAAGCGAACTATATTTTAGTTACGCAACGACTACTAACGTACGATTGGTTTCGGGCACTATCACTACTAGCACCGGGAGGTCGGACAACAACAACAATCGGGTAGAGTTGCCAGCTGTCACCCTATGTTTCGATAAATTTGATTTGTTCGATAGAAAATTAGCAAGCAAATTTTACGGATACAGAACCGACTTGAATAATCAAACTGTAATGGAATTTAATCGATTAAATCTAACCGAAACCATTGATCAACAATTGGATCTATTGGTTAGGGTTGACAAAAATATACTGTGTATGGTTGGCACAGTTAGGTGCCAGTTTAAGGCACCCATGGTACGTTCATTAAATTATAAAAATTATTGCCTAACATTTTTCGGACAAAACAACAACAACAGCAACAATAACGACAATTTGAAGTCTGGTAATGGCAATGCCGGTGATGACGATTATCTAACTGTCGATAGAAATGATAATTTAAATCGATTTATGTTCGCTATTATTCTCAATAATTTTAACCATCCAAATGGTACGTTCAATACTAAATGGTACTCGCTAAGTTTTCATTCACGCCACGTTGGTTACCTAAATTTGACAGTTGAGGATGGACATTTGGTTAAATTGCATAACAATCACCAACATGATAATACTAGACAAGCTGGCCATCCTGAACCAATCGATTTGTTTACGTTCAAACGTACAATCATACGCTATACGTTTGAACCAATCGGGGGTAGTCGACCATGCTTACCCGATATTACCCAGGATGCTTGCCTGAATAAATGTCTATTGAACAAATATCTACAGGATGATCCACTGGGTTATCCATTATATCAATTGGCAACAAACCAATCGGGTTACGGTAGACGATTTAAACCATTAGACAATTACCGGCGTAATCATTATGGAAGTTGTCGACACCAATGCCAGCGATTTAGTGAATGTCGTAACGAATATTTTAGTACTGAGCTAGCCTATGGTGATAGCGTAGAAAATAACCAGGATAAAAAATATATTATCGTAACCATGCCATCCCAGCCGGATACTGTCTACGAAATTTCCCTGAAAATTTCCATCGAAGAATTTCTATGCCTACTGGCCAGCATAGCTGGCCTATGGTTTGGCCTACCATTGATAATGATAATAACCTATTCGATTAATTTGCTAGACAATCATCTAGGTGTAGTAGGTGGTCATCCTAGACATCAACAACAACAACAACAACTAAAAAATAATTATCTAAAAATGTCTATCCTATCGATTTGTTTTGTCAAAAATAATAATAATAGACAACAACATAAATCATATGCTAATAGATATTAAAAAATTATATGTTTTTTTTATATAAAAATGTACATGCTTAATTTGTACATGATTATTGTATTTTTTATTATTTTTTCTTTTAGTTTTAATAATTTTTTACTAATTATTATTTTTTTTTAATATTTAAGTTCAGCATTATATCAAAATTTGTTTTGTCAAAAATAATAATAATAGACAACAACATAAATCATATGCTAATAGCAGGGTTAAGTAAGGGGGGGGGGGGGGGGGGGGGGGTAAGGCCAAAATACCCCCCCCTAAGATCGAAAAATTGGGATTTTACCCCCCCCAGACTTTTTGACCAAATTGAAAAAATTGTCGCTTAAAAACGAGGAGAAATGACCCCCCCCTAAAATTTCGGCGCCGAAGGCGCCGAAAATTTTTTTGAAATTTATAAAAATTTTAATTTTAGTTGATACTATTTTAGTAAGTGTTTTTATGTTTTTAATATTTATAAAAATCTAATTATTGATTAAAAATAGTTAAAATAACGTTAAAAGTCATCAAAAAATAACATTATTTTAATTAAAATAAACTAAAAAATTAAAAATTACCTATTTGTTGAAAAGAGTAATCATATTACAATTTAAATATAAGTTTAAGAAGTTAATAAAACAATAAATACTTATGTTTTTATTAATAATTTTTAAATTTTAAATAAAAAATTTAAAAATATTTTCAATTTTGTACTTAATATAATTAAACTTTAACGAAATTTGAGTTAAATAAGTAGTATTCAGTCAGTATTTGTATAAAAATAAAAATATATAACAAACTATAAACATTAAGTATTGTTTAAAAAATTAATTATGTTAAAAGTTAAAAATTATTAAAATACTAAAAATAACTCATAGTGTATCATTAATGCTTTTATCAACTATTTTTAAATCTTAAATACATTATTTTATTTTTTTTTTGTTAAAATTTAAGTTTTTATTAATTTTAAAAAAATTTTTTAAAAAATATTTATTTTTTGTTAAAATTTAAATTTTTGTTAATTTTTAAGTTTTTTAAGTTTTTTTTTATATTTTTGGAAATTTTACCTATTTTCCCGGGAATTTATACGGGAACTTGTGGGAATTTTATTGAATTTACATGGGAATATTCGGGAACTTAAGGAATTTTTAGGGAATTTTCTCTAGACCCCCCCCCTTGATTTTGGATTTTTGAAAAAATTGCCGTTTAAAAATGCAATAAAAATCTTACCCCACCCAATACCCCCCCCAAGATTTTTTGAGAATTTTGTAAATTTTACCCCGGTCTACCCCCCCTAAAATCCAAAACCTTGCTTAACCCTGGCTAATAGATATTAACAAAAAATTGTTTGTCGTTTTTTTTAAAAAAAAATGTACATGCTTAATTTGTATGATTATTGTATTTATTTTTAATTAAATTTTACTAATTTTTTTTTAATTATTCTGTACTATATGTAAAAGTTTTTTATAAATTACTACTATTGAATTATAACTTATAACACTTATAAAAAATATTTTTTTGATTTTAATATTATTATTTTTTTAAAAAAATATTAATAGAAAGAGAGAGAGAGAGAGAGAGAGAGAGAGAGAGAGAGAGAGAGAGAGATAGTAAGCTATAAACTGTCAATTATTTTTTTAAAAAATAATAATTTTTAACTTTTTTAAATTAAAACATGTAAACTAACTAGTTAATTTATAATAAAATAATTATTAAATTTATATACAGTACTATTAGAATATTATTTACTAATAGTAATTTTAATTTTAATAAATTAATTTTTTTTTTTTAAATTTACATAATAACTAAACTAAAAATTATATATATACTGTATATTTATTAAAGTTTATTATTTTGATTATTTAAAAAAAAATTTATAATATTTTTTTATAACTTTTATTATTATTATTATTACTAAATTCAATATTAATAATAGTATTTCAGTATTTATTTTTTAAAAAAATAAAATAATATATAAAAATATGTTTCCATAGCAACAATCCGATTGTCATAACAACTAACTAAATACATTTTATGTGTAATAGAGGGGGGGAACCGAAGAGTTTTTTAGGAACCGCAACCGAACCGTATCTCAAAGTCAAGAACCAAACCGAACCGAAACCGAAAAATCTGAAAATCCTAAACCGAACCGTTACTAAAAATCAGGAACCGAATGAAACCGGAACCGAACCGTAATCTTACATAAATAACGTTAATAATATTAAGGGGGTAAAAAGTGGGCTTAAAATTTAAAAAATTGATTTTTATATTTTTATTTTTTGTTATAAAATACAGTTATAATTAAATTAGTATAAGTTATAGTTATTATATAAAGTTTATATTATAATATATAAAATTATAAATATAATTTTATAACTAAATTAATAATTAATTAAAATAGAAAAATTTTAGTTAATAAATAATTAAAAGTAATAATAATTAAAAGTTATAAATAATTATTTTTTAAATGCAATTATAATATTAATATAAAGTAATAATAGTTAAATAAAATTATTTAATAATATTAACAACAGTATTTCTAAAGATAATTTTATTATATGCTATTAATTTAAACTCAAATCGGTTTTTAATTAAAACCGTTTTTAAAACCGAAACCGTTTCTAAAACCGGACATGAAAAACAGGAACCGAACCGAACCGGAACCGAAACACAAAAACCAAAACCGTGATAAAACCGTTTCGGTTCCGGTTTCATTCGGTTTTATGAAACCGAACCGTTTCGGTTCCTCCCTCTAATGTGTAACTCTATTCAAAAAAAAAATGTACTAAAAGTGTAAACAAACTAAAAATGTTTTTATTGTTTGTATTTATATTTTAATCAATCATTTTTAGTGTTTGTTTTGTTTATATATATTCAACAAATTAATTGATTTTTTTTATTTAATGTTTTCTTTTGTTTTGTTTTTGTTTGTTGTGTTTATTCAACTCATTGAATGAATTGTTTGAATAGTCATCGGCGGTAAACAACAACAACAATGATATTGTGGTCAAACTTATTGTTGATATTGTTTAATCTGGCGGCCAATTATAATGGCCAACAACAACAACACGGCGATAATGGCCAGACAATCGGTAAGTTTTGTCTTTCTCTCTCTCTCTCTCTGTCTCTCTCTCTCTCTCTATCTGTCTGTCTCTCTCTCTGTCTCTCTGTCTCTCTCTCTCTCTGTCTCCCTCTCTTTCTCTCTCTCTCTTTCTCTCTCTCTCTTCTCTCTCTCTCTCTCTGTCTCTCTCTATCTCTCTCTCTCTCTCTCTCTGTCTCTATCTCTCTGTCTCTCTCTCTGTCTCTCTCTCTGTCTCTCTCTCTGTCTCTCTCTCTCTCTCTCTCTCTCTCTCTCTCTCTCTCTCTCTCTCTCTCTCTCTCTCTCTCTCTCTCTCTCTCTCTCTCTCTCTCTCTCTCTCTCTCTCTCTCTCTCTCTCTCTCTGACCAAACATTGTATGATTTTTTCATCAATCAATTGATGTGATTATAATAACAGCGATAATCGGCTCGTCTCGAGTGGTCGACACTGAATCTTCATCAGCGATCGATAACTCTGACCTCAAGGATGACCTGCAAAAAGCGGAAACACCGCCGCCGACAATCGGTAATTTATATATTTGTTTGTTTTTTGACCACTTAAATAACTGATCCACTCTTTCATTGTTTTATTGCCTAATAAACAGCGATAATCGGCGGCGGAATTGGCGGCACATCTTCGGCATACTTTCTCCGAGAGCTGTTCACTGCCGCCGCCGCCACCACCGCCGACAGTCAACCGTCGTCGTTGTCGGACATTGCGGCGGTCATGGACTTGTATGAACGCAACGGCGAATTGGGCGGCCGTTTGCGGACACAGCTAATCAATGGCCGCTACTACGAAACGGGCGGAACTATGATACACGAACGTAACCGCTATGCCCGACAATTGGCGGCCAAATTTGGTACATATTTTTTTTTGGTCAAACTATCGGTGTATATGTTATCAAAATGATTATCTGTTATCCGTTAAGGTCTGTCCCGTAGAGATGTTGACAAACATTTCGACACAAAGTTATGTCTATTTAATGGCAAAAGTTTTGATTTCTGCGAAAGTTCGCTGAGTTTGTGGACATATTTGAAGATCTGGTATCGGTATGGCTTCGATGTCCATAAACTTGAATCTAAAGTATCGAAAATAATGGACTATTTTGACAAGTATTTTGATGATCTTAATGATTGTATTACTGGATTAACTGATTGATTGATTGTCTTAAACAAATACAGTATTTATAGTCTTCAAGAGGACCACAACATTCAGTTCGATACAGTGGATCAACTGTTGACAGCAATGAATCCGTTGATTAAAAATCTAACAAAAATCACGTACAAAGACTATCTGACCAATGCTCGGCTGTCGAAGACATTCATCGACGAATTGGTCCAATCGATAGCATTGGTTAACTACGGACAGGATGTCTCGATTCCGGCGTTTGTCGGTTGGTTTGTTTGTTAGCACTTCCAGTCAGTTATTACATAATATTATGTATTGTTTTTCTCTGGAACAGGTAGTGTCTCGTTTGCCGGCGCCGGTGCTAACCTATGGAGTATTAAAGGCGGCAACAAATTGTTGGCCAAAAATCTGGCCAAACATTCCGCAGCTAATATCCATTTGAATACACGAGTCGATTCGGTTACCCAATTGGCACCGAACATGTTTGATGTGACCGTTACCGACACTGTGACCGGCCAGTCAACGACCCGACGTTACAATAGCGTTATAATCGCTACACCGTTGACCGAAAATCAAATCCGATTCAACAATTTTACCGACGATAACATTAACTTGAAAAACCATATCAACGGAAAACAGCGTCGCTATCATCGGACTGTTGCCACACTAGTGGCCGGAAAATTGTTGAAAAAATTTAACGGCAAAGACATCCTATGCGACAACAAAAGTACATTTTTTACGTCAATCGGTCGGTTGTCTCCCGTCGACGACGACGACAACGACCAGTCCATTAGTGCCGCCGCCGCCGAGGAGGAGAAGACACCGGTCTATAAAGTATTTAGTCCGACGCCGTTAACTACCGAACAGTTATCGATGATATTCTCGGATATCCAATCGGTTCACATAACCGATTGGTACGCCTATCCTGAATACGATACCGTTACCGAACCGTTGCCATCATTTCTATTGTCCTCGTCATCATCGGCTGGCGGTGGCAGTGGTGGCGGTGGTGTCTACCACTTGAATGCCATTGAATGGGCTGCCAGTGCTATCGAAATGAGTCTGATTGGCGGCAAAAATGTTGCCCTATTGGCCTACAATCAGTTTGGGGGTAAAACCAATGTTTTCAATATCGATAATAAAACTCTAAATAATAATAATAATCGACGACTAGTTGTTGATGAGTTATGATTAGATTTTTTGTTTGTTTTGTTTTTTAAATTAAATTAAAAATATATTATTTTCCCTAAAAATATTTTGTTTGTTTTCAATGTTAATTTGTGAATTAGTTAGTCATGAAATTAATTAATAAAATATTTATTTATTTTTGTTTTTTTGATATACTGTAATATAATTATATACTGTTATTACTATTATTTAAATATATATATATTTATAATTTTATAAATATAATTATAATATATATACATTAAGATATAAATTTTATATTTATTATTAAACATTTTTTTAAGTATATTAATAATTTATGAATTTTTAAAAAAAAATATTGTATATTATATTGTAAGTATATAGATGTATAAAAATATTTATTTAAAATTTTTAAATATATATATATATATATTTATTATATATAGTTTTTACCTAATTTTGTATCCAATTTTATTTATTTTTAGTTATATATATATTTACCATTTATATTAATATCAATAATTTTATAATAAATTTATTAATGAAAATCTGTTAAATAACATCATTAACTCACATATGGTTTTATATATTTTTTTGTTGTTAATAATTTAATGACTATTATTATTATTATTATTATTGTAAACAATATTAACAATAAATTAATTAGTTTTTAGTTAAAATTTATTTATAAATATATTTTTAAAAAGTAAATCTGAAACATCTAAAACAACGTGTTTATAATTTAGTAATAATAATAATATATTAAATATTATATATGATATAAATTATAGTTAGTTTTAAATGTTTATAATGTTTGCATCAATTGTAGAATTTTTTATATATTATTTGTTATCATTTATCAATAGTTTAACTATAATACCATTAATAATAATAATAATAATATATATTTATTACAAACATAAAAACCGTTATCGGGACTCATGTTTGGCCAAAATTCCCGGACCCCGACCCCGATACCCGTTAATCGGTAACTTAGACCTGTTTCGTATACCTGGTGTTCCTCGTAGTGAAAGTAAGTTTTTTTTTGTTTAAAATAATTTAATTATTTTAAGATAATAACTTATTAATAATTATTAGTTAACAATAACAAAATTATAATATATTTAATGAAAATTGTAAAAATTATATAACTTTCTATATATATTACAGTAACTTATAAAGTATTAGTTGGATTATGCAATCAATACAACAAATATGGTATTTATAAACTAGTTTTGGGAAACAAACCAATGGTTGTCATATTTAAAGCTAACTTAATGAATGTATGTATTAGTTATTATTAATATACTGTATATGAACCAATCCCATCCCATCCCATCCCATCCCATCCCATCCCATCCCATCCCATCCCATCCCATCCCATCCCATCCCATCCCATCCCATCCCATCCCATCCCATCCCATCCCATCCCATCCCATCCCATCCCATCCCATCCCATCCCATCCCATCCCATCCCATCCCATCCCATCCCATCCCATCCCATCCCATCCCATCCCATCCCATCCCATCCCATCCCATCCCCCATCCCATCCCATCCCATCCCATCCCATCCCATCCCATCCCATCCCATCCCATCCCATCCCATCCCATCCCATCCCATCCCATCCCATCCCATCCCATCCCGTCCCGTCCCGTCCCGTCCACTCCACCCCCATTGAGTTTTAAAAAATCTTAAATAAATTGTAATGCAATTAAAAAGTGTATCCCCACCCCTTTATTTTTTTACCAAGATTACCCCCACTTAGATTTTCTAATACACACACACACACCAAGATTTTTTTATTTTACCCCACCCTATACCCCCCCCCAAACTTTGATTAACCCTTATATACATGTATATATAAATTATATAACTCTAAAATTTTTAATATTAATTTTTATAATTATTAGAAAATATTATCAAGCGACATCAATATTGAAAAATCATATATATATAAATTTATAAACGATTGGTTTGGCGATAGTATTGCCGTAACTACCGGTACTAAATGGAAGTCTAGACGTAAACTATTGAACCGAGCATTTCATAATGAAATTCTCGATAGTTTTATACCCGTAATCAATGAACAGACACTAATATTTATAGATAAAATCACGAATCTATCAATGGATAGAAAATATATAGATATCCGGGAATCGATAACACAGTTAACATTAGATATTCTTTGCGGTAATTATAATAATTATAATAATTATAATAATTATAATAATTATAATAATTATAATAATTATAATAATTATAATAATTATAATAATTATAATAATTATAATAATTATAATAATTATAATAATTATAATAATTATAATAATTATAATAATTATAATAATTATAATAATTATAATAATTATAATAATTATAATAATTATAATAATTATAATAATTATAATAATTATAATAATTATAATAATTATAATAATCAATACTATTGGAGAGAGTCTTAAAAAGCGGCGGCTGCGGCGATGCTATTAATTACAATTATCTGGTGTCAACAATACGTTGAATTAAAAAACAAGTGATCAAGGTAGAAATGTTGTAGATAATTTTTATACTGCATAAAATTGTAATTGGTCATTTTTTAAAATAATTAATTGTATTATATTCCCAGATAACTTACATACAAATGTTTGTTTTTTTTAAATTAAATTTATAAATCATAGTCGACTGCAATTATCTGGAAAATCATAAAATTAATTAATTTTTTAAAAATAACCAATTAAAATTTTATTCAGTATAAAAATTATTTACAACATTTCTACCTTGGTCACTTGGTTTTTAATTTAACGTATTGTTGACACCATAACGCTGTTTAAGACTCTCTGATAATTATTGTTTTTTTTATATAAAAAATAATACTTAATTTATTTTTGATTTTTTTGTGAATAATATTCCCATTAGAAACTGCAATGGGTGTCAAAGTGGGCGCCCAGTTAGGCAAAAATAAACCATATGTCCAGTCGATCCACGATTTGGGTAAAATCGTATTCAAACGTATAATTTCGCCGTGGATTTGGTCGGACCGCGTATTTTATTGGTCATCGATTGGCCAGAAATTTCAGAAATCACTGGATATTTACCATACGTTTACACGTAATGTTATCAATCAAAAGAAACAATTGTTTATCACTACTACTACTACTACTACTACTACTACTACTACTACTACTAATAATAATAATAATAATAATAATAATAATAATAATAATAATAATACTAATAATGATAATAAAGTGTCTAAAAGTATTGAAACAATTGATGATAACGACAACAACGACAACTATTTTCTAACTAAGAATATAAAGAAAAAGATGGCATTTTTGGATCTATTACTTGATTATCACTACAACAACAACGACAACATCGACGACAACAATAGGTTGTCTTTGGATGACATACAAGCAGAAGTGGACACATTTATGATGGCCGGACACGACACTACAGCAGTCACTATCGGTTGGACACTATATTTGTTGGGTTTGAATCCCAGAGTACAGTACAAGATTGATGAGGAATTGATCAGAATTTTTGGTGATTATAATAACAGCGATATTACCGGCAAAGACATACAACAGATGACTTATTTGGATTGTGTGGTCAAAGAATCGTTGCGTATGTTTACTCCGGCAGCGTTTGTTGCCCGATGTCTGGTCGAGGACTGTCCTACAGGTGATTATGTTATACCTGCCGGTGTCGATGTCATACTAATGTTAGGTCAAATGCATTCAGACACCGATATATTTGCCGATCCCGAGCAGTTTAGACCCGAACGATTCATCGACCAATCGGATTCATTGACCGCAACTAAAATAAATGCCAACAATTATCAGCCGTTTAGTTCGGGTCCACGCAATTGTATCGGTAAACGGTTTGCTAGAAATAAACTGCTAATAGTTTTGACAAAAATTTGTCAAAAATTTTTTATGAAATCAATGAAACCGTTAGATAGTGTCGAAAAAATCTTTGAAATTACTTATCGGTCAAAAAGTCCGCTAAATATTAGTTTTATTCGCAAAAATTAAAAAAAAAAATTATATATATATTTATGTATCAAAAATTATTGATCATTGAATCAACAACAACAAAAATATGGTCACCTATTTTGGATATGAATTTTTTTCACTATAAATTTTTAATTAATTTAATTAATACAATCGACACAAAACTATGATATAGTTTTTGACAGTCATCAGGGTTTGGATGCCGACCCAAACAACTCAATAGTAATTAGTCCTAAAAATTATACGATTGTATTGAAGAGTAAAATTTAAAATATAATAAACGTTATTATGTAATATTTTTTTATTTAATATCATATTTCAAATTAAAATTATAAAATTATATTATTATTCAATTTAAATTAAACTAAAACTGTTTAAAAAATTAATTTTTCTTAAAAACGATTAATAATATTTTTAATCTATTAGTTCAATAAAATAAAAGCTGATCATTTATTATTAATTATTAATATTAATAAATATATAATAAAATAAAAATAATATTTTATATTTAATGTATAAAATATTATAGTATTATATAAATAATAAATATTTATTTTCTAGAAAATATTATAATAGTTTAAAATAATAAATTATTTTTCAAATTTAATTAAATTTCTTGAATAAGTAATTATTGTATATTTATTATATACAAAGTTTAAATATATAGTTTGTAAGAAATTTTTCTAAAATAATATTCAATTAAAAAATGATAAAATATTTTTTAATTTTTGATGTAATAAATTAATCTTATAAAATCTATTAAATATTATTTATATAAATGATATATACTATATATATGTTACAAAAATAGCATTATAATCTAGAAATATTACAATACAGTATCTAAAATAAAGTTAATTATTATAAAATCAAATAATTATTAAATAGAAATTTTCAACAACAAAAAATTAAACAAAAATCTTTTAAATTTTAAAATTTTATATTTAAGCAAAAAAAACTTAATTTGTTCATTAAAAATAAATTTTATTAATAATAATAATTAAAAATAAAAATCTCTTAAATATTATAAATCATGTAATAATCTAATAATTTTTTTTAACAATTAGTTAATTAATAAATTAATTAACCAATGTACATTTAACTACAATATTAAAATCTATTCATAAATGTGACAAATTTTAGCATAATATCTGACTTCGTATGAAATATTGTCGACAATTTGTTTGACCAGTAAATCATTGCCGTAATCATTGGCCGCCAACTGTTGATACTTATTGAACATATTGTCCGCAAATTTTCTAACTTCCGATTTCATATCCAACTCATCGAATATCCGACAAATTTGTTGAACCCGATCGGCATTTTCGTGTCCATAGTTGTCCACCAGTTGGGCCAGTTGTCTATTGTCGGCCAATTGCATTGACCGACAAATGAGCCAGGTACATTTACCCTCCTGGATATCTATGCCCTGTTCATAGTAATCTTGATAGTCGTTCAAAGCACCCGATAATATACCCATATCTATCAAAAAGTTTTCAATAGTTTCAACAAATTTATTATCATATTGTTGTTTGTCGGCCAAAATAATTGCTTTAAAACAAAATAAATTAATAATATTTTTATGTATTATAAACAAAAATTATTTATTATTAATAATTAATTTTTTTTGTTGGTTGGTTGCTATGGGTTAAAAATAAACAACAAAACATTTATTACCTAGTTTAAATTGATAGACATAGACTGAAAATGCGTTTTTGTACTTGTTTAGTTTATCAAATATAGCCATGTTGAAATCAGTTAATTTTAGATTTTTGTTTTGTTTTGTCGATAGACTGTACATCATATCCAATGACTGACCCATTGATATTTTTTCAATAAACTATATATATATATATATATATATATATATAAATAAAGTATTTAATTTAATTATATTAATTTTAATTATAATTATTACAAGTTTTATAAATATATATATATATTAATATTTTATATAGTTTTAGTACTATATATAAATTTAATTATAATTAAATTTATTTATTTATAGCTACTACTACTACTACTACTACTACTACTACTACTACTACTACTACTACTACTACTACTACTACTACTACTACTACTACTACTACTACTACTACTACTACTACTATTATTATTATTATTATTATTATTATTATTATTATTATTATTATTATTATACTAACCTCTTGAATGCATTGAACAATTTGAATATAATTAGGATGACCATGGTAATATTGGTTAACAATTTTATCGGACATCGTCAACATAACTGTGCTATCGTTTAGTGCCGACATTCCTACTGATGGCTAATAATAATAATAATAATAACAATAAACTTTAAATAGAAATGTTTTTATTGGAGAAAAAAATAAAATATTTTACTTACATTAACAAAAAAAAAACAATATATTATGATACTAAATAAAACTAAATAAAACTAAATAAACACTAAATAAACACTAAATAAAACTAAATAAACACTAAATAAACACTAAATAAACACTAAATAAACACTAAATAAAACTAAATAAAACTAAATAAAACTAAATAAAACTAAATAAAACTAAATAAACACTAAATAAAACTAAATAAAACTAATTGAAACTAATTAATTAATTATAAATCAACTATA
>NW_026533202.1:280000-287500 GCF_028296485.1 Oppia nitens | reverse complement strand
TGAAAATTAATAGGAAATTTCAAGACAAATAATTTCAATTTAATTTCTTTTTTGTTATGAAATTTTTCTGAATAGATTTTAAATACCCTACCCTTCACTACCCTACCCTACCCTACCCTACCCTACCCTACCCTACCCTACCCTACCCTACCCTACCCTACCCTACCCTACCCTACCCTACCCTACCCTACCCTACCCTACCCTACCCTACCCTACCCTACCCTACCCTACCCTACCCTACCCTACCCTACCCTACCCTACCCTACCCTACCCTACCCTACCCTACCCTACCCTACCCTACCCTACCCTACCCTACCCTACCCTACCCTACCCTACCCTACCCTACCCTACCCTACCCTACCCTACCCTACCCTACCCTACCCTACCCTACCCTACCCTACCCTACCCTACCCTACCCTACCCTACCCTACCCTACCCTACCCTACCCTACCTCACAATATATTACTTATATTACTTATATATTTTAAATATATTTTTCAAAATAAATTATTTTTTAGTTACAATATCGATGACAAAGAGTTCATAAAATTAAAATATGTATTTAAAGATATTGACAATGAATTTGTTGTCAATTCATTTTTGAATGAATATATAAAACCATTGAAATGGTTTGATCGTAAAGTCTATGAAAAAAAGTCAAAAGCTTATAATGAAATGCGTGAATTGATTTTGAAAAAATTCAAAACACATTACATTGATTATAATCCTGATTTTGAACGAGATTTATGCGATGCACTTATTGATGCTAAAAATGTTGCCGTAAGGGATGGCCGCCAATCGGCTACATATCTAACCGATGATCGACTGGCGATGTGTGTGTTTGAAATGTTTTTCGGCGGAATCAAGACATCGGAGATAACATTTCAATGGATTTTACTATTGATGGCCTATTATCCAGAAATGCAGATCAGATTGAAACAGGAAATTGAATCGAAAATCGGTAACCGATTGCCCGGACATCAGGACAGACAACAGTGTCCATATGTGATGGCATTTATAGCCGAAACGTTAAGATTTAGAAATGTTTCGCCATATGCTTTGGCCCACAAATCAATGGTCGACAGCAAAATAGGTATACATAATAATAATAATAATTTAATTTTTGATTTTTTATATGAATTAAATAAAATAAAATTGTTTTTAGAAAACTATACGATACCTAAAGGTATGATTTTGTATGCATATCAGGGAATTATATTGAGAAACAATTTGGACACAAAATATTGGACGACCGCTAATGTCGATGACTTTATACCCGACCGTTTCATCGACACTACTGACGGTACTTATAGGACGACCGGTTTTCCTGCATTCATACCGTTCGGTGTCGGACGTCGTCAATGTTTAGGCGAAAGTTTAGCCATCGCTCAGCTGTTTCTAGTATTGGTCCGATTTATACAATCGACACAACAGTATGATATAGTTTTGGACAGTCATCAGGGTTTGGATGCCGACCCAAACAACTCAATAGTAATTAGTCCTAAAAATTATACGATTGTATTGAAGAGTAAAATTTAAAATGTAATAAACGTTATTATGTAATATTTTTTTTACCTATTATCATATTTAAAAATTTAAAAATTTAAAAATTAAAACTTTATTATTATTATTCAATTAAAATTAAAATTATTACTTTAAAAAAATTATTTGTTATTTTATATAATTTAAAATATTCAAATTTGTAAAATAATAAATGAATTTAAATGTATTGTAATTTAAAAACATTTAAAACATTTATTCAGTAATAAAAAAAAAGTTTTTTAGTATTTAATATATGATTATTCAATTAAAAATAAACAAATATAACAAATTAATTAAATAATAGTTAATTAAATAAACTGTATAATTAAGATTAATTATACTGTATATTATATAAAATAATAGATTAATTCTCTAATATAAATGATTTTATTTAAAAGGATTTTTTAAATATATTATTAGCATTAATCAACAAATTATAAATTAAATAACTATAACATATATTTTAATTAATTAAGAGAGAGAGAGAGAGAGAGAGAGAGTTAAAATAAAATAAATATTTAAAAATATTAATAAATTACTGTATTATCAATTAAAATCAAATGTTTTTGATATTATTATAAATATTATTTAAAATTAATTATATTAGTTTTAAGTTTAATATTTCAATAATTATAACTAATTAATTGAAACAAAAATATTAATATATATATATTGCTTGTAATGGTTTGTATGTAAATTACAAGCAAATTATTATTAGCAAACAAATTACAAGTTGTATTCAATATAATTATTTCAATTTTACAACATATTAATAATTGACAAAAACATTAAAAACCAGTTGAGAATGCTAGAAAGCATTTCCACACGAATTCCTAATCATAATAAAAAATTAAATTCAGTATGATAAAATAAAATCAACTATAGTTATGTAGGGTATCAAACGATTTAGTATGACAAAATAAACAACTATAGTCATGTGGGGTATCAAATGATTCAGTATTACAAAATAAACTACTATTTTCCTAAAAAATAAACTTAAAAACTTAAAAAATTAAAAATTAATATTCAAAAAATTCAAAAAAAATTCAAAATTGTTTTAATTAATTTTTGGACACCATTTTCTTCAATTTCCTAAAAAATAAACTTAAATAAAAAAAAACAAAAAAAATTCAAAAAAAAATATTAAAAAAAACAAAAAAAAGCGTAGCTGAGCCTGGATTCGAACCTATGTCCTCGTGGGACAGACAGACAGACCGACAGACAGACAGACAGACCGACAGACCGACAGACCGACAGACAGACCGACAGACAGACCGACAGACAGACCGACAGACAGACCGACAGACCGACAGACAGACCGACAGACAGACCGACAGACAGACCGACAGACAGACCGACAGACAGACCGACAGACAGACCGACAGACAGACCGACAGACAGACCGACAGACAGACCGACAGACAGACCGACAGACAGACCGACAGACAGACCGACAGACAGACCGACAGACCGACTTATAGATTTCATATACGTATTCCTTTCAGGAATTCGTGAAAATGTGATATTGTTTTAAAAAGAGAAAGAAAGAAAGAGAGAGAGAGAGAGAGAGAGAGTTATAATAAAATAAAATAAATATCTAATAATAATTTTCTGTACTATCAATATGTAAGATCAATAAATTTGATAAATATATAATTTAATATTATTAGTAGAAAAAAAATTTTTTAAATAATAAATATTAATTTAATTATATTATATGTTTTAAGTCTAAATTTTCAACAACAAAAAATTAACTATTCATTAAAACATTTAAAATTTTGTATATATATATTGCTTGTAATGATATACTTGTAAATTACAAGCAAACAATTATAAGCAAATAATTATTAAGCAAACTATTATTAAGTAAACAATTAATAGTTGTATTCAATATAATTTTAAGCAAATTTTAAAACATATTAGTACATAATTTATACATATTAGTATATAATTAATATATATATATCAGGGTTTAGTAGAGAGGGAGTGTTAGGGGGTAAAGCCAAACTACCCCAACTAATATCGAGATTTTGGTTGATACTATTTTAGTAAACGTTATTGTGTTTTTAAAATTTATTTAAATCTAATAATTAATAATAAGTAAAATATTTAAAATCACATTTAAAACTCCATCTAAAAATAACATTATTTTACTTAAAATATTCAACTAAAAAAATTATCTATTTGTCAAAAAAAACAGTAATCTTATTACAATTTAAATTAAAAGGTTAAGATAAATAAATTTAAAGTAAAACAATAGATACTTATAATATTGTTTTATTAATTATTTTTACAATTTTAATTCAAATTTTAATATTACTTATTTTATGATTTTTCTTAGCATACATTTTATATTATAATAGATATAAAATTTATATACAGTACATATTTTTGGTATACATTGTTAATTATACTAAATTTTTAATATATTTTTATATATATATATAATATTACTATACTTTGTAAAACTTAATTTCATTGATAATTTAAATTATTTGAAAATTTAAAATTACGACTGGCAAATATTAAATATATTTTTATGTTTAATAATTTATAATATTATCGAGCAATTTATATATATATATATATATCAACTCATAGTGTATATTTAATGTTTTCAATTTTCAATTTTAAATACATTATTTTATTTTTTTTTATTAATTTTTAAAATAAAATTGTTTTATATTTTTGGAAAATTTACTTATTTTCCGTGGAATTTATACAGGAACTTATGGGAACTTTATGGAATTTATATGGTAATATTCTGTAATTTTTAGGGAAATTTCTCATGACCCAACCCTTGATTTTGGATTTTTAAAAAACTCACCCTAGACCCCCCCCACCAAGATTTTTCGAGAATTTTGTAAATTTCTCACCAGCCAATCCCCTC
The DNA here is from genome assembly GCF_028296485.1 of Oppia nitens. Lineage (NCBI taxonomy): Eukaryota > Metazoa > Arthropoda > Arachnida > Sarcoptiformes > Oppiidae > Oppia > Oppia nitens. The sequence continues at coordinate 283,068 of NW_026533202.1, read as the reverse complement.
CCCTCCTAAAATACAAAAACCTTGCTTAACCCTGATATATAAATATATATATATATAAGTAATTGAGTACATAATCATCATTTGAGTGTTTATGTGTTAATATCTTAACAATTGTTTTACTAGAAATTATATATTATTAATTTAGTTATATATTATTAATTTAGTTATATATTATTAATTTAGTTATATATTATTAATTTAGTTATATATTATTAATTTAGTTATATATTATTAATTTAGTTATATATTATTAATTTAGTTATATATTATTAATTTAGTTATATATTATTAATTTAGTTATATATTATTATATATTAATTTAGTAGTAGTAGTAGTAGTATAGTATACAGATATATATATATATAATTATTTTTAAAATTTTATTAAATATTTTAATTGTTAAAAAATATTATATTAATAATTATTATATATCTTAAAATTAACATGTAAGTTTAAAGAAAGTTCTTTTAATTAATATATATATATATATATATATATAATATTTAATTAATTAATTAATTTTTTCATTATTATAATACTTATTTTTTTTTAAAAAAATAGGTCTGAATTTGAACGACCATTATATGTGTCCATAATTGCCGATGAATTACCTGAATATCGCAAACATTTTCAGTCGATTGTCCGTAAATTAGTTGATTCAATGATTGGCAACGACAATGATATCAGTGAATTGAGGCCACGATTGGATCAATTGTTTGATTATTTCTATGTTCAACACCCGAGACTCAAATACGGACAACGATTTTTGCTAAGCTATCGTATACTAACCGGTGAACAACATAGCGGTCAACAACAACAACAACTAGAGTCCGGTGCCGGCAATGATGGTAATACTCAACAGTCAATAGTTGTCGACAATGAATCGGTATATGCATTGGCAGTGGCCGTTGAATTAATAACAATGAGTTTGATTTTATTGGATGATATTATGGATAAATCAACACTTAGATATGGTCTACCCAGTTGGTATACATTGGTATAGTTGATTTATAATTAATTAATTAGTTTTATTTAGTTTTATTTAGTTTTATTTAGTTTTATTTAGTTTTATTTAGTTTCATTTAGTTTTATTTAGTTTTATTTAGTTTTATTATTGATTTTTTTTAATTAATTTAATTAGTTTTTAATTAGCCATCAGTAGGAATGTCGGCACTAAACGATAGCACAGTTATGTTGTCAGTGTCCAACAAAATTGTTTTCAAATATTACCATGGTCATCCTAATTATATTCAAATTGTTCAATGCTTTAAGAGGTTAGTATAATACTGTATATACTTAAAACTATATAGATTATTAATATATATATATATATATCAGGGTTAAGCAAGGTTTTGGATTTTAAAGGGAGTTGGTAGGCTGGGGTGAAATTCCCAAAAAATCTTGGGCGGGGGGTCTAGGGTGGGGTATAGACTTTTATTGCAATTTTTAAACGGAAATTTTTCCAATTTAGACAAAACGTCTAGGGGTAAAATACCAAAATCTCGATCTTAGGGTGTATTTTAGCGTTACCCACTACCAACACCTTACTTATCCCTGATATATATATATATATATATATATATATATATATATACTGTATATACTTTATATATACATATAAATTTATATATATCGATATATATATATATATATATATACTTTATATATACATATAAATTTATATATATCGATATATATATATATATATATATATATATATATACTTTATATATACATATAAATTTATATATATCGATATATATATATATATATATACTTTATATATACATATAAATTTATATATATCGATATATATATATATATATATATATATATATATATATACTTTATATATACATATAAATTTATATATATCGATATATATATATATATATATACTTTATATATACATATAAATTTATATATATCGATATATATATATATATAGTTCATTGAAAAAATATCAATGGGTCAGTCATTGGATATGATGTACAGTCTATCGACAAAACAAAACAAAAATCTAAAATTAACTGATTTCAACATGGCTATATTTGATAAACTAAACAAGTACAAAAACGCATTTTCAGTCTATGTCTATCAATTTAAACTAGGTAATAAATGTTTTGTTGTTTATTTTTAACCCATAGCAACCAACCAAGAAAAAAATTAATTATTAATAATTAATAATTTTTGTTTATAATACATAAAAATATTACTAATTTGTTTTGTTTTGTTTTAAAGCAATTATTTTGGCCGACAAACAACAATATGACAATAAATTTGTTGAAACTATTGAAAACTTTTTGATAGGTATGGGTATATTGTCCGGTGCTTTGAACGACTATCAAGATTACTATGAACAGGGCTTAGATATACAAGAGGGTAAATGTACCTGGCTCATTTGTCGGTCAATGCAATTGGCCGACGATAGACAACTGGCCCAACTTGTGGACAATTATGGACACAAAAATGCCGATCGGGTTCAACAAATTTGTCGGGTATTCGATGAGTTGGATATGAAATCGGAAGTTAGAAAATTTGCGGACAATATGTTCAATAAGTATCAACAGTTGGCGGCCATTGATTCGGGCAATGATTTACTGGTCAAACAAATTGTCGACAATATTTCATACGAAGTTAGATATTATGCTAAAATTTGTCACATTTATGATTAGATTTTAATAATTAAATGTACATTGGTTAATTTATTAATTAACTAGTGTTCATTTAATTAATTAGATTATTACATGATTTATTTTAAGAGGTTTTTCATTTTTTTTATTATTAATATTATTTATTAATAAAATTGATTTTAAATAAACAAAATAAGTATTTAATTTTCTCATAAATATAGAAATATTTAAATTTAACATACACATACACATACACATACACATACACATACACATACACATACACATACACATACACATACACATACACATACACATACACATACACATACACATACACATACACATACACATACACATACACATACACATACACATTAATTATAAAAATTAAAATATTTGTTTTTTATAAAAAAAATCTTTCTATAAACTTAC
>NW_026533202.1:155000-275000 GCF_028296485.1 Oppia nitens | reverse complement strand
ATATTCTTTAATAATAATTAAAAATAATGATTAAAAATAATAATTAAAAATAATGATTAAAAATAATAATTAAAAATAATGATTAAAAATAATAATTAAAAATAATGATTAAAAATAATAATTAAAAATAATGATTAAAAATAATAATTAAAAATAATGATTAAAAATAATAATTAAAAATAATGATTAAAAATAATAATTAAAAATAATGATTAAAAATAATAATTAAAAATAATGATTAAAAATAATAATTAAAAATAATGATTAAAAATAATAATTAAAAATAATGATTAAAAATAATAATAATAATTAATAATAATAATTAAAAATAATAATAATAATTAATAAAAATAATAATATTATTATTATTTATTAAATATAATAGTATTAATAATAGTAATTAACAAAATCAGCGATCGTTTATTGAATTAAAACTGAAACCTGAAATTTTTTTTAATCATTATTTATTGGGACATTAAATTGTAGGCTCAATAAATGATATATATTTTAGCCCCCCTCCTACCACCCTGGTATATATATATAAATTTATATACTGTATATATATATTTAATTTTTTTATAAGTATTTGTTGATTAAAATTAATTGTCAAAAAAATAAATAATAATAATAATATATAACTAACCGGTCATAATATAATTATATGCTTTAATCAAACCATTAGGCATATTGTCATCAAACTTGATGTAGTTTTGTTGACCACTGGATGTCAGAATCGGTAGATATTGTTGTCTTAAAAGATCGGGTCGTTCCTCAAACTGGTCGTCAAAACATAGGCCGTAAACAGCAAAAATCGATGCCAACACAAACTGATCTCTATGTTCAACAATAGGCCAGTAAACTGCAGCCAAACTCCGGGCATCGGTTCGACGATCGCTTAGATAGCCGTCAATTAAATCCGCGCCAAACAAGTCCCGTACTCTGCCAGCAATTTCATTACGGACTTCATCTAACAGTTTGTTTGGCTTCAAGTAATACACGTTTTCGCCCATAAATTGCTGATCAATTTCAACGTCCAGACATTGTTTTAGGAAATTTTTATCAGACATTAAATAATTTTTATTATTATTATTTTTAAATTAATTTTTATTTATTTATTTTTTATATACTATAACTAAAATATATTTATTTTTTTACTTTTAATATTTAATAATATAGTAGTTTTTACATATATATATAAATTAATAACATAGTAATTATATAATTAATTATTTATGTTAACGTAATTAAAATAAAATTAAAAAAAATAAGTGTAAACTGATAGTTAAACCGACAATTTTAATGACGTTAATTGAAATAATAATAATTTAATTATTTATTTTTTTTATGAAATATATTTATAATAATTATAAAACTATTTTTGCCAAACATGAATAGTGAAATTTTTTGAATTTTGAATTTACTGAAAACAAAACAAAAATTTTAGGTAACTATACGATACCTAAAGGTATGATTTTGTATACATATCACGGAATTATATTGAGAAACAATTTGGACACAAAATATTGGACGACTACTAATGTCGATGACTTTATACCCGACCGTTTCATCGACAATACTGACGGTACTTATAGGACAACCAGTTGTTTGCAGGCATTCATACCTTTCGGTGTCGGACGTCGTAAATGTTTAGGCGAGAGTTTAGCCATCGCTCAGCTGTTTCTAGTTTTGGTCCGATTTATACAATCGACACAAAACTATGATATAGTTTTGGACAGTCATCAGGGTTTGGATGCCGACCCAAACAAATCAATAGTAATTAGTCCTAAAAATTATACGATTGTATTGAAAAGTAAAATTTAAAATATTATAAATGTTTTTATTAGTAATGCTATTATTTTGTTTTATTGATTATTACTTGTTATGATGTTATTAAAATTAACTTGGTAGTTTATTTAAGTCGCTTAAATAATTAACTATGTTTTGTATTTTACTTTTAATAAATATATTTTTTTTTGTGTTTTGTATAACTAAAATGTTTTTTTTATTTATATATAATTTAAATATTTTATATATTTATTTTATATATATTTTATATAGAGTAAAATTTCATCTAAAAACTATTAAACATATAAAAAAATATTTTTAATGTATTTATTTAATAAAATAAAATCTTATTATTTATTATTAATATTATGATAGTAAATACTGAATATAATAAAAATAAAATTAATATTTTATATTTATTGTATTAAAATTTTATAGTATTATATAAATTAAAAATATTTTTTTCTAATATATATTATAATGGTTTATAATAGACTGACCACCCATACAGGTGCCGTCTGTATTATACAGTAGTGTAGAGTCTGATATACAGGTGACAGGAAAAGGGGCTAAACTGTATAATGTAATAATGTACAGTTTTAAAATTAGGGAAACAATTAGTTATTACAGTATACAGGTTAGTCCATTTCCTGTCGCCTGTATTAACTAATTAATAAAATAACTTAAAATAAATTAAAATGACCAACATACAATTTTATCAAAGTTCAAAATTATCTACATCATTGGCCATCATTGGTCACTTTTTTTTCAATCAAATTTATTGTTGACCAGATAATTGTAATTAAAATTTTTATCAGACATTAATTAATTTTATTATTAATTTTATTATTAATTTTTATTATTAATTTTTATATTTTTTTGAGACTATAACTAAAATTAGCAATATATTTTTTTTTACTTTTAATATCTAATAATATAGTAGATTTTTCATATATATATATATATATTATAATATATATAAATTAATAACATAATAATTATATAATTAATTATTTATATTAACGTAATTATAAAAAAAATTAGTGTAAACTAATATTTGACCGACAATTTCAATGACGTTAATTGAAATGAATATAATTTTTAAATTTATATATATATATATATAATTATTTTAAAACTACTTATAATATCAATTATAGCTTTTAATTGAATATAAATATACTATAAATAATAAGTTTATGTGAATAATTAATAGTATATTATATAAAAATTTATTAATATATATATATATATTAAGTATATTATATATATATATATATATATATATAATATATAGTATATTTATATATACTAAATAAAAACAATTGTTTTCATAAGCCTTTATTTATTTTGTATATCTTAAAAAAAATTATATTGAATTTTTTTTTATATGTAATAAATAATGCTATGAATGTAGTAAAATATATAATAAATTAAACTAAAAAAATTGCATCAATGAAAAAAAGTTGTATTAATACTACTAATTAGATAAGATATCAAACAATAAGGTAGAAAAATACTTACAAACAAACAAACACACCTAACAAAAAACACATTTAATTTTTTTAGTTGATTTTAGTTGATTTTTATAATTATATTAATTGAAAATAATTTGATTATTATATATGTTAATTATAATTGTTAATTAACCCTTTTTTTTCTAGTATTAAATAATAGTGATTTAAACTAATAAATATATATATATATATATATATATATATATATATATATATATATATATATAACATACTGTATATTTATAACATTTCTAATCACCAAAAAGTTGAATCACCAATAAAAAGGTAAATATTAATTGAATTTATATATCAATATCAAACTACAACTGACAAATTTTTTATGACAATGTAAATTTGTAGTCAAGAAATAATAGTTTAATATAAAAAAAGAATAATCAAAATCAGATTTGTAGTTTTATTTTTATACCTTGTTATGTTTGTCATAAATCACATTGTATAAAATTGTCTAAAATAAAATTGACGTTATTTATAAATATTATATACTTATTAAATGAAGATTTTCATATTATTACTAAATCTAAAAACAAAATTTTAATATGTCGACTAGTTTTCAAAATAATCGACTTTCAATATAAATTGTAATATCAAATTACAATAGTGTGATTTATATTGAAAGTCGATTATTTCGAAAACTAGTCGACATATTAAAATTTTGTTTTTAGAAATAATAATATAATTGAAAATTTAATCTTATAAATATATAATAGTCATAAATTACGTCATTTTTATTTTAGACTATTTTATATAATATGATTTATGACAAACTTGAGGAGCCATATAAACAAAACTACCAATTCGATTTTGATGATTCTTTTTTTATATTAAACTATTATTTCTTGACTACAAATTTACATTGTCATAAAAAATTTGTCAGTTGTAGTTTGACCTGTAGCATAGTGTCTTTCATTGGTCCCGATATTTTGTATATCTGGTCATCCTAGTTTTGTGATTGTGTGTATATTAAGTGTGGTCGATATGATATTCTTAAATGTATTTTACAGAATTAAATTATCTCTAATTGTTTAAAAGTTATTCAAAAAATACGCGGCTCAAGATCAATTGACCGCCTCTTTATATATATATATATATATATATATATATATATTTATTTATTAGATTTAATATAATGTTAAATTTTTTTTTTAAATTAAGTAATTTAAAAAAATTATTTATATTATATAAGATGAAGTCAATTATAATTAGGAAAACTTTGATTTATTTAAAAATACAATCAATTAAAATAATATTTATTTATTTTTTTTAAAAAATACAAGACATGTCCGAAAATGTAGATTTAAATCAAATAATCGATGGCATAGTATCGGTAAAAGACACGGAATTTTCGGCCAAATGTTCGGCTAAACTAATGAATTGTTTGCAATCTATGGTCAAAATCGATGATTTTGTTGACAAATCAATGCTATTATTATTATCAGATGATTGGAAACAAACTAATAAAAAACAATATAAAACTAGTTTAGAAAGTTTAAGACAATTGAGACAAATCTATAGTCAATCGCCGGAAAAATTGATTGATATTCAAAAACAAATAATACAATTGAAAATTGATTTTAACGATAATTATCTGAAAATGTCGGCTAATAGGGTAGTGGCCATCAAATGTGAGATAATTAAAAAATTAAATAAAATCAATAGCAATACTGATAATCAAATCGATGATGAAAAACAACAAACACTGATGAAAACAATTGACAATAACTTAAATAATAATGATTTGTTCAATAATTTATTCATACAAATAATTTATTTGAATAACAAATTGGATAAATTAAGACAAAAACAATTGTCAATTGATTTAGTTGGCAATCAATTGATTAATAAATCAATATCTTTGAGCCCATCAACAGAGCCACAGCGGTCATCGGAAGCGCAGTCACCGGTACCTCAGTTACAGTCACCGGCACCCGAATTACCACCATTACAGTCACCGGCAGTCGAGTTACCGCCATTGCAATCACCGGCACCCGAATTACCACCATTACAGTCACCGGCAGTCGAGTTACCGCCATTGCAATCACCGGCACCCGAGTTACCACCATTACAGTCACCGGCAGTCGAGTTACCGCCATTGCAATCACCGGCACCCGAGTTACCACCATTACAGTCACCGGCAGCGGAATTACCGACATTGGAGTCAACGGAATCGCTGCAGCAGTTATTGGAACCGCAGTCATCGTTGTCGCCATCATTGCAGCCGTCTATTAAACTGGATATTTTACAAAATGCCTTAAAAAATCTTAAGTCACCGCCACTGACACCAAAGTCATCGCCTGTACCGTCGCCTCAGTCACCGGTACCGCAATTAACGCCAATGCAGTCACCGGCACCAGAATTACCGACACCAGAATTACCGGCACCAGAATTACCGACACCAAAATTACCGACACCAGAATTACCGGCACCAGAATTACCGACACCAGAATTACCGACACCAGAATTACCGGCACCTGAATTATTGCCATTGCAGTCACCGGCTCCGGAGTTACCATCATTGCCGCCACCGGCACCTGAGTTACAACCGTTGGAGTCATTGGAACCGCAATCACCGTCGCCGCCATCATTGCAGCCGACTATTAAACTGGATATTTTACAAAATGCCCTAAAAAATCTTAGGTCAGCGCCACCGAAGACATCTGCACCGGCGCCGCAATTATCGTCCGAACCATTGTCCCAATTACCGGCTCTACAGTCCAAGCATTCATTGGCACCGTCGAAATCGCAGTCGCAGTCAATCACGGACTCATCTATCAAACTAGATATCTTGCAAAATGCATTGAAAAATCTGAAAAAGTCAACGACACTACCGCGAGGACCGCAGCCATCGGGAAATCATCAGTTAGTTCAGCCACCGACACACAAGTTACCTACTGGGCCGCCGACGCCGCTGCCGCAGACATCATCTAAGCCGCCGCGGTCACCGGGACTACAGTTGTCGACACAACAGCCACAATCAACTGGACCGTCGCCGCCGTCGCCGCCGCAAACATTGCCCAAACCTCAGCGATCAATAGTATTGCAGTCATCCAGTCTGCCGCCTAAGTCTTTGGGAACTCAGTTATCGGCAGCGCCGCCACAGTCATCGGTATGGCCGCCGCCACCATCACCACCACCACTAGCGTCGCCATTGCAGTCTCCGACACTGCAATCATCGGCATGGCCGCCGCCGCCACCACCACCACCACTGACCTCGCAATTCGAGTCACCGACACTGCAATCATCGGAATGGCCATCACCACCGGCGCCTCTATCGGAGTTTCCGGAAGTGCACTCATCTGTATGGCCACCACCACCACCGCCGGCGTCACCATCGCAGTCTCCGGCACTGCAATCATCGGTATGGCCGCCACTACCACCACCACTGGCGTTGCCAGCACAGTATCCGGCACTGCAATCATCGGAAACGCCGCCACCACCACCACCACCGCCACCGCCGCCACCGCCGCCAATGACAGCTATAGCAATAAATCCAGAAGCTATCAGAGCCGACACACTTAACGGTTCAACTAAGACATCGCCGCCACCGCCGTCGCTGTCAGGCCTGCCGTCCATTAATACAACTGTATTTGAAAAGGCTATGAAAAATCTGAAATCACGCCAACAACTGACTGGCGAATCCAGTAGTCTTGTGGACAACAAATCGGAACCGATTGGCGGTAGTAGTAGTAGTAATGATATCTATAATGCATTAAAACGACAAATTTCTGGACGTAAACAACCAGAAGACAGTTCATCTGATGATGACTTCGAGGATGACTTCGAGGATAATAACTTTGATGTCTAAGAAAAAAAATATAAATATTTTTTTTGTCAATACAATTGATTTTTTTTTGTAATACAATTTGTTTTTTTCTACTAATTTTTTTGTTAAAATTTAAACTATTCAATAGTATAGTATTAAATTTTTTTTTTAAATATATATAAATTAATTAATCTAAAGTATTTAAAGTTTAATTTAAGTAATAATTTTTTAACAACTATTTTTTTAGAAAATTTCATTTAAATATAGCATTTAATTATAAATTGTTTTGTTTTATATATATGTTTGTTTTTTACTAATAATTAATAATTATTTATTAAACATTTATTTCAATTTATTTTTTTTGTTTTATCAAAAAATATGTGTTAATAATAACAACTCGTCCGACAAACTGATGATAACAATCGGTAGTTACAAAAAACAAAAATTGTTGGCAATTGTTGTCAATCTATGTATTTTGAACATCAATTGTAATCAATTTATACACCAAAAAAAAACAAACAAATAAACAAAAATAAACTATATTTAAAACTTTTTAATTATAATATTTTATATATTTTTATAATACAATAATTTTATTTAAACAACAAAACTATAATCAATTAAATAGATCTCTCTCTCTCTCTCTCTATCACTATCTCTCTCTCTCTCTCTCTCTCTCTCTCTCTCTCTCTCTATCACTATCTCTCTCTCTCTCTCTTTCTTTCTCTCTCTCTCTCTCTCTCTCTTTCGTCTTCCGTTTAAGATTTATAGCAAAAACCCCATGCGCGAGATTAATGAATAACCCTTTTATATATGAGAAGTCTTGGGGTTATTGAACCCTTAAAATAATAATAATAATAATCAAACAATTGATCCAATTGTAGGCATTAATTGGTTTATCTAATATTGTGTCTAATTGTCTAACCATTTGAATCAAGTATTTGCCGTACAATTGATTTTGAATTAATTTTATGTTTTCTATATATATATATTATATATATTCTGGCACTTCATCAGCAATTAAATGAGACGTTTAACTATAGTTAATGAAATTTTTGTATCATTTTTTTTTTTTAAATTATAAAATATTAAATCAACCAATCAATCAAACAAACAATTAATTAATTAATTAATTAAATATTATTATTATTATCTAAGATAAATAATTTTTTTTAAATTAAAAACTATATTATCAACAAAAAAAACTTATTTTTATCAGTTATTTACTTTATTTTCTTAAAAAAATTAATTTATTATAATATTAATTTAGATTATTTTATATATAATATATTATAAAATTATAATAAATTTAATTAACTAATTTTACTTAATTTCAAATATTAATAAAATTATTAAAAAATTATTTTTATATTTTTATTCATTTTAAGTTTTACTCATCAATACAATCGTATAATTTTTAGGACTAATTACAAAGGATTTGTCTGGATTTGGATCCAAACCCTGATGACTGTCCAAAACTATATCATAGTTTCGGGTCGATTGTAGAAAACGGACACCGAACGGTATGAATGCCTGAGAAAAACTGGTTGTCCTATAAGTACCGTCAGTAGTGTCGATGAAACGGTCGGGTATAAAGTCGTCGGCATTAGCGGTCGTCCAATATTTTGTGTCCAAATTGTTTCTCTTATAAATCCCTGATATGTATTCAAAATCATACCTTTAGGTATTGTATAGGTTGCTAAAATTTTTTTGTTTTATATATTTACAACAACAAAAAGTAAATTAAATTAAAATTATTATTTGTAATTATTATATACAGTAAATATATTATTATTATTATTATTATTATTATTATATATCATATAAATATAGTTAAAGTTAATTATTGTAAAATCAAATAATTAGTAAATAGAAATTTTTAACAACAAAAAATAAAACAAAAATCATTTCAAATAATAAAAATCGCTTTAATATTAAATTATTTTTATATTTAAGAAAAAAAAACTTATTTTGTTCATTTAAAATTAACTTTATTATTAATAATAATAATATAACTAAAACTAAACTAAAATCCGATTAAATAAATCATGTAATAATCTAACTTTTTTTTAACAATTAGTTACTTAGTTAATAAGTTAATTAATTAATTAATTAACCAATGTACATTTAATTATTAAAATCTATTTATAAATGTGACACAATTTAGCATAATTTCTGACTTCGTATGAAAAATTGTCGACAATTTGTTTGACCAGTAAATCATTGCCGTAATCATTGGCCGCCAACTGTTGATACTTATTGAACATATTGTCCGCAAATTTTTTAATTTCCGATTTCATATCCAACTCATCGAATACCCGACGAATTTGTTGAACCCGATCGGCATTTTCATGTCCATAGTTGTCCACCAGTTGGGCCAGTTGTCTATCGTCGGCCAATTGCATTGCCCGACAAATCGGCCAGGTACATTTACCCTCTTGGATATCTGTGCCATGTTCATAGTAATCTTGATAGTCGTTCAGAGCACCGGCCAATATACCCATACCTATCAAATAGTTTTCAATAGTTTCAACAAATGTATTGTCGTATTGTTGTTTGTAAATAATTGCTTTATTTTTTTTGTTAGTAATTTTTTTTATTGTAAACAAAAATTAATTATTAATAATTTTTATATATATATACTGTATATATTGCTACTGGTTAAAAATAAACAAAAACATTTATTACCTAGTTTAAATTGATAGACATAGGCTGAAAATGCATTTTTGTACTTGTTTAGTTTTTCAAATATAGCCATGTTGAAATCAGTTAATTTTAGATTTTTATTTTGTGTTGATATACTGTACATCATATCCAATGACTGACCCATTGATATTTTTTCAATAAACTATATATTTATATAAAAGATTTAATTTATTTATGTTATTTTTAATTATAATTAAAAATAAGTTATATATAAATATATATATATAGTACAGTATAATATAATAATTTATAAATACTATATGTATTCTATAGTTTTTGTTTTAATTATAAATTTATAATTAAAATATAATTAAATTTATTTATAGCGTGTTTTAATGTTTCAGATTTACTTTAAAAATATAAATAAATAAATAAATTTAACTAAAATAATGATAATTTATTGTAAATTTACTGGGAATTTACTGGGAATTAACTGGGATTTTACTGGGAATTTAATGATAATTTATTAGGAATTTAATGAGAATTTATAGGGAATTTATAGGGAATTTAGTGGGAATTTATTGGGAATTTACTCAAATTTAGGAAAATTTGTCGCTTAAAACTACTACTACTACTACTGTACTAACCTCTTGAATGCATTGAACAATTTGAATATAATTAGGATGACCATGGTAATATTGGTAAACAATTTTGTTGGACACTGACAACATAACTGTGCTATCGTTAAGTGCCGACACTCCTACTGATGGCTAATTAAAATATTAAAATAAAAAAATTCAATAATAATAATAATAATATAACATTGAAAATATTTGTTGTTGTTGTTGTTGTTGCTTAAACATACAACAACAACAAAACAATATATTTTAAAAATATTTGCTAGATAATATTTTTTGTTGTTGTTGAATTTATTGAAAAACCAAAACTAAATAAAACTAAATAAAAAACTAAATAAAACTAAATAAAAAACTAAATAAAAAAACTTAATAAAAAACTTAATAAAAAACTTAATAAAAAACTAAATAAAAAACTAAATAAAAAACTAAATAAAACTAAATAAAACTAATTAATTAAATTATAATTCAACTATACCAATGTATACCAACTGGGTACACCATATCTGCTTGGTGATTTATCCATAATATCATCCAATAAAAACAAACTCATTGTTATTAATTCAACGGCCACTGCCAATGCATATACCGATTCATTGTCGACTACTATTGACTGTTGAGTATTACCATCATTGACGGCACCGGACTCTAGTTGTTGTTGACCGCTATGTTGTTGTTCACCGGTTAGTATACGATAGCTTAGTATAAATCGTTGACCGTATTTGAGTCTCGGGTGTTGAACATAGAAATAATCAAACAATTGATCCAATCGTGGCCTCAATTCCGTAATATCATTGCCGTTGCCAACCATTGAATCAAGTATTTGACTGATAATCGACAGAAAATATTTGCGATATTCAGGCAATTCATCGGCAATTCTGGACACATGTAGTGGTCGATCAAATTCAGACCTTTTTTTTAAAAAAAAATAATAAATTTGGAAAAAATTAATTAATTAAATATTATTATTAAATATATATATATATATTTTTAAAAAAATATTTTCCATAATCTTACATGTTCATTTTATAGATATTTTATACTTATAATAACTATTTTTTTAGTAACAATTTATATAATTAATAAAATTTAAAAAAAATATTAGATATATATATATATTCCTGTATACAGTACTAGTATTAACATTTAAATTGTTTGTTTTTTTATGACTTGCTTGAAATTTACATATATATATGTGTGTTAATGTTTTCAATGAATAGTCATTTTTTTTTGAAACTATAATCATTAAATAAATACTGTATAATATAATCATTAAATTTGAAGATATTCTAAAGGAGTTGGGGATTGGGTGTATGTAGTGTTGGTAATTTTTCGCAATTCAATTTTCGATTGCCGCAATTGCGGAAAATTGCGTGAAATTGCTTGAAATTGCGCGCATGAGGGAATGTATAAAAATTAACTTTGACAATGTTAAAAATTTAGTTTACTATAGATTAAGATAATTTACTAATTTATTATTATTTCTACATGGTTTTTAGATGGCAATATTTTATGATTAAATAATTAAAATTAATATAATTAATTTATGTTTTTATTCACATTGCTTTACCATTTAAATTTTGTTAATTTTTAAAAAATTATAAATTGTTCTATGTTACAATTGCGATTTTCGCAATCGAGTCTTATGCAATTGCGGCAATTTCACGCAATTTCCGACCAATGCAATTGCGCATTTTGCAATCGGTACATCACTAGGTGTATGTATGCATGTCTAAGCGTATGTATGTGTTTATATGTTTGTGTGTATGTGTTTATTTATATACAGTATATATATATATATATATACTTATATAGGGGAAATCTTAATTAGCGGCGCCGACGCCTACAGCGGCGATACATTTTTTTACAAAATAATATATATAAGCGGCGATAATGAAAAAATATTTTATATAAATAAATAATATAAATATATTTAATACTCACTCGAAATAATTTATAATGATAAAATTTTATCTAAAAATTGCTACCGTCATTTTTTATCTATATTTTTATTTAAAAATATGATTTAATTTAATGAATTTTTATTAATAATATAAAAACTATAGTTTATAAAATGATGGTAACAGTTTTTAAATAAAATTTTATCATTATAAATTATTTCGAGTGTGTTTTAAATATATATATATATTATATATATAAAATCAGCCACAAAATAGACGGAACTAATATTTTTCTTATATCTAAAAAACAAAAAGACCTAGGACATGTATATAATAATATGGTTTCTTAGAGTGTACAAAATAATGTGATCAAATTTTTTATAAAATTTCTTAAAAATAGAAATGATAAAAATATTTATCACAAAATCTATAAAATTTATAATAAACTAAAGAAAAAATAATATGACATGTGTTTCAGCAGTTTTCAAAAAAAAATAATTTTTGAAACGGAAAAGTAATATATTATTTATAAAATTTTATATTATATTTTTTATATTTAATTAGAGTAGTTTATTTTTTTCTAAAATAAATAAAAACTGTCAAGCACGTGTCAAGTTATTTTTTATCTAGTTTATATACATTTATACATTATATGTTTATCATTATCTATTATAGATTTCGTGATATGATATTATTTTGATCATTTCTATCTTAAAAATTTTATAAAAAAAATTGGTCATACTATTTTGTACGTTTCAATAAACCATAGTATCATATTGAATATCAAGGTCTTAGGTCTTTTTGTTATTGAGATATAAGAAAAATATTGGTTCCGCCTATTTTGTCTCTGATTTTATAATAAATATTTTTTTTCATTATCGCCGCTGTCGGTGCCGTTAATTAAGATTTTCCCACTAATATATATATATATATATTGAATATTTACTAAAATGTCGTAAAATTTGATTATATTAAAATAAATTATATTTAAAAAAAAATTAACTATTCAAGGAAACAAATAAATTTTGTTGCTTGTAATGATTTGTTTGTAAATTACAGAAAAAAAAACAATTTCAAGTATTTAATATAATTAATCAAATTATACGGCATATTAGTATATATTCAATATATATATATATATATATATATATATTAGTATATATTTTATAATGTATATATATATTAAAACACATAAACTTACATACACACACACACACACATATGAAAACTATTTTAATAAAAAAAATCAATTTGCTTATAAATTTTTTTTAAAATGCAAAATAATATTTTTTTTATAAAAAAATACATTTATAGTTTAGAAATAAATTTACAATCACAATTAAAAAAAGTAATTTATTTACAAAATAAATAAAGTATAATGTAAAGTTATGTTAGTTGATTAAATAAATATTTTTTTTCAATATAAAAAAATACATTAAAAGTTTAGAAATTATTGAATTATAATTTATTATAATTAAATATATATTACAAATAATATTTTTATAGTTTAATATTTAATTAGCAAAATAAAATTTATTGTTTATTAAATATTAATTATAAGATAGTTTCGCAAATAAAATAAAATTTTTACTCATTTTATATTAATATTATACCAAATCAAATCAAATTTTATTAAATAAATACTGTTATAAATTTTCTAGTTAATTTAGTTATACCTACAATTATTGTACATGTTTATTTGATAAAAAAATTGATTTTTATATATATAGTTTTTAATTTTAATTATACAGTAAGTTATAATATTTAACAGAAAAACTTATTTATTTTATAGAATATTTAATTAATAAATTGTTAAAATAAATAAATTTATATTACAAATAATATTTTTGTATTTTCACGAATTCCTGAAAGGAATACGTATATGCATTCTAAAAGTCTGTCTGTCTGTCTGTCGGTCTGTCTGTCCCACGAGGACATAGGTTCGAATCCAGGCTCTGCTACAAAATTTTTTTTGATTTTTTGTTGTTGATTTTTTCTTTTTTATGTTAAGGTTAATTCAACTGGTTAATATTTATTAGCAAATATATGAATTTTAAGATAGTTTAGAAAATAAAATAAATTTATTAAAATAACGTTTACTCATGCTATGACATTCAAATAAACTATTAATATATAACTGTATATTATATATAATATATATTTTTATATGTATATATATTTGTATATATTATATATACTGTATATATATTTTTAGTTAATAACTATAGTACTAATGTGTTAGTTAGATAAACACTGAGTTTTTTTTAAATTGATTTTAATTTTATTATAAGTTACAGTTAACAGAAAATCTTATTATTTTTATAGAATATTTAATTAATAAATTGTTTTTTCGACATTTAAAACAATAAATACATTATGTTTTTGTTTAAACAATTATATTCATTAATATTTCTAATAGATTTATGGACAACAATATTATGTTTATTATTAGGTTTTCTAGTCTATAAATTGTCAAAATTTTATTACCAATATTATAGTCTACCTCCCGGTCCATTTCCATTGCCAATAATAGGCAATATGTTATGTAAGTTATTAAATAAAATAAAAATCATAAAAATTAAAATAAAATATTTGTACAGTATATATATATATAGTTTATCTTAAATTAATATTTATTAATTAGCTATTTTACCAAAATTTTGGGACGACTCGATTAGGGAAATGGCTAAAAAATATGGACCAATATTTACCGTCTATTTTGGTAATAATCCTCAAATAATTATAACCGATGCCGACATCGCTAGACAAGTGTTTAGTAAAAATGAATTTTCTGGTCGTTTTCACAATTATTTCGGTAATAAAAATAAATTTAATAAAACTATTACTATATATATAAATCCTGTAAATAATATATAAAAAAATATTTTATATATTATTCAAAGTTATCAAAAGTTTTCGATTTTAGGTGGGGTTATAGGGGTGTAAAATGGCAAAAATGCTTGGGAGTATAGGGGGGGTGATTTTTTATTGCATTTTTAAATGTCAATTTTTGCCAAATTTGAGTAAATTCCTAATAAATTCCCAATAAATTCCCAATAAATTCCCAATAAATTCCCAATAAATTCCCAATAAATTCCCAATACATTCCCAATAAATTCCCACTAAATTCCCACTAAATTCTCAATATATTCCCAATATATTCTCATTATATTCCCATTATATTATTATATAATTATAATATTACATACTGTATAATATAACTTATAAAACAAAACTGTAAAAATAAATTATAATTATTACTATAATATAAATCTATAGTACAGTAATTATATATGATATTATTAATAATTGATTTTTAAAATTTTTATTATTATTATTTTAAGCATCATTGTTGGCCAATGGTGTAGCTATGGCTGATTTTGGGCACAGTTGGAAAGCACTTAGACGTGTAGCGCACATGGCAGCAATGTACATTGGTCATTTTATCAAAAAAAAAAATAAAATAAAATAATACTAGATTTTATTATTATTATTAAATAGCTTTAAAATATAAATATTAAAATATTTTTAAAATTTTTATTTAATAATTATTTAGGAATTATTCAATGAATGAAAAGTTAGAGAACATAGTCGTCGATTGTGTGGACAAAACAGTTGAGTTGATGTTGGAAAGGGAGGGTCCGGACAAACCTATTAAACCTAACGATTATATATATATGATATTTCTTAACATTTTGGCCAACAGTGCGTTCAATGAAAAGTAAAAATTAAAAAAAAAACAATAAAATTTTATATACTTTATATATACTGTATATATAAATAATGTTAATATTATTTAATTAATATTTTATTATTTAATTAATGTATTATTATTTAACTAATATATTATTATTTAATTAATATATTATTATTTAACTAATATATTATTATTTAATTAATATATTATTATTTAATTAATATATTATTATTTAATTTATATATATTATTATTATTATTTAATTATTATTATTTAATTATTATTATTTAATTATTATTATTTAATTAATATTATTTAATTATTATTATTTAATTATTATTATTTAATTATTATTATTTAATTAATATTATTTAATTATTATTATTTAATTATTATTATTTAATTATTATTATTTAATTATTATTATTTAATTATTATTATTTAATTATTATTATTTAATTATTATTATTTAATTATTATTATTTAATTATTATTATTTAATTATTATTATTTAATTATTATTATTTAATTATTATTATTTAATTATTATTATTTAATTATTATTATTTAATTATTATTAGTCGGGGAGATTTTATCAGTGACGATGAGTTTAAAAAATATAAATATGCTTTGAAAGACATTAATCATGAATTTAAAATCAAATCAAAATTCAGAGAATATTTAAAATCATTGAAATGGTTTGATCGTAAAGTCTATGAAAAAAAGTCAAAAGTTTTCAGTGAAATGCGTGAATTGATTTTGAAAAAATTCAAATTACATTACATTGATTATAATCCTAATTTTCAACGAGATTTTTGCGATACACTTATTGAAGCTAAAAATGTTGCCATCAATGAGGGCCGCAAATCGGCTGACTATCTAACCGATGATCGACTGTCGATGTGTGTGTTTGATATGTTTTTTGCCGGAATAGAGACATCGGAGATAACATTTCAATGGTTGCTCCTATTGATGACCTATTATCCAGAAATGCAGAATCGATTGAAACAGGAAATTGAAACAAAAATTGGTAACCGATTGCCCCGACATCAGGACAGACAACAGTGTCCATATGTGATGGCATTTATTGCCGAAACATTAAGATTCAGAAATGTTTTACCACTTGGTTTGCCTCACAAGTCTATGGTCGACAGCAAAATAGGTAACAATATATTTATATAATAATAATAATTTAATTTTGTTTTTTTATATTAATTGAATAAAACAAAATTATTTTTAGGAAACTATACGATACCTTAAGGTATGATTTTGTATGTATATCAGGGAATTATATTGAGAAACAATTTGGACACAAAATATTGGACGACTACTAATGTCGATGACTTTATACCCGACCGTTTCATCGACACTATTGACGGTACTTTTAGGACGACCTGTTTTCCTGCATTCATACCCTTCAGTGTCGGACGTCGTCAATGTTTGGGCGAAAGTTTAGCCATTGCTGACCTGTTTTTTGTTTTGGTCCGATTTATACAATCGACACAACAGTATGATATAGTTTTGGACAGTCATCAGGGTTTGGATGCCGACCCAAACGTTTCAATAGAACTTAGTCCTAGAAATTATACGATTGTATTGAAAAGTAAAAATTAAATTATAATAAAGATTTTATGTAATATTTTTTTTAATACTTATTATCATATTTCAAATGAAAATTTTATTACTGTTATTCAATTTAATAATTAAATTCTTGAATATTTCCATGTAAATTCCTGTATAAATTCCCAGACAAATACGTAAATTTTCCCATAATATAAAAAGTATAAAAAAATTAATTAAAACTAAAAAATTAAATTATGTATTTAAAATTTAAAAATAGTTGATAAGAACATTAATGAAAATGAATGTGTTATTTTTTAATATTTTAATAGTTTATAACTTTAAATATTTTAATAATTTATAACTTTTAATATAATTAATTATATAAATAATAATTAAATGATAATTAATGTTTATAGTTTATAGGTACACAATTTTATTTTTTTAATGTTATTATTATAGTTATTAATAAAACTAAATTGTAATAAAACTAAATAAAAATTGTAATATGATTACTGTACTTAATATAATTTTTTAGTTAAATATTTCAATTAATATGTTATTTTTTAAATGAGTTTTAACGTGATTTTAAATATTTTACTTATTTTTAATTAATAATTAGATTTATATAAATTTTAAAAACATAATAACATTTACTAAAACAATATCAATATCAATTAAAATCTTAAATTTTTATAAACTTCAAAAAAATTATAACCCATTTACTTAACCCTGAGTATATTATAATACAATTAAAAAATTTTTTATATAAATATTTTTTTTTAAACAATTTAATAGATATATATTTTAGTAATGGTATGTCTTGATGTCAAATAAACTAATTTAATAGTTTTCAATTATTCATAAATTATTAATAAAATTTTATAATATTAATAATTAAAATTTATTTCAAATTATAATTAAAAAATAATAAGTTTATATTATTAATTAATTGTACATTATTATATATTAACTTAAATAAAAAAAAATAAATAAATATTTTCATAAGCCGTTATTTATTTTGTAGTTTTTTTTTAAAAAAAATCAATATAATTATTTTCTAATGTAATAAATCTAATGTAATAAATACTGCTATAAATTTTAATCAAATGTTATAAATATATAATAAATTAAACTAAATAAAAATTACATCAATGAAAATAACATTAAAAAAAATATTGTTGTATTAATAGATAAGATATCAAACAATAAGTTACATATACTTACACAAACAAACACACCTAACAAAAAAAACACATTTAGTTTTTTAAGTTTTAGTTTTTAGTTGATTTTTAGTTGATTTTTATAATTATATTAATTTAAAATAATTTGATTATTATATGTTAATTATTATTGTTAATTAACCTTGGTGTCAAGTATTAAAATAATTGTGATATAAAATTAATATATATATATCAATATATATAATAATATACTGTATATTTGTATAACATTACTAACCATTAAAAGTTATCACCAAAAAAATCAAAGGTAAATATTAATTGATTTTATATATCAATATATATATATATTATTATATTTAATATAATAAATCTCTAAATAATGTTAAAATTTCAAAGAAAATTAATTGATTTTTTTTATTAAAAATTATTTATATTATATAAGTTAAATTCAATTATAATTAGGAAAACTTTTATTTATTTAAAAATACAATCAATTAAAATAATATTTATTTATTTTTTTTAAAAAATACAAGACATGTCCGAAAATGTAGATTTAAATCAAATAATCGATGGCATAGTATCGGTAAAAGACAATGAATTTTCGGCCAAATGTTCGGCTAAACTAATTGATTGTTTAAAATCTATGGTTAAAATCGATGATTTTGTTGACAAATCAATGCTATTATTATCATCAGATGATTGGAAACAAACTAATAAAAAACAATATAAAACTAGTTTAGAAAGTTTAAGACAATTGAGACAAATCTATAGTCAATTGCCGAAACAATTGATTGATATTCAAAAGCTGATAATGCAATTGAAAATTGAATTTAACGATAACTATCTGAAAATGTCGGCTAATCGGGTAGTGGCCATCAAATGTGATATAATTAAGAAAACTAATAATAAAATCAATAGTAGTAATATTGATAATCAAAACGATGATGAAAAACAACAATCACTGATGAAAACAATTGACAATAACTTTACTAATATTGATTTGTTGAATAATTTATTCATACAAATAATTTATTTGAATAACAAATTGGATAAATTAAGACAAAAACAATTGTCAATCGATTTATTGGACAATCAATTGATTAACAAATCAATAACTTTGAGCCCATCAGCAGCGCCACAGCAATCACCCGAACCGCAGTCACCGGTACCTCAGTTACAGCAGACACGGGAGACATCGCAGACACCGCCATCGCAGTCACAAAAACCAGAGTTATTACAATTGGATTCACCCGTCCAGGAGTTACCGCTGCCGCAGACTCAGGTACAGGAGTTACCGCTACCGCAAACACCGGTACAGAAGTTACCGCTGCCGCAGACACCGGTACAGGAGTTACCGCAGATACCGGTAGAAGAGTTACCGCTGCCGCAGACACCGGTACAGGAGTTATCGCAGACACCGGTACAGGAGTTACCGCAGACACCGGTACAGGAGTTACCGCAGATACCGGTAGAAGAGTTACCGCTGCCGCAGACACCGGTACAGGAGTTATCGCAGACACCGGTACAGGAGTTACCGCAGACACCGGTACAGGAGTTACCGCAAACACCGGTACAGGAGTTACCGCAGACACCGGTACAGGAGTTACCGCAGACAACGGTACAGGAGTTACCGCTGCCGCAGACACCGGTACAGGAGTTACCGCTGACACCGGTACAGGAGTTACCGCTACCGCAAACACCGGTACAGAAGTTACCGCTGCCGCAAACACCGGTACAGGAGTTACCGCAGACACCGGTACAGGAGTTACCGCTTCCGCAAATACCCTTACAGGAGTTACCGCAGACACCGGTACAGGAGTTACCGCTGACACCGGTACAGGAGCTACCGCAGACACCGGTACAGGAGTTACCGCTGACACCGGTACAGGAGTTACCGCTGCCGCAGACACCGGTACAGGAGTTACCGACATTGCCGTCACCAGCACCGGAGTTATCACCGTTGGAGTCATTGGAACCGCAATCACCGGCGCCGCCATCATTACAACCATCTATTAAACTCGATGTTTTACAAAGTGCCTTAAAAAACCTAAAGTCACCGCGACTGACACCGAAGTCATCAACTGCACCGTCGCCGCAGTCACCGATAAGCCAATCATCGGTACAGCAGATGCAGTCAGCGGTAGCCCCACATTCAACGTCATCGCAATCATTGGAACCAAATCCGCAGTCACCGATACCTCAATTACCGCCAATGCCGACGCCGGCACCCGATTTACCACCATTACAGTCACCGGCACCTGAATTACCGCAACCGCAGTTACCGGCACCGGAATTATTGCCAATGGAAGCAATGACACCCGAATTAGGGCCATTGCCGGTACCGGCACCGGAGTTACCACCGATGGAGTCATTGGAACCGCAATCACCGACGACGCCATCATTGCAACCGACTATAAAATATTGGATATTGGATATTTTACAAAATGCCCTAAAAAGTCTTAAGTCAGCGCCACCGAAGACATCTGAACCGGTGCCACCGTCATCATCATCATCATCACCGGCTCAGTCGTCACCGGTCAAGCAATTAAAGTCATTGAAGTCTAACGACAAACAACAGTCATGCCTGTCATCATCTCCATCGACGCCCGAGTCCTTACCGGTAAAGCAGTTATCGGAATCATTGGCACAATCTTCGGGATCGCAGTCGCAGTCATTAGATATCATACAAAATGCTTTGAAAAATCTCAAAAAGTCTGCACTATCACCACCACCGCGACCGCAGTCATCGGCAAATCAATTACCCACTGAACCGCCGCAGACATTCCCGAAGCCCATGCGGTCACCGGCACTGCAGCTATCGAGACAGCCGTCGCAATCAACTGGACAGCATTTACCGACGTCGACGCCGCCGCCGCCGCCGCAAACATTGCCCAAACCTCCGCGATCACCAGTACTACAGTCATCCAGTCCGCCGACGCCTAAGTCTTCGGAACCTCAATTATCTATAGCCCGGCCGCAGTCACTGGCACTGCAATCATCGGTATGGCCGCCACCACCACCGGAGTCGCAATTGGAGTCTCCGACACTTGAATCATCGGAATGGCCGCCACCACCACCACCACCACCACCGGTGTCGCAATCGGAGTCTCCGACACTGCAATCATCGCAATGGCCACCACCGCCACCATCAGCTCTGGCGTCGCCATCGCAGTCTCCGGCATTGCAATCATCGGTATGGCCACCATTACCACCGCCGGCGTTACCATCACAGTGTCCGGCACTGCAATCATCGGTACCGCCACCACCACCGGAGTCGCAATTGCAGTCTCAGGCACTGCAGTCATCGGTACCGCAGTCGCCACTGGCGTCGCAATCGCAGTCTCAGGCACTGCAATCATCGGTACCGCCACCACCACCGCCGCCGCCAATGACAGCTATAGCAATAAATCCAGAAGCTATCAGAGCCAACACACTTAATGGCTCATCAAAGACATCGCCGCCGCTATCACTGTCGTCATGCCAGCCATCCATTAATACAACTGTATTGGCAGAGGCTATGAAAAATCTGAAACCACGTCAACAACTGACTGGCGAATCGGACAGTAGTCTTGTGGACAACAAATCGGAACCGATTAGCAGTAGTAGTAATGATATCTTTGATGCATTAAAACGAAAAATTTCTGGACGCAAACAACCAGAAGACAGCAGTTCATCGGATGATGACTCGGATGGCGAAACAGATGACTTCGAGGATAACAATTTTGATGTCTAAAAAAATTTATTTTTTTTTGTCAATACAATTGATTTTTTTCTACTAAACTTTTTTTTGTTGTTAAATTTAAACTATTCAATAGTTAAGTATTTTTTTAAATTTTAATTAATTAATCTAAAGTATTTATATAATATATTTAAAAAAAAATTAAAATAATAATTTTATACTTAATTTTATGCTTAATTTTTTTTATCTTAATTTTATTTTTAGTAAATTTCATTTAAATATAGTATTTAATTATAATACTGTTTTTTTTGTTTTATAGCTATGTTTTTGTAATAATTAATTATAATTAAAATCTATTTAAATAAATTTATTAAACTTTTTTTTTATGTTTTATCAACAAAAAAAAATATGTGTTAATAATAACAACTCGTCCGACAAACTGATGATAACAATCGGTAGTTACAAAAAAATTGTTGTCAATCTATATATAATATTTTGAACATCAATTGTAATTAATTTATACACCAAAATTGTAAGCTTAAACAAAACTAAACTGAATAATTAGTAATTAATAAGATTTTTTTTTTAATTATAAGTTATATATTATATATATATATTTTTTTGTATAATACAATAATTTTATTTAAACAACAAAACAATAATCATTTACATAGATCTCTATCATTATCTATACAACTCTCTCTCTCTCTCTCTCTCTCTCTCTCTCTCTCTCTCTCTCTCTCTCTCTCTCTCTCTCTCTGTTTGTGAAGTGAGCATCAGTTTTGAGTTGTAATCAATTTATAACAACAATAAAAACAACAAAAATAAACTATATTTAAGATTGTATAATACAATAATCAATTAATATTAATATATATTAATTTTTTAATAATATATTTTAATATTATAATAAATATAATTTATTAATTTTACTTAATTTCAAATATTAATAAAATTATTTAAAAATAGTTTTATATTTTTATTCATTTTAAGTTTTACTCATTAATACAATCGTATAATTTTTAGGACTAATTACAAAGGATTTGTCTGGATTTGGATTCAAACCCTGATGACTGTCCAAAACTATATCATAGTTTCGGGTCGATTGTAGAAAACGGACCAAAACTAGAAACAGTTCAACAATTGCTAAACTTTCGCCCAAACATTGACGACGTCCGACACCGAACGGTATGAATGCCTGAGAAAAACTGGTTGTCCTATAAGTACCGTCAGTAGTGTCGATGAAACGGTCGGGTATAAAGTCATCGACATTAGCGATCGTCCAATATTTTGTGTCCAAATTGTTTCTCAATATAAATCCCTGATACGCATACAAAATCGTACCTTTAGTTATTTTATAGGTACCTAAAAAAAATTTTTTGTTTTATATATTTACAACAACAACAAAAATTAAATTAAAATTATTATTTGTAGATATTATATACAGTAAATATATTATTATTATTATTATTACCTATTTTGCTGTCGACCATTGATTTGTGTCCGCCACCAAATGGCGATACATTTCTAAATCTTAACGTTTCGGCCAGAAATGCCATCACATATGGACAGTGTTGTCTGTCCTGATGTACGGGCAATCGGTTACCGATTTTCGATTCAATTTCCAGTTTCAATCGGTACTGCATTTCTGGATAATAGGCCATCAATAGTAACAGCCATTGAAATGTTTGTTCCGATGTATCGATTCCGGCAAAAATCATTTCAAACACACACATCGATAGCCGTTCATCGGTTAGATAGTCAGCCGATTGGTGGCCATCCTTTAGGGCAAAATTTTTAGCTTCAATAAGTGTATCGCAAAAATCTCGTTGAAAATTAGGATTATAATCAATATAATGTGATTTGAATTTTTTCAAAATCAATTCACGCATTTCACTGAAAGCTTTTGACTTTTTATCGTTGACTTTACTGCCAAACCATTTCAATGGATTTAAATATTCAATTAAAAGCGATTTAACAGAAATTTCATTATTAATATTTTTCAATACATATTTAAATTTAACGAACTCTTTATCATTAGTATTGTAACTAAAAAAATAAAATAAATAATTTAAAATTATAATTTAAACAATATTTGATTTTATATAATTATATTTATATACATACTGTATATAATTTTAAATGATATAGTATTTTTAATAAGTGTTTTAATAACTTATTTGAATGTAATTATTTGATTTAAAAAAAAAATTACATTATTAATAATCTTTATTAGGATTAAGATATATGCCAATTTACCTAGATTATTTTTTTAATTATAAATAAATTAAGATATATGCTAATTTTTCTAAACAATTTTTTTTAAAACTATAAATAAAAAATACGCTTAAAAAACTGATAAATATTATATATATATATATATAAATATATATATAGCTAGAGCAAATGTGAGATTATTAAGATATATGTGAATTTACCTAGACAATTTTTTTAAAACTATAAATAAAAATACGCTTAAAAAATTCAATAAACATATAATTTTCAGTTAATTAAAATACTTAAATATAAATAAAAAATAAATTGTTTAAATACTTTTCATTGAACGAACTGTTGGTCATAATGTTGAGAAACATTAGATATATATAATCCTCGGGTTTAATAGGTTTGTCCGGACCCTCCCTTTCCAACATTGATTCAACTGTTTTGTCCACACAGTCGACCACTACGTTAACTAACTGTTCATTTGTTGAATATTTTCTAATAAATATATTATCAAATAAATTAATTAATTATTATTATTTTTTATTTTATTTTTGTTTTAGTATATTAAAAAAAATAATTATTTAATTTATTGTTTTAGTTTTGTCCGTTTATTATCTAATAATAATAATAATTATAATACTGTAAATTTATTATACAATATATACAGTTTATTAGTTATGCTATTAGTACTTACTATGATTAGTATTATTATTATTTTATTAGCTATTTGTGTATGTGTATGTGTATGTGTATGTGTATGTGTATGTGTATGTGTATGTGTATGTGTATGTGTATGTGTATGTGTATGTGTATGTGTATGTGTATGTGTATGTGTATGTGTATGTGTATGTGTATGTGTATGTGTATGTGTATGTGTATGTGTATGTGTATGTGTATGTGTATGTGTATGTGTATGTGTATGTGTATGTGTATGTGTATGTGTATGTGTATGTGTATGTGTATGTGTATGTGTATGTGTATGTGTATGTGTATGTGTATGTGTATGTGTATGTGTATGTGTATGTGTATGTGTATGTGTTATTATTACTAATTATTATTTCAATATATAAAAATGTCCATGGTACATTACATAACTGCTGAGTGTCCAATACGTCTAATTATTTTCCAACTGCGCCCGTAATCACTCATTGATACACTATTTGGCATTAGTGCTGCTATAAAAGTAAATAAAAGTAATAATAATTATTAATATATAATTTTTTTTTAAATACTTTCTATATATATATATTTATATTAATTTTTATAATTACACATTATATACACAACAAACTAAACTAAATTCATTTGAATTCAACTTTTTTTTTAAATGTTTCAATAAAATTTTATGCAAAAAATTATTTTTGATATTATTTGGTAATTTATGGTATTATTAATCTCTCTCTCTCTCTCTCTCTCTCTCTCTCTCTCTCTCTCTCTCTCTCTCTCTCTCTCTCTCTCTATTTTCTTTCACTATTTAGTGTTGGCAAAAAAGAAAAATTTATAAAAATAATAGAGAAATTTCTAGAAAGTTTCTAAAAGAAATTTCTATTTATGGGATACCCATGGTTAATTTTGTTTTCTCGATATTTGTTATAGTTAACATTGTTTTTATAAGTAATATTTAAATATTATTATTAGTATTTTAATTATTAATTAAAGTAAAAAATTAATTTATTTTATTATATTAAACTATGGTATAATAAAATGGTGAATAAAATTTTACAAAACTGATTATTATTAAATAATTATAATTATTTATATAGGTATCCCATTTGTATAATAGTATTATACAGTAATCTACATTATATAGTATAATATTATATGTATAGAATTAATGTCTCATTAATATATTAATACTTTTACAATATCTATAGATATGGGGATCCCATAGTATAATAAAAAAAAGTTAAATTTCTATAGAAATTTTCTTACTGAGAAACTTTCTAGAAACTTTCTCAGGTAAAAATTTATTAGAAACTTTCTATTTGCCCATCTCTATCACTATCTCACTCACTCACTCACTCACTCACTCACTCACTCACTCACTCACTAACTCTCTCTCTTTCTCTCTCACATTATAATAATAATTTAGTTTTAATAATTACTGAGATAATTGTTAGGTCGTCCCGAAAAATCAGGTTTACTAAACAGTTGTCGGGCTATATCGGCATCAGTTATAATCATATGAGGAATATTACCAAAATAGAAGGTAAATATTGGTCCATATTTTTTAGCCATTTCCCTAAACGAGTCGTCCCAAAATTTTGTCAAAATATCTAAAAAAGAAAAAAAAAAGAAAATGGTAAACAAAAAAATTAATTAATTAATTAATTTTATATATTATTTAGATAATTTATTTTTTACTAATATAGTGAACATTTAATTAACATATTAATTTAAATTGTTATTTTTTTTAATAACTTACTTAACATATTGCCTATTATAGGTAATGGAAATGGACCGGGAGGTAGACTATAATATTGGTAATAAAATTTAGCCAATTTATAGACTAGAAAACCTAATAATAAACATAATATTGTTTGCCATAAATCTATTAGAAATATAAATGAATATAATTGTTTAAACAAAAACATAATGTATTTATTGTTTAAATGTATAAACAATTCTATAAAATAATAAGATTTTCTGATATAACTTATAATAAAACTAAAAAAATTACATATAATATATGTATCTCTCTCTCTCTCTAGTTATATATTAAGAGTTTATTTGAAAGTCATAGCATGAGTAAACGTTATTTTAATAAATTTAATTTATTTTCTAAACTATCTTAAAATTAATTTTTGCTAAAAAAAATATTAAAATACACAAATATTGAATATATACTAATATGTCGTAAAATTTGATTAATTATATTAAATACTATACAACTTGAAATTTATTAGTTAAATGTAGAAACAATTTATTAATTAAATATTCTATAAAATAAATAAGTTTTTCTGTTAAATATTATAACTTATAATTCTACACTATTGCTTAAAAGTCAAATATTTAAAAAAAAATTTTGATAATATATTATGTTTATAACATTTCGGTTAAATATTTTAAAATTTTTTTAATTTAATAAAAGCTTCTAATTAAATAAAAATTAGCAAAAATTAAAAAAAACAATTATTTATTATTTAATAATTTAATATTTAATAAATAAAACAAATTTTATATACATTATTTATATATATACAGTAATTATTTAATTAATTTCTATAACCTTTGACAGTAATCTGGCAACCTTAGCTTAAGTTATTTACTTTAAGATGAATAAACGTTTTATATATATATTATTATTTAACATAACTTAATAAAAAAATATTATGTTATAGTTAGTTAAGCAACATTTTTTTTTTTAAATATTTATAATAGAAATTATTATTTATTATGTGTAAATGTACACTAAAAAAATTTATGCAAAAAAAATTAATTTTTTATATTATTTGCTAATACAGTATATGGTATTATTAATATCTCTCACTCTCTCACTCTCTCACTCTCTCACTCTCTCACTCTCTCACTCTCTCACTCTCTCACTCTCTCACTCTCTCACTCTCTCACTCTCTCACTCTCTCACTCTCTCACTCTCTCACTCTCTCACTCTCTCACTCTCTCACTCTCTCACTCTCTCACTCTCTCACTCTCTCACTCTCTCACTCTCTCACTCTCTCACTCTCTCACTCTCTCACTCTCTCACTCTCTCACTCTCTCACTCTCTCACTCTCTCACTCTCTCACTCTCTCACTCTCTCACTCTCTCACTCTCTCACTCTCTCACTCTCTCACTCTCTCACTCTCTCACTCTCTCACTCTCTCACTCTCTCACTCTCTCACTCTCTCACTCTCTCACTCTCTCACTCTCTCAATATCTCTCTCTCTCTCTCTCTCTCTCTCTTTCTCTCTCACACATACTATCTCTCTTTCAAATTTTTTTATTATTTAATAAATTAAAACAACAAATATTTATAATTATTAGTAAAAATTAAAAAAAATAATTATTTATTATTTAATAAA
The DNA here is from genome assembly GCF_028296485.1 of Oppia nitens. Classification (NCBI taxonomy): domain Eukaryota; kingdom Metazoa; phylum Arthropoda; class Arachnida; order Sarcoptiformes; family Oppiidae; genus Oppia; species Oppia nitens. Next base: position 246,370 of record NW_026533202.1, on the reverse strand, counting down.
TTTAAAATATTTAATTAATAAAACCCAGTTGAGAACTCATTGTAATCACACCAACAAAAAAATAACAAATACATTTTATATACATTATTTATATTTATATATAGTAATTATTTTATTAATTTTAGCAGTAATCTGGCAACCTTAGCTTAAGTTATTTACTTTAAGATGAATAAACTTTATGTATATATATATATATATATATATATATATATTATTAATGATAAATTTATTTATTTATATAATAAATAATTAGTTATTTATGTTAAAGTTAATTTTGCAACATTTTTTTTTTTTTAAATATTTATAATAGAAATTATTATTTATTATGTGTTAATGTACACTAAAAAAAACACAACTTGCAATTTAAGTTAAATAATTTTTTTTTTATTATTTAATTAATTAAAACAACAATTATTTATAATGACTTATTAAAAAATATATAAATATGATAAGTATTTAATTTAAATTAAAATAAATTAAGCATTTATACAAAATTATACAAAAATATTTTACCTATTACATAACTTTTAATGTTTTTTTTAAATTAATTTTAATCAACTTTTATTGAAGTTTTTTTTATAATAAATATCATTTTACCATAATTTCACACTATTTATTAATTGATAAAAATATTTTTATTAAATATAATATTTATTAAAATTATTAATTAAATTTTATAAAAAAAAATATGTATGCTATCATTTATTAATTGAATTGTAAATGATTTTTTTATATTTAATAATTATACAGTTGTTATATATATATATAAATTACAAAATTAATTTTTAACTAATAAATTGTCGGCCAAGAGGCCGACAATTAGATGAAAAAATGGTTTTATTAAAAGATAATTATAACGATTACATAATAGTGATTGGGTTGAGGGACAAAACGTTACTAAAGGGAGGAAAGGGATGTGATGTCAATATGTGCGGTGTGTCTGTCTGTACGATTGTAAATTACTGTCGACATCTGGTCGACAAAATAAAATATTTTATCAAAAAAAAATAAATAAATATAAAATTACTTATTTAATACTTTTTAAAGTAATGTATTATTAAGTTTTTCAAATTAGTCTATAAAAAAATAATAAATAACTTTTAACCAAACAATTTTCCTATTATTTTCCAACATATTCCCAGTAAAGTTTCCTATATATATATTATATATATTTCAGCTCCCTCAGGGAATTCCCATATTAATCTATTTCCTTATACTATCACCTATTTGAACCATAGAGTTATGTTATAGGATTTGAATAATAGCATTGAACTGTATTTTAAATGTAATTTGTTAAATAGTAATTTAACTAAATACATTTGAATTCAAATTTATTTATTTTTTTAAAGTATTTTCAATAAAATTTTATGCAAAAAAAAATTAATTTTTGATATTATTTGCTAATATATAGTATTACATTGTATTAATCTCTCTTTCTCTCTCTCACTATCTCTCTCTCTCTCTCTCTCTCTCACTATCTCTCTCTCTCTCTCACTATCTCTCTCTCTCTCACTATCTCTCTCTCTCTCTCTCTCTCACTATCTCTCTCTTTCTCTCTCTCACTATCTCTCTCTCTCTCTCTCTCACTATCTCTCTCTCTCTCTCTCTCACTATCTCTCTCTCTCTCTCTCTCTCACTATCTCTCTCTTTCTCTCTCTCACTATCTCTCTCTCTCTCTCTCTCACTATCTCTCTCTCTCTCTCTCTCACTATCTCTCTCTTTCTCTCTCTCACTATCTCTCTCTTTCTCTCTCTCACTATCTCTCTCTCTCTCTCACTATCTCTCTCTCTCTCTCACTATCTCTTTCTCTCTCTCACTATCTCTCTCTCTCTCTCTCTCTCACTATCTCTCTCTCTCTCACTATCTCTCTCTCTCTCTCTCACTATCTCTCTCTTTCTCACTATCTCTCTCTCTCTCTCTCTCACTATCTCTCTCTCTCTCTCTCTCACTATCTCTCTCTCTCTCTCTCTCTCTCTCACTMTCTCTCTCTCTCTCTCTCTCTCACTATCTCTCTCTTTCTCTCTCTCACTATCTCTCTCTCTCTCTCTCACTATCTCTCTCTCTCTCTCACTATCTCTCTCTTTCTCTCTCTCACTATCTCTCTCTTTCTCTCTCTCACTATCTCTCTCTCTCTCTCACTATCTCTCTCTCTCTCTCTCTCTCTCTCACTATCTCTCTCTCTCTCTCTCACTATCTCTCTCTCTCTCTCTCTCTCACTATCTCTCTCTCTCTCTCTCTCACTATCTCTCTCTCTCTCTCTCTCACTATCTCTCTCTCTCTCTCTCTCACTATCTCTCTCTCTCTCTCTCTCACTATCTCTCTCTCTCTCTCACTATCTCTCTCTCTCTCTCTCTCACTATCTCTCTCTCTCTCTCTCTGTTTGTGAATTGAACATCAGTTTCTGAGTTGTAATCAATTTATAACAACAATTAAAACAACAAAAATAAACTATAATTAAGATTTTTATTATAAGTTATATATATATTTTTTATATACTATAATACAATAATTTTATTTAAATAACAAAATAATTATAAAAAAAATCAATTAAATAGATCTCTCTGTGAATGGTATGTCTTGATGTCGTCCCTAACTGTTAGCAAATCATCTTTTTTACGTCTATTCAGAGCACAGTTATCTCCTTTGATATCTCGTTTGGCTTTCTTGGTCTTCACTCTCGAATCTTTCAGTTTCTTCTCTTTCTGTAGTTTTCCTTTGATCTCTTGCGGTGTAAAAGTCGTGGCAACCGATGTATTGCCACCAAAACTATAGTCACTTTTTTCTTCTTCGTCGTCATCATTATTACCGGTACTTAATATCGTCTCTTTTGTCTCTTCAGTTAATTGAAGACATTGTTTTAAATCTTGTGTCAATTGATTCACAACAACAGCAGCGGAACTGTTGCTGTCATCAGTTGTCGTTACATCTGTTGCCACCACTTTAGTGACATTTAATGTGTCTTTTGTTTCTAAATCTGTTGATATAATCTGTTTGTCTTCTCTTCTTCTTCTCGTTCTTCTACTATCGACAACATTATCGTCAATAATATCTTCATTTTCATCAATAATATCTTCACTTTCATCGTCATCACTGTTGATATCATCATCTATTTGGACATCAATTGTATGTTTATTACTACTATTGATATCTCTATCGATATCATCAAAAGTGGGAACAAAATCTGATTCATAAGCAAATCGTTTGGCAAAAAACTCGACAATACAGTTGACATCCCTCTGGAAGTAGGTCTCAGCCGATTCGTGTTCAACGGAAATCATTTGCGGAAAATCAATCAAAACTGGTTCAACACAACCGCCACCGCCAACCGATTCGGCGGTGTCCAATTTTACGATAATATTGAACTCATTGAAATCGCCGTGAACTACGCCAAACTCGTTGGCCAATCGGACAATCAATGACATCAATTGGTCGTACAACGACTTGACTGCTTCAACGTTGTTGTTGTTGTGTCCATCGGCTGCCGGGGAGGCGTCGTCAGTGTCAGCATCGGCGGGGGTGTTATCGCCGCCGCCGAAACAATCTCTGGTCAAATGATTCATTAGTATGCCGTCGATTAGTTCCATTACCAGACAGTGTCGGTTACAGTCAAACGGTTCGGGTATCGGTACGCCTTTGTCGTACAATAGTCGCATGAATGCCAACTCACGTTTGGCCGCCAACCGCGATAAATATAGCCAATTAGTTTTGTGTCCACCCGATCGCTGATAGTCACGTTTAGTCGAAACGGTACGAAAACACGTGCGACCCAACCGATGCATTTTTACGGCATACGTACGGCCGGAATCATCGGCAGCCATATAGACATCGCTTTCTTTGCCGACACCAATCTGATTGCCGACGCTGGCAATCACTTGCCGGTTGGCCAATGCGTTCAATGCTAGCAAATCGTATCCGCGATAAGTGAGTCGATAGCCGTCGTAACGTTTGCCCCGTTCGTAGGACAACAGCTGCGATTGGGTTAACTTCAACAGTACTTTGCCAATTGATCCGCCCCTGAGTCGGGCAATGGCCACTACCAGCGACTTCGGTACCAGTTCGTGATTTTTCATACCCATCTCGACGGCGGTCAATAGCCGTACTTCATCGGCGGTCATATAGCGTATCAACGATACATCGAGTTTAACCATTTTTTCGTTGTTGTTGTCTTCTTCTACTTCTAGTTCTTGTTGTTGTTGTCGGCGATTATATCACTTCCACTGTTTGGACAGTTAGTAGACCACAGATGACTGCGATAATTGGTTTCCCGACTCTCTCTCTCTCTCTCTCTCAACACGTGTTTCAATACATAGTGTTTGTAATGTCAATAGCAATGGTGTGTATAAACATCAATCAACACACAGACAAAAAAAAAGGCATAATTCCTATGCTTTGTTATAACAATGTTTTGGTACTATTTTATATATATTGTTGTTGTTATTATTATTACTGTACAGTATTGATCAGCTAAAGTGTTATAAGAATATAAAATATAAATATAAAGCGCATGTGTAATTAAATACAAATATAAATTGTCACAAAAGTTACGTAGAACTATAAAATTGTTTGATATGTTGTTATTTCTGAACATTTTATTAGTTTGACAATCATTAACGCATTATAGGTGTCTACGGACAATCATATAACTCATTATAGCTCTTTACGGAGTAACGAAATATTACGATGCATAACACAATGAGTAGTGTTAAAGCAGTTCCATCACTAACTATTAATGATAGTCCGTAAAGAGCTATAATGAGTTATATGATTGTCCGTAGACACCTATAATGCGTTAATGATTGTCAAACTAATAAAATGTTCAGAAATAACAACATGTCAAACAATTTTATAGTTCTACGTAACTTTTGTGACAATTTATATTTGTATTTAATTACACATGCGCTTTATATTTATATTTTATATCATTATAACAAGATAAAAGGCCAAATATGTACACAATATTTTTTGTTAAATGTTCAGACATTCACTCCATAGGCTCTCAACTTATAGATACTAAAACAAACAAAAAATATTTATTAATATAGTCTACTGTGTGTGTGTGTGTGTGTGTGCTATGTGTTTGTTTTGCCTGCAATACATTTCCAGGCTTTAGTTAGCGTAACACTTGAATTGAAATGTTTTTTTTCAATACAGGTATTTATAATTTAATACCTGTACAGTGTATTACTGTATTAAAAAAAAAAATTTTTTTTTAATTATACATTAATTTTTTATTTAACATTTTTTTTTTAATTTAAATAACTAGTGTCCTAACTATCAAATACTATTATTATTAAGTGTTATATTTATATATTTTATATTTATTATTTCAATTCAAAAAGTTAATATAAATTTTTTTTTTAAAAAAAGTGATTTTTATTTTAGTAGTCCAGAAAAAATGTGTTTTTTTTTATTTTAATTAGTAGCAAATAAATTGCTAAAATTTTAAACAACTTTTTTTTTTTTTAAAAATACCCCACAAAAAAATATTCAATTTATTCAAACATTTTTTTTTTTGTTTTTTTGTTAGACTTATTTGTCTATTATTGAGAGACAAATTGATATTTATTATCGTTGAAACCAAAATAAGTTTATGAATAATAATAATAATAATAATACGAAAAAAAAGTTATTTTTTTAGTCTACTAACTATTTTTGTTTTCTCCAGTCAATTGATTGGTAATTATAATATATATATACTGTATATAACTTATATGTAATTTAAATTAGTTTTTTTTCTCTCTCTCTCTCTCTTTCAAATATAATGATTGATTTAATGTTACTATTGAGTGAGTAAGGAAAGAGAGAGAGAGAGAGAGAGAGAGAGAGAGAGAGCAAAAAAATTAATTTAAATCCGTTTTTTAAAAGTTAATTGCAACTAAACATATATATATATATATATATGTATATATACAGTATATATATATGTACTATGATATAATCATATACTATATATTATTATACACAGTATATCTTTATTTTTTAAATTTTATTTTTCAATACAAATTGATTTTTTTTTGTTAGTAGTTAAGCAAAACAAAATAATAGTATAATTTTTATAAAACATGCAAACAGTTAATTTAAATTGATGTGACATTTTTAACACACACACACACACACACACACACACACACACACACACACATACATACATACATACATACATACATACATACATACATGCATACATACATACATACATACATACATACATACATACATACATACATACATACATACATACATGCATACATACATACATACATACATACATACATACATACATACATACATACATACATACACATGCAGACAAAACTAAAAATAATGTTTTATTCAAAAATCATTATTTAAATAATTTCAAAAAAATTAAAAATAAAATATTATAGCATTTAACTGTCATGTGTTAAACTCATTAAAATACTCATTTTGTCTTAATATACATATATTAATATATTATATATAATTATATAATATTCAGTATATATACATATACGTTAATTATATTATTTTTCTCACTATATATATATATATATATATATATATATATATATATAGATTGCAAGTATATATAAATTGCAAATCACTATAAATCAATTAAACTTATTAAAGTTTTTTTGTAAAATTGAGATCATCTAATTTTTTTTTGTGTGTAATTTTATGCTCAAAAAAAATACATAAAAATCATTAAAATAATTATCTCAAAAAAAATAATTTTATTTAAATGATATCCTAATGTTTTTATTATTATTATTATTATCATAACCGAAAAAAATAATAATAATAAAGATAATTCATTAATAAAAAAAATTCAAAAAAATATGATAATTACTATACAATAATCACTAGCTTTTCACACATAAAAAATATATGCATTTAGTATTATTTTTTTTGGGAAAAAATTAAAAATTATCTAGTTAATAAAAAATGCAGTTTTACGATAGCAACCAAGTTATATAATATATTATTATTTTTATTTTTTAAAAATAAATTATTATTATTAAAAATAGATAAACTATTTTTTTGCTGAATAGATAAAAGTTAAAAAAGTATGTGATGTTCAACAAAAAATATATAAATATAAAAACAATAAAATAAATTTAAATAATAAAAAATGTTAATTAACTTGAAATTTGGATCAGGGATTGACTAACTAACTAACTAACTAACTGACTGACTGACTGACTGACTACCCGGGCATTGATTGTATAGATGGATAGGTATATACTGTATATATATATATATTTAACGATAAACCAGATTTTTTTTGTTTAATAAATACCTACATATAAATAGATAGATATATAGATATATACATCTATACACATAATACATACACACATAATACATACACACATACATACACATACATACACATACACACACATAACCTGATCTTTTATATTATTATTATTATTATTTTTAACATAGAGATTGTGTCCACTGATAGTATTTTTTTATAAATGATTATATATTTATATATATAAAAAAAATCTAAATTAATACAGAGCGACCAATTTATTTATATACAGTATATATATATATATAATTAATACTGTTTTTTAAATTATATAATCTTATATATATATATAGATATACTATAGATATATAAATATAAAAGTTTAATAACATTAGTTACACACACACTTAAGTGTGTGTATGCTCTCAAATAAACACTTAAAACAAATTTTTATTTATCATATATTTTATTTTTAAAGACCCATTTTAATAATAATAATAATTATTATTATTATTTAAAAAAAAGTTCATTTCACTAGTATTTCATTTATTTATTTTATTTATTTATTTATTTATTTGATTTTATTGAACAAAATTTATTTTTATCATTTGTGATAAATATCTATCTATCTATATATTGATATCAATTTCCACAATAACAACAACAAAAACATTTTAGTTATTTACTTTTTTTTAGTATCATATATAATATATAAAAAGTTATTATAAGTTATTCACTGATATTTCTAAAATAAAATTATTTATAATATTATATATAAAAAAAAACTTTATTTATAAACTTATATATTATTAATATAATAATAAATTGAATTATAAAATTCATACCGGTAGTATTATTATTATTTTTATTTATTATTATAATGCGTTATAATAATAATAATAATAAAATATTTAAACCTATTATAGTGTAAAAATTATATTTAAAAAAAAATAAAAATTATAAAAAATTTTATTGATTAAATAATTTGAAATATTTATCAATACATAGTTTTATTTAGTATAAATTGTTGATATTTATAAATAAATTTTTTAAAAATTACAAATAAATTTTATGATAAAATACTAGATAATAAACATTATTATTATTATTATTCTATATATTCATCGATATATATATAAAGTATTTATTGTATTTATGATTTAAATTCACAAAAAATAATAATAATATTGTTTACAATGAAATTTTTTTTAGTATTATTATTAATATAATACGTTTAAGTTACTAAAATAATTTATTATTATTATTATTATTATTTAAAATATATGATATTAAATAATAAGTAATAAACACACTAAACACCAAAAAAAATTAAATTAAATCTTAAAAATTGTCTATTTATAAAATTATATTATTAAATATATTTTTTTTATAATATCATATACCAGTCTATAAAGATATATATATATATATATATATATGATTTGTTAGTTAATTACTTTATTGAAAAATTTTAACTCTACTGAATTTAAAATATCAAATTATAATTTTATTATTATTATTATTATTATTATTTAATAATTTTATTTTACACACACACACATAAAAAATTATCGTATAAAAAGATATTTAAAATATACAGCATATATATATAAATTTACAGATTAATAATAATAATAATAATAAAATAGTATCTAAAGATTGAGTGAGTTTAATGCATTTATAATAATGTATATTAAGGTGACCTCAATTTATACAGTTAAACACTTAAACGGTTTTTTAGGGATTCAACTTAAATGGTGTGTACTGTATATAGTAGTAGTTTTAGTAGAAACTTACCGGAAAATTTTGATTTAAATGTTTTCATTAAAAAAAAATGTTTTCAAGTAATTTTGTTATTGAAAAATTACATATATATATATATATATTGTAAATAAAGTAATTGTTTGATTATTAATTTTGTAAAAATCAATTATTAATTTTAAATTCAATTGTTGTTTTAGTTTAACTAAATGGTATTTTTACTATCTCTCTCTATATAATAATTATTATTATTATTTAATTTTTTTATCTATATGATTTAAATAATATAAATATTAAATTATAAAATATCTTATACATTATTATACTATTATATAATACAACTATAATTTATATTATAATTATTGTTTTTTGTAGAATTATATATATATATAATTAATTTGTTGCTAATTTTATTTTAAATTTTTTTATGAATTTTACTATTTTCTAGACAATATAAATTGCTAATGTTAGATAAAATTTAATAATAATTTTTTTTTAAAAGAAAATTACCAGAAATATTCTTCGTAAAGTATAAAATTACATAGATTTCTATACATACATAACCAATCACTTTTAAAAAACGAGTGGAATATATTAAATAAATTTATATATATATATATAATTTATATGCAAACTTCAAAATTAAATATATATATATATAAAATAATTTTTTTTGGGAAAACAAGAAAAATAAAATTAAGAGAAAAATTATTATTATTATTATTATTATTATTAAACAATAATAAAAACTATTTTACAAAAGATAAGAGTTATTCGGGTTTTTAGAAACATATTGTAGAAAAAAATATTCACTAAATTTTGTTTTTTGTTTTTTTATAATTAAAAAAATTACATATTATCTACAATGTTGTTGTTAGTCATCAGCAAAATAATATAAAATAACATTAAAAATAAATATATATATAATATATATATATATATACTGTATATAAAGCGCTCCTTTAATTTACAATTGAAATCACAGATTTTTAAACTTGTTTTTAAAAAATGTTTTGATTATATATTAAAATATTATTATTATTATAAATATCTATTTATAAATAATTTTTTTTTTGATAGTTTTGTTTTATTTGTTAAAAGTTAAAACAATTGTAAGTTTATTTGCAATTAAATGAAAAAACGACTAAATTATAAATAAACTGTATATTTAAATATTGAAATTTCATTCTTAAAAAAATTTATTTTTTTATTTTATTGTTTTTTTGTTGTTGGTATTTACTGTATAATAAAATTTTTTTGTATATATATATAGTTGTAGTAAAATAAAATATAATTTTTATAATGATTAACATATATAGAAATATTTTTTTAAAAAAAAAGATAATTTATAATACTATGTATAGTATAACAGTTATAAATATATATTGTATGCTATAAAATAAAATAAAATAAAACAAACAAAAATCATTTAAAGTTAATATTTTATTAATAAGGTTGTTTGAAAAAAATAATATTTTTTGAAAAAATTATGTTTTATATGAGTAAAAAATATATATTATAGTACAGTACTAAATATATATATATATATATAAAATAAAAATTGTTATTGCTAGTTGTTTACTTTTATAATTTTTGTTTTGACAAAATAAAAACAAATAAACAAATAAAATAAAATTTCAATTTGTATATAATTAGTAGTAGTAGTAGTAGTAATGTTCATAAAAACTATATATATATAATTTTTTTATTATTTAATATGTAATATACCGGTTATTGTTTATTATAATAATAATAATAAATATCATATATTTAATAATAAAATATTTTTTGTTTTGTTTTTATTAAATAAGATGCACATAAACTACTACTAGTAAAACTGTACCGTAAATACATTATAGACATTATAACTATAAATAACTGTAGTTTTTTTTCGCACAACCCTATTATATAATGCATATATTAAAAAAAACTATCCTATTTTTATTATGAATTTATTTTCATAAAACTAATTTATGGCTATTTTTTTATCATTATGTATTTTTTAAAATAATAAAATAAAAAATAGTAATAATAATATTTATATAGTCTATTAACATATTTGGTTTATGCCAATTGTCGTATATATATACAGTATATAATGTATATTATAATAAATTGCTAAATATAATAGAAATGTATAATAAAAATTTTTTTTTTGATTGTATATTATATTCCTCAGTAACTATACTTTATATATACAATATTATATACAATATAATAATAAAATATGATTTTAATGGGCAATTTTAATTATATTTATTCAAATTCAAAAAATTTAAATATCAAATAAAAAGCTAATTTTAAATATAGTACAGTACTATACTTATAATTTTTAAGTTAGTTTTTAATTAATTAATTTATTGTTTAACACAGAGAAACTACAGGTTGATGTACAGTAAAAAAATATTATTTAATATTAGTTTTTAAAATTAATTAAACAATAACTACATAAATGTTAAGTCATTTTTTTTAAAAATATAATACAATACAATACCAACAAAAAAAATTAAATAAAATAAATTATAATCAAATAAAAGATTTTTTTTCTTTTATATATATGTACAGTGTGTTTGTAAAACATTGTGTCAAATAAAAAAAAATATTTATTTTTGATATATTTACTAAATTAAAAACATTTATACAATATTATATAAATATATATATATATTTAATGTGCAATCGTGTGGTGCATTACTAAACAATATTATATATTATACAATAAAATATTATATATAATTGCATTAATGTTAGTGTAAAAGATTAATATTTTTTGTTTATATTATAAAATAATAATAATATTTATTTATTAATATACAAAATAAAATAATAATCTAAACTCTCATTTGCTTTGTTTGACCGAAATGTAGTTCATTATCATTGGCCTCACATATTGTATTAATTTTTTTTAAAATAAAATAAATTTATACATTATTTTTTGTATTATTTATACAATATTTTCCCCCTTAATGACCACAATTTATTTTTTAATATAAAATCATTTATTATGATTTTAAATATATTATGTTATTTTTTTTAAAAAAATTGTATAAAATTATGTATTCATTCATTTAAATCATTTATTTATTTATTGTTTGTTTGTTTGAATGGTTTATATGCTAATAATATTCAATAACAATTACCCCCATACAGTAAATGCTATATTAATTTTTTTATTATTATAAAATACAATATATTATAATATTTTAAAATAATAATAATGTGTTTTTTATATATTACATATGTTTGTATACCGTATATATATAAAAAAATATATAAACTGTATAATATATAGAGTATTATTGTTGTGAAATATATGTTTAAAATTTTATATTTTAGAAAAATAAGTTAATATTTATCAACAAAAAAAAATAATATTATTAATGATTAATAAAAATAATGTTAATAGTTATCAAAGTTTAAATATCTGTATATATATCTATATAAATAGTTTATAATTTTATGCTTATTTTTATTTATACAAACATGTATTTATATTGATATTAAATTTTTTTTGCTTAAATATTATATTTGCTGGGTAATTTGCATTTTTTTTTGTTTTTTTAATAGTTTACTACCTGACACAAACATATTTATTAAAAAAATAATAATATTTATTTTATATATACTTATCATACATGTATTAAAATTGTTTTTAGTAATCGGTTGATAAAAAAAAACTATATATATATTTAATATAATGTAAATATCATATACCAGTCAACAACAAAAAAATAACATTAGTTAATAAATCATATAATTAAAAATATGAGATAATATGAGATATAAAAAATAAATAAATAAATATTAAAAAAAATGGTTAACAATTTTGAATCATACTAAGTATTAATCATACAGTAAAAAATATGATAATCATTAATTATATATTAAATTTCTTTATATAGTATATTGTATATAAAAAAATAGTATATTATATATATAGCATATAAATTATTTTTCATAATATTGATTGGTTTTTATTTTATTTATTTAGTTTTTCCTCTCTCTCTCTCTCTCTCTCTCTCTCTCTCTCTCTCTCTCTCTCTCTCTCTCTCTCTCTCTCTCTCTCTCTCTCTCTCTCTCTAAGTAATTGTTTTGATTATTAACCATCAATTTAGTTAATTATAATTACAAAAGATTGCATAAATACCAGTAAATTATATATATATATATATATACAGTATATAAAATCCAAGTAATTTTTTGGCAAATGTTAAACATTTTTTATTTTTTTAGATTATAAATGATATTATAAATTACAGGTAAATAATAATAAACTATACTGTATTACTAATTTTTATTTCATAAATTATTATTATTATTATAATTATTGAAAATAATTAAATTGCATTATTTATTGAATTAGAAAAAAAACTATTTTCTCTATACATATATAAATAAAAATAAAATAATTAAATTAATGGTAAATAGTTTTATTATTACTATTATTATTATTATTATTATTATTATTATTATTATTATTATTCAGAGCAATATTGCAATACTAAACAAAACCACAATACAGTATAATAATAAAAAATATTGTAATAATAATAATAATAATATGATAATAATAAATATATTTTTCATACTATTATATACTGTATATATATATACATGTATATATATCATATATTAACTAATGAATACAAATGTGAAGGTCTCTTATAATTTTAGTTTTATTTTTTTCACAAAAATAACTTATTATTTATTTATTATTTTTTTGTAAAACATTTAAATTCATTAGTGAAGACAATTGTGAACACAAAACAAAAGCAAAATAATAATAATAATGTTTTTTGTGTTATTTTTTTTTTGTAAAAATTATTGGCTCTGAAAATGCAATGAATATTATTTTATTTTTTTTGTTGAAATATTTTATGTGATATTACAGTATATTATATATTATTATATATACTATGAATATATGCATTGAAATCAATGACACTTTACATCACGATTTGGTTTTTTAATTTTATTATTATTTTTAGTTTTTTGTTTTAAAAAAAAGTTAAAACAATAATAAAAAAATATAGTTTGCTTGAAAAAACTATTACCGTAATTTATTTGGTTGATTAAATAAATTACTAAATATTTTAATTGATTATTCACTGTATTTTTATTGTGTGGATATTTTATAAATTATTATAATTACAATTATTATTATTATTATTACTAATATTATAATTAAGGTATTTTGTTGTATACAATATATACAACCGATTACTAATCAATTGTTTTATTATTATTATTATTTATTAAAACCAAAGTTAATTAATTTGAATTAAATATATATACTGTATATAATTTATTTTTTTTCAATATATATATATATATAGTTGCCATATAAGGTAAATACTAAAATACTAAACTATTTACACTATATATATATATATATATATATTGAATATATTGACAAACAAACCCAAAAAAAAGTTATTTTTTGAATAATTAAAAATATTGAGTTAAACTGATGATAAATAATTGCAATAATAATAATAATAAAATTAACACAAAAAAATTACTAGTAATTCTTGACAAATAATCTATAGATAGATATATTTATATATATATATTATATATAAAACTTATATATGTATTATATATACTATATATATATACGATATAAATAAGTAGTGCCTAAAGCCTATGTATGAACTCTATGTATAATTTTTGTTGTAGTTTTTTATTTATTTTGATTTAAAAAACTTGTTTTAATTTAATGTTTAACCTCATATACAGTATATATATATATAAGTTATATCTATCTCAGTGTATATATATATATTAGATAACATATTTATATACATTAATATTACATTACATTTTATACATACATACATACATAAGTGATGCGCGCATTTTAACATAAAATACATTTATTATCTAATAGACTAACAATTTATATATTAAATATATATATAAGTTATCTTTAATTTTTGTTTAACACTAATACATTCAGACACACACATACATAGACACATATTATTTAATTTTATTGTAATTGCCATAAATTTAAATATATTCAACATTAACTATTAATAATAATAATAATAATAATAATAATTGTTATATGTTTTTTTTTATAAAAACATTTTAATCAACCGTGTAAGTAAACAGGTATGTATTAAATGTATGTATTAAAAATTATTATTATTATTATTAGATTTTTTTTTTAATATAATTTAAAATAAAGTTTAGATTTGCTTAAAGGCTTACACTCTTTTAATATAATAATAATAATAATATTTGATATTATATTTTGATATCTCATAGAAGAGTTAATCTCTTTCTATGAAAAAAAATAAATAAATTTCAAAGATTATATCAAAACATTTAAAATTTATGTACAATTTATTACTTGTTATATATATATATATATATATATATATATATATATATATATATRTTTTAGCAATAATAATAATAATACTAATAATATGTTTTGCCCATTAAATTAATCGATTTAATACACCTTAATATTGCTCTCTCTCTCTCTCTCTCTCTCTCTCTCTCTCTCTCTCTCTCTCTCTCTCTCTCTCTCTCTCTCTCTCTCTCTCTCTCTCTTTCTCTCTCTCTCTCTCTCTCTCTCTCTCTCTCTCTCTCTTTACTCACTCACTCATTTTACTCCATATATTATACACCCCTTTTTTAGTTATATTGTCAGATATCTATTGTAAGTATAATTTTATATATATATATCATATTTATATATATTATATTTATAAAAAAATATGTATATAAAATAAACCATTTATTATAATTATACATAATGTTTTTTTTGTATTATATAAATATATACGTTACTGTATACATAATATTGTATGTTGTTTTAAAAAAATGAGACTGTATATAATTGATTATTTTTAAAAAAAATAAATTTTTGATTTTATTTTATTTTTTTTTTTTAAACAATTTGTCATTTAATATGAATGTATAATATTTTATAAATGGTTTTATTTTCTCTCCTATCAATTTGTTATTCATGTTTTAGTAATTTTAAACAATAGTTATGCAAATACAAAATTATATATATATTTGATATTTGATATTAATTTGTATTTAAAATAACAATCAAAAAATAAATTAAATTACTAGTTTATCAATGCAAACAAATACAGATTAAATTTTTTCAAAAAATTTTATTTATTTATTTATTTTTTATATATTAAAAAAATTAATGATATTAAATATCTTAATAATAATAATAATAACTTGATTATTAGTTGAAATAAAAAATATTTGTGTTTTCATATTAAGTATATATATATATATATAAACTAAAGTATGTAATAAAAAAAACATTTTAATTTATTTCTGGTCATTTAATAAGCTCAACAACAACAACAATAAATAACTAAATAACTAATTATATTAATAATAATAATAATTTTAATTATAATGTTATGTGAACTGAAATTATCTGTTAATTATTTCTATTAATTATATAAAGATAAATAAATATTTAAAAAAAAACAATAAAACAAATATTAATATTAAATAATATCAAAGATGAATATATACAGTATATAAAAAAAATTATTAATATTTTAGTAGTAATAATAATAATCAATATTAATATTATTAGTTTTTTATTGAGAGATAAAAGACAGTATCATTACAAATATAATTTATATTAAAGTATTTAATATAATATATATATATATGATATCAACAACAAAAAAAAGTAAAAATAATTTCACCAAAAAATATATTATCTATAGAGAAATCAAATCAAATCAAAATCAATACATTTAACTATTTAACTATTTGTATTGAATATCACATATATTTGTTGTATTAATAATTTTAATATACAATAATAATAATACTAATAAATAATATGATGTGAATATAAAAACTAATAACTGATATATAATATTGAATATATAATATACTGTATATATATATATATATAATTACTTCCTTTAACTTATACAAACATGTATATCAAGATTTTATTGTATTATTATTTTTTTTATTATTATTATTATTAATGAACTGTTAAATTAAAAATTTATCGAAAGTTATTATATAATGAATATAATATATATATATATATAAATTGAGAATTGAATAAAATTTTGATTATATTATTTATATATTAGTATTATTGTGTTATTATTATTATTATTATTATTATTGAAACTTGTTTTAAATGAAACATATATTAGTTGTTGTTTTCGTTTGTTTATTATAATAATAACATACAGTATATATACAGATATAATATATGGATGAAAAAAAATTAAGTTTTATACATATATTTAATAATAATAATAATAATAAAAAATTGATAGAAAAATAAAACAATTTATTGTATCATTAGCTAAGCTGAGAGCAATCATTTTGTATATACATTAAATATTATTGAAATTTATAATATATTTTATATGATATATAATTTTAAATAATAATAAATAACAAAATTTCTAGTGTATGAAAAAAAGTTTTCCTAAAAAATAATAATAATAATAAATAAAAAATATTAATTATTTTCAAATCACATTTAAATAAAATGTATTAACTATTAGCCAAAAAAAATAAATAAAAATTTGTAGCACAATCACGATATATTTAATTACTATTAAATAAAATTAATTTTAAATCAATGATGTGTTTTGTATATACAGTTTATACTGTATATGTGTATATGTATTGGTGTTGGGCAACAAATTATAATAAATATCAAATTTTTCTAAGTATCTAATAATTAATTGTTTAATAAAATTGGTTTTTTTATTTGAAAAAAAAATAAATACAATAATATACTGTAATGTATAAAATATATGTTTTTATTTAATTCAAAAAAATAAATAAATAAATAACAATTACAGGTTAAATCATAGAAAAACAAAAATATATTTATATACACTAATGTTAAATATTAAAAATTAAAAAATATATTTATTTTTTTTAAAAATAAATAAATAAAAATAAATAATATATTTAAATTTACAATGTAAATATATGTTTATTTATTTATTTTTTTTTAGATAGTATGTCACCTATAAAATTTTCTGGTTATTTAGATTAAGTATATAAATTATATTAATATATATATATATATTGTAAATATATATAATTAAAATATTATTATTATTATTATTATTAAAAAACATTAGCTAATTAATATTGTAATATTTACATCATAAAATAAAATGTTTGTTTTATTATAAAGTAAATAAATAATAAAGTGTTTTACAATTATTATTATTAGTTTTTTTTGTTGAAATAAATAAATATTAAGATTAAATAATATTAATAAAAATTTTTAAAAAAATATGAATTAATATGTTATTCACATATCTATCGCCAGTAGTGGTCGTGTGTATGTACTGTATGTATGTATGTATGTATGTATGTGTGTATGTGTGTGTGTGTATGTATGTATGTATGTATGTATGTATGTATGTATGTATGTATGTATGTATGTATGTATGTATGTATGTATGTATGTATGTATGTATGTATGTATGTATGTATGTATGTATGTATGTATGTATGTATGTATGTATGTATGTATGTATGTATGTATGTATGTATGTATGTATGTATGTATGTATGTATGTATGTATGTATGTATGTATGTATGTATGTATGTATGTATGTATGTATGTATGTATGTATGTATGTATGTATGTATGTATGTATGTATGTATGTATGTATGTATGTATGTATGTATGTATGTATGTATGTATGTATGTATGTATGTATGTATGTATGTATGTATGTATGTATGTATGTATGTATGTATGTATGTATGTATGTATGTATGTATGTATGTATGTATGTATGTATGTATGTATGTATGTATGTATGTATGTATGTATGTGTGTGTGTGTGTGTGTGTTGGCCCACATGTGACTCTCATAATTTGATCGCATCTATGATTTAATATTTAATTTTTTTCCCCAAAAAAAACTAAATATAAAAATATTTCAAATGATAAACACTTTTGTTTGCTTTTCCTGTTTTTTCAAATTTAAAAGACAGAATATTTTTCATAATAAATTATCCAAAAAAAAAAATTTCCAAAAAAATAACATAATAAATAAATCAAATATATTAAATAACATATAAATACACAATATATATTTACTGTATATATTAAATATATACTGTATATACAGTATATAATGTATATATTTTTTTTTAAAATATCAAAAAACTCTCGTATAGTTTTTCACAAATAATAAAAAAATAAATAATATATTTATTTATTTTGTTTTATTGGGATCACTGACCTGTCATTTATAAATAAATTTATAACATTATAAATACCTGTTAATATGTGTAGTGTGTGTGTGTGTGTGTGTGTGTGTGTGTGTAAACTACTGTGTAAACACACGGACTTTTAAAATTATATACATTTTTTAATATATATATATATATCATAGTTATATAATATATAAACTGTACTGTATATATTAGTAGACAAAATGATTATCTGTTTAAATAAATATCTGTGTTATGTGTGTCTGTCTGTCTAATAACTGTCTATATATTATATATATATGTGAGAAAAAAAAATAATAATAGTATATATATATATATATAATCAGGGTTAAGCAAGGTTTTGGATTTTAGGGGGGGGGGGTAGACCGGGGTAAAATTTGCAAAATTCTCGAAAAATCTTGGGGGGGGGGGGGGGGGTATTGGGTGGGGTAAGATTTTTATTGCATTTTTAAAATGCAATTTTTTCAAAAATCCAAAATCAAGGGGGGGGTCCAGAGAAAATTCCCTAATATTCCCTTAAATTCCCGAATATTCCCATGTAAATTAAGGAAAATTCCCATAAGTTCCCGTATAAATTCCCAGGAAAATAGGTAAAATTTCCAAAAATATTAAAAAAATTAAAAATTAATAAAAAACTTAATAAAAACTTAAATTTTAACAAAAAATAAATAATTTTTTAAAAAAATTTTAAAAATTAATAAAAACTTAAATTTTAACGAATAATAAAATAACTGTGTATTTTAGATTAAAATAGTTGATAAAAGTATTAATGAGTTTTTTTAGTATTTTAGTAATTTTTAAATTTTAAAATAATTAATTTTTTAAATAATATTTAATGTTTATAGTTATAGGTATATGTTATTTTTATACAAATACTGACTGAATACTAATTACTTAACTCAATTTTCGTTAAAGTTTTATCTATATTAATTATAAAATTGAAAATATTTTCAAAATTCTTATATAAAATTTTAAAAATTATCAATAAAAACTTTATAATATATGTATTTATTGTTTTATTAACTTCTTAAACTATCTCAAACTTCTATTTATAATGTAATATGATTATTCTTTTCAACAAATATGTAATTTTTAATTTTTTAGTTTAATATTTTAATTAAAATTATGTTTTTTGATGAGTTTTAACGTTATTTTAACTTTTTTACTTATTTATAATCAATAATTAGATTTATATAAATTTTAAAAACAAAAACACATACTAAAATAGTTTTAATTAAAATTTTTAAAAACTTAAAAAAAATTTCGGCGCCTSCGGCGCCGAAATTTTAGGGGGGGGTCATTTCTCCTCGTTTTTAAGCGACAATTTTTTCAATTTGGTCAAAAAGTCTGGGGGGGTAAAATCCCAAATTCTCGATCTTAGGGGGGGGGTATTTTGGCCTTACCCCCCCTACCCCCCTTACTTAACCCTGATATAATATATAAAGTAAATAAATTATCGACAACAATGTGTTTTTGTTGTAATTTTTTTTTGGTTATTTATTTTTATTTTTTTTTTAATTTTATATTTATTTTTTTTCTGATGTCCTAATTGGTGTAATTAGTGTTTAACATTATCGGGTTGTAGTAGTAGTAGTAATGATAATAATTTCGTAACCATTAATGCATATAATATATATATATATTATGTATATATATACATACATACAGTATAAATACATAATATATAATATACTGTACATGTAATATAGTTTATTTTGTTTTATTGATATTAGTTTACTAAACATTGTATTATATAATATCAAATAGTAATTTACATTTTTTTTATTGAGTTATGTTTTTTATATTATCAATTTTTTTTATATGTTTTATACTGTATATATATATATTTTTTTTATAAGTTTGTTAGTATATATATATAACATATTTAAATTTATTTTTAAAAGGTGTTAACAATATTATCTTAAAATTTACTATTTATTTATTTATTTTGTTTTAAAAAACATTATTAACTATTGAACTATTGAATTTGTAGATATTTGCTATTATTTAACAATTTTTTTAAATATATATAACTAAATAATATTATTTTTAACAATTTTTTTTGGTCAATATAAATAACACTTGACTTTACATTATATATATAAATTGCATATTTGCAATAGTATTAATATTTAGGTGTAATTTTATTTAATATAATAATAATAATAATATAAATAATTGAATATTTACTAAAATAAATAAGTTTTTAAAAAATAAAATAATTTTTGATCCAATGTTCAAACAATGAACAAAATTATTGAAAATAATAATAATAAAAATATTACTTAAAAAGTTTATGTGCCTATTATGCCAT
Source organism: Oppia nitens (assembly GCF_028296485.1). Classification (NCBI taxonomy): domain Eukaryota; kingdom Metazoa; phylum Arthropoda; class Arachnida; order Sarcoptiformes; family Oppiidae; genus Oppia; species Oppia nitens. The sequence goes on along the minus strand of NW_026533202.1, from coordinate 224,821 downwards.
TAGTCGGTTAGACAAATATTATTATTTGTAATAATAATAATAATAATAATAATAATAATAATAGCATTATTTATCCTCAAAAAAAAAATTATTATTAAGGCTAATATTTTTAATATTCAATATTTTTTTTAAAAAAAAGATTTATATTATTATTTTCCTAATATTTATTAATTATAATTATATTTTATATATATATTAAACTTGTGTATTATATTAATTAAATTTCAAAACAAAAAATTATCAATAAATAAGAGACTTAAAAAAACGATTGTATTAATAATAAAAAAATATTAAATTTTAAAAATAATTACTAAAATAACACAATTTAATTAATTAGTAAATAAATATTTTTTGAAAAAACAAATTAATTTAGTGTGCGCTGAATAATTGCCTATCAGTGTGTGTGTGTGTGTCTGTATGACTTCCTATTGTAATACAGGTGCTAAATATGCCCTTAAATAATAGGCTATAATCATATATAGCCATCACATCATATAAAATAATGAATCTATGAATGAGAGGGTAAACTATAAAGTGATTCAAAAAAAAAAAAAAAATTAGGGATGAGAGGGATGAGCCCTCAAAAATTGCGGCCAAATATATATATACAGTATTTATATATATAAGTATATAAGCCTTGTATGAAACACTTGTCAGTCATCATCAGCACATCAGACACACAGTCTTTAGGTCAGCACTATTAGGTCACCAGTATGTGTAAGTGCAGCGCTCATGTCTAAGTACAACCTGTATATATACAGGTATATATACAGGTATATATACAGTTAGATAATAATAATAATAATACTGTAATAATATACACGGAGCACAGGTATGTGTGTGTGTATGTGTATGTATGTGTGTATGTATGTGTGTGTGTATGTGTGTGTATGTGTGTGTGTATGTGTGTGTATGTGTGTGTATGTGTGTGTATGTGTGTGTATGTGTGTGTATGTGTGTGTATGTATGTATGTATGTGTGTGTATGTATGTATGTTTGTATGTATGTGTGTGTGTATGTGTGTGTGTGTGTGTGTGTGTGTGTGTGTGTGTGTGTGTGTGTGTGTGTGTGTGTGTGTGTGTGTGTTTGCATTTAGTTGCTTATATCATCCGATTGAGAAAAATATATTTTTTTAAAAAAATCAGATTTTCAATCGGCATTAATATACTGTATATATATAGGTATTATATATATAATATACTGTATATATATATATATATTTACAGACAAGTTTGCCGGTCGGTGGAGATAGTCATGCGTAGCACTGGCTTAGCCTCAATAAGGTATCGACACTAACAACAAACAACTACTACTACTACTATAACATACTAGAGCTGGAAATCCTTTTCCATCAATTAGTCTAACCATTTGTGTGATGCAGACACACATCGATAGCCATATGAGATCTCTCTATCTTTAAATATGTGTTGTGTTATAATAATAATATAATTAACATCTCATTATAATTGTTGTAATTATTAATTATTTTAATATTATTATTATTAGTGTACAACCAATTGTTTAAAACTATTTATTATTTTTTGTCATATACTTGTTTGTCAGTCAATATATAATACAGATATATATTATATTTATTGACTAATTATTTTTAATTATTATTTTGGTGATAATTATCAACAAAAAAAGTTTTTATTTTGTTGGCAAAAAAAACCTAACGGTACATAAAAAAAGTTTTTTTATTTGTAAAAATATATATATATATATGTTGACAGTAAATATTTAAAAATTATTAAACAATTGTTTGTGTGATTATATTGTGTGCAACAAAAGTTTGAACGCTTGAATTAAAAAAAATAAATATAATTTATGTCTATTATAACTATTATATTATTAGTGTAATAAAAATTATGTAAATTTTTTAGACAAAACGTGTTGTGAATTAACTAAAATAACTAATATATCAATATATATATATATATATTATTACATATGGATATTATTATTAAGTTAAAATAATTTAAATAATTAAATTACACACATATATTAAAATTAATAGATTTTTTTGTTAATAATAATAATAATAACCACAAAAAAAATTATGGATCAATTAATCACAACAAGTGATCAGTCAATAGTTAGACAACAATCATCGGCCATTAATTTTAGCGATATTATCGACGATTTAGTCTATCGGTCGACTAAACCGAACCCGAATCGGGAAATATTGGTCGCTTCGAGTAATTGCCAACAAAAAGGATTTAATAATAATAATAATAATAATAATCTATTAAATAATAATAATAATAATAATAATAATCTAATTAATACTAATATACTAAACAATATTCATAATATTAGTAATAACATTAACAATACAATGAGATCATCGCAGTCCAGGCAAAGACATCCGGCACTACTGTTATCGCCGACAAAGACCAGCAGTGATCAGTCAACGACAACACCGACAACAATACCGACAACAACAGCGACCAAACTATCGCAGACAAGACCACAATCGACAACAACAGCCACACTGACAATGCCGACCAACAACAACAACAACGACAAAGCGGTGATCACTACATCATCATCGATGGTAATGATGAGGACTACGGCAGCCGACCGATATTGGACACCACAATATCCCAGTGAATCCGAGTTTGACACAACACGTATAGACAACTATCTGAATGCCCTGAATCTAAGCCGACGACAACAACAACAACAACACAACCACACGGCTGCTGCCCGTACTGTCCGATCATCGGTAAGGCCATCATCGACGACGACGACTACTACGGCTGGCGGTAAACATTGGCGATCGCGATCAGTGGACACTACACTGACCCGACTTAAGACATCCATACATAGGCCGATGTCGTCGCTGTTGAATGCCATCACATTTCCGTCCAATAATAATAATAATAATCATTATTATCGTAGTCGCCAAACAAAATCCATTGTCGGCGGCGGCGGCGGAGGTAAAAATAATGGTCAGCAGCAGTCAATGTCTATTATGCGAAACGTTTTGGTTACCCGATCCGAGTCACTAAACTCTGAGGGTTCATCCTTATCGGGTGAAAGTGTCTGCTGTGACCATCACAGCGGTTCCAGTAGTCATCTTAGTCATCATCATCACCAACAACAACATCATCCGGCAAAGTCTGTCCTCAAGAAGAACCAGACGGCAGCTATTTCCGAGGCCACTGTCGCCGCCGCCGCTACTGCCGCTGCCGCCGCTGCTGCTGCAGCAGCCGTAGCGGCCAAACAACATACCAGTGCTGCTGCCAATGCCATGAATGGTATGCACCATCATATGGGCACTACTGGCAAAAAAAATGTTACATTCAGTGCCTTCGCCACCATTCAGCTTATGGACCGATAATAATCATCATATTATATAATAATAATAATAATAATAATGTGCTTATTATGATAAGCTTTTATGATATATACAGCATATATATATATAATACGATATATATATATTATACTGTTTATATATAATATGATAATTAAATTTAATTTTTTTTTAAAAATTAAATACTAAATACTAACACATATATAGAAAAATAGTGTTATTTTTTTAAAATTATTAGTAATTAAAATACTCCTCCTCTCTCTCTCTCTATTTTTTGTTGTTGTTTTATTTTTAATTATAACTAATTATAATATATTTCTAACTAACTAATTAATTAATTAATTATTATTACTACTAGTACTACAATTTACTGATAATAATTTGTGTCAATTATTATCAGTGCAATAAAAAAATAAATGCAAATTATTGTCAAATTTATTTGTTTAAAAAAACATACTTACCATTTATTAATATATATTTAACATATATATATGATATATAAATGATAAGATATATTTTTTTGTTGAAATAAATATAAATATGATATATATATATATATATATATATATATAAAGATTTAAAATTTAAATAAATTACTTATAAATATTATTATTATGTAAATTAATAAATAAAAAGATTATAAAAAATTTCTCAATAAGACAGACACTATAGTAATATAAATATATTTATATATTATATAATATTATATAATTTTATATAAAGACGTTGTAAATGCTGTAGAATTAATAAATAAATAAAATAATAAATAAATAATAAAAAATTTTTAAATAAATTAACATAAAATGAAGTTTTCTACACTTCCAGCGATTTATTATTATTATTAATATTATTATTATTATTACAAGAATTGGGTTATTAATGAAATTCATAAAATAAAAACATATTTTTTGTTGTTTACCTAAATTTCCTGCATTTTATATAACAACATATATATATATTAATATACTGTATATATTGAAAATATATTGTATATACTATACAAACAGTATATTAAATATATAATACACTTCAAACAAACAGAAAATACCCGTTATTTGAGAGCAATTTAAAAATATATTTATTTTTTTATTTAATGTAATCAATATAGCAATTGGTTTGTATTTGCCTTTTATTTAAACAAAAATAAATAAATAAATAAATGCATAATTTATAATCAATAGTAATACTAATATCAATATATATAAGTTACAGTGTATAGACAGGTAAGTATTAATATTATATTAAAAAAAGTATATCTTCAATAACATTAATAAATATATTTTTGTTTTATTTTTTTTAAAAATTTTATTATTATTATTATTACTTTATATTGTAATATATTCTCAGTGTTGTTGTTGTTGTTTGATTTTAGTTAACATATTTATAGTATTATATAATAATAATTTTATCATAAATATTTTTTTTTGATAATAATTATTATATATATATATATAAGGTATAACTAGTTATTTATAATAATAATAATAATAAGAAACAAAACTATATAATCCCTAAATACAAATATATTATATGTAGGTATCTCTTAAAGTGTATATATAAATATCATATATATATATATATATATTATGTTTATATATTGTATACAATATATAAAAAATAATATATAATGATGTTTAACGGCTATCTCAACCTCAATATTCCCCCCATATATTGAGTGACCCAACAATTTTCATAACCTTAAAAATTCATATCAATTGTATTATTATTATTATCATATTATTATTAGTAGTAATATTATTGTTACGATTTTTCTTGAGAGAGAGAGAGAGAGAGAGAGAGATATTATGTTTTCTTATATTATTTTTTTTGGGAAGAAAAATGTATTTTATTTTCATATATAATATTATTTCTCAGCAAAAAAAATAAAAATAAATATTGTTTATATAAAAATGTTGACAAAAAAACACACATTTTTTTTTACTGATACTAATAATAATAAGCAATATTTTTCATATACAGTATATAAAATAAAATTTATAATTTACTGACTATTATTTATTATTATTATTATTATTACTTATTTTTTGTTTTTATTTATTATTATTGCCACAAAAATAAATGCTACCGGATTTTTTTTTTTTGGATTAATATTATAAGTATTATTAGTTTAATTATTAATAATAATTTTTTTTTGATGCCATTAATTGAAAAAATTAAAACAAAATTTTCTAAACTATTGGATTACTTATTAAAAAATTAATGTACAATATTTTTTTAATTAGTTTTTTGTTGTTTGGGGGAAAAAATATGATTTAAGTGATATATTATTTGTAATATATATATATATAATATATATGAAAATATAAATTATACCAAACTTTAATATATGTTTAATAAAATATTTTTTTTTAAATTATCTAATACTTTAATATTATGCTAATATATTGAACACAAAAAAACCATTGATATATTATATACTAGTAATATATAATTTTTTTTATATAAACAATAATTGATTATAAACTACATTACAATCAGTGCTTTATGAAACACATAAATTAAAAAAAAAATAAAAATTATAATTATTTTTTTAAAATACAGTGAAAATACTGTATTAAATAAATTGCTTTTGAAATAAGTTTTCTAATTTGTATTCATTATTAGTATATATATATATACTGTATATAATTATATAATACAATACTGTATATATATAAAAGCTAATCCATTGAAATTATCGATAGTAATAGTAATAATATTATAATTAATTGTTAGGTTAATTAAAAAATAAAAAAAAAAATTTGAATTAAATATAATAGCATTTACACTACTAAATAGTGATGAGCACCTGTTGTTTATTTTTTTTATGTATGTATGTATGTCTCAGTTGTTTGGTTTGCCCTACAAATTGAAAGTAAAGTCACTTTTATATATATATATATATATATATACAGTATATATTATACAGTAATATATGTGTGATTTATATGTGAACTAATAAAATATAAAAAAAAACCTTAAATATTAAGTACACAAATACAAGTAAATAATTTACTTTTTTATATATATATATTTAAATGTTGTTTTTATCTTAAATCTAATCAAATAGTTTTTTTTCTATACTATATATATAATATAAGACCTAAAATTCAATATTTTAAATCCCATTTAAATCTAATTAAATAAATTATTTTTTTTTAAATTGCGACAAAACAAGGATTTATTTTAGAAACATATGTTTTTTAATAGTAATATTTATACACTATTTATATGTATTTAGTATATGTAATATAAAATTTAAGTTTATTATTATTATTAGTTTATAAAAAAAATTAAATCACATTAATTATAATATTAACAAACAAACAAAAAATTCAAGTTAATGAACAATTTTTTTTAATAATAATAATAATTTTTATAATTATAAATTGAAGATATTTTTAATTAGTAAATATTAAATAAGGTTAATATAAAAAAGAAAATTTTAACGTTAATTTTTGTGATTTTTTATAATTGTAAGTTAGTATATATATATATATATATATATATATATATATATATATATATATATATATATATATATATATATATATATATATATGTACATGTATGTACTTTATATTTTACTTAAAAATTATATATTTATATATTAAAATCTATAATTTAATTTTTCAAAATTTTATTATTATTATTATTATTAATTTTTAATAACAATTGCCAAGTTTATTGTAATAGTTATTATTATAATAATTTATAATGTTGTTTTTAAAATCATCATTAATTAGCTAGCATTTGCATCGCCAAATTAAATATATTAATAAATAATAAATTTTTATTTTTAAAAAATACAATAGAAATCTTTTTTTTGGATTATAAACATTACATGTAATACTAAAATACTATGTAATGTATGTTATAATGAAATAAATGAATCTTTTTTTTCTCTACTATCTAATAATAATATACAAAACTATATAATATGCGATAAATTATAATATAACTTATTTATATATAAAATATATTTAATGATAAATTAGAAAAAATGAAAATAAGTCACGATTTATGTTATTTTTTTTTGTTTAAAAGTACTACTCATCCTCAATAAGGAACCGCAAGTTTCCCATAACTGCTAAATACATGTGTGTGTGTGTGTGTGTGTGTGTGTGTGTGTGTGTGTGTGTGTGTGTGTGTGTGTGTGTGTGTGTGTGTGTGTGTGTATGTATGTTGATGTGTGTGTATGTAGGTGTGTGTGTGTATGTGTGTGTATGTATTTATGTGTGTGTATGTGTGTGTGTATGTATATGTGTGTATGTATGTGTGTGTATGTATGTGTATGTATGTGTGTTAGATTTAAACATCACAAATGAGATGATAATCAAGCTAAACATAATCTTTATTAATTTAATATATTAATATAAAAAAAATTATTAATATATACAGTATATATATATATATATATATATATATAATCCTCTAATGTTTTTATCATAAAAACTTTAGTGCATTACTGATTTGACAGATTAGGACCAACAACACCATTAAGTCAATTATTATTATTATTATTATTATTATTTTATATTTAATAAAAAGTCTATAATTTTGTGATGTGTGTCTATGATTATTGTGTTAATAGTAGTAGTAGTAGTAGTGGTAGTAGTAATGGTAGCAATAGTAGTAGCATTTAGTTTATTATCAAGATTAAAAATTTATTTTTATTTGATTTAATTTATTTTTTAAACATTAGATACTATATATAAAATTTATATTATATACTATGTTATATACACAGTAGCCTTTAATAATTAATAGCTATCATCCACTAAAGTACTATATATTAACAACTAAATTATTATTATATAAACTATATACTATATATATATATTATATATATACTGTGTGTATATATATATATATTATATATATACTGTGTATATATATATGTCAAATAAATTAAGTAAAAAAAAAACTTTAACATACAATATGTTCACTATATTAATGTTATTGTTATTATTATTATTATTGTAATTGTATTTCCCATTTTCCACTACCAGAAAAATGTTTCGAAAAATTGAATTTTTATCAATAAAATGTATTATATTGTTAACAAACAAACAACAAAAATATATGCTATAATTGATTTAATAGGGGTTTCAAAAAAATATATAAAATAAATAAAATCTAAAATATCTAAACCTTGTTAATAGAAAAATAGTATAAAACAATATTATTACTACTAATACTACTACTATTACTAATAATAATAATGACGATAATAATGATAAAGTATTTATTTTGTTTTTAAAAAAAAATGTAGAGAAAAAAATGAGAAATAAATAATTTTGTAAAAAAATAAAAAATAATTTATTATTTTTTTCTCCTCATAAATAAGTTTTTATATTTATATATATATTTTTTTATAAGTTCGATAACATTAGTAAGTGATTTTCAAAATTAGTAACTATATGATGAACTAAAAGCACTTAATATATATATATATATAAATTATATATAATATATATATATATATACTGTATATATATATATAAGTTATTTTTCTACACACACACACAAAACTAAATAAATAAAAAAAATGCATTGCTGTCCCATTTAAAGTGCATTATAACTTATTTGATGTGTTATTTTATTTTATTTTTTTTTGGAGGAGAATATAACAAAAAAATAAATAAATAATAATTTTACTAATATTTCAATAATTTATATAAAGTTATATATATATGTATAAATAAATATCACATTTAGGTAGTTAACAGGTTTCAATTTTTTTTTTAAATAAAAAATTTATTACCTGTAAATGTAATTTGATAATACTATTTTTGTTGTTGTTGTTGTTGTTGTATATACACTGTAATTATAGGCAATCAAAGTTAGCTAGGTTAAATAGATTTTTTAAAAATTAATTACATGTAAATGTAATTTAATATTACTAAACTAATTTATATTTATATATTAGTATATACAGTATAATTATAATATCAATATTTTTATTAGGTAATCAAAGTTTTTTTTAGCTAGGTTAAATAGATTTTTTTATTTCAAAAAATTAATATACTACTAAATTATTTAGAAATTTTTTAATAATTAACATATTTTTGGTTGTTGTTTTTTTAATAAAATTATTTAATGTTAAAATCAAGTTATATTTTATTTAATTATAATATAATCAAAAAATTAAATCATAAAAATTGTTGTGTAATGTTATCAATGTATGACTATAGATGGCAATTGTAATGCAATGTAATTGAGATTTATATTTGAAAAAAAAATTAAATAAAATAAATACTTGTTATAATAAAAATTTTTAAATAATTTTTTTTTTAAATTAAAAACTTGATTTTTCAAATATATATGATATCCATCACATTTAATTGATTTAATTGAAACATATTTCCAGTTTTCACATAATTTTTTTGTTGTTGTTGATTTGATTTTAAAGTTTTAAAGTTTTCAATTTTTTAGACACAATTTATATATATATATAATATATTTCAACTCATTTAATAAAACTGGTAATTTACAACATTTTTATAGTTAATATAAATAATTATATATATTTATGTGTGTGTGTGTGTGTGAATTAACCTAGCATAACATACTTAATAACAAAAATAAAATAATTGATATTATTATTATTAGTGATGATAAAATAAATTTTTTTCATATATATATATATTAATAATAATTGATTTTACAAAATTACTTAATGTATTATAATTATAGTAAATATTATTATTATAATAAAATTATCAACAACAAAAAATATATAACTAAAATGAAATTATATAAATTGTAAATTGAAATTAAAATAATTAGACTATTGATTAAATTTATTAAATTATTTCCCATTATATTTATACTATACAAGGAAAATGTTTTTTAATAATAAATACTTTACTTTATATGTATGTGAAAAAAATTTAATGAAATTGAAAATTAAAAATGTTCTTAAAAAGCAATTTATTTAATTTATTTTTTTATTTAGTAAATGAAATGATTATATCGTTTTCATTATTATTATTATTACTATTATTTTGCTTTTATATAAATTTTAAAAACTAAATAAATTGTAATGTAAATTAGGCTAATTATATTACATGGGAAATATAAATAAAATAAATACAATTTTTCTGCAAGGTTATTTTGCTTTTGTAACTGTTAACTGTAATTGTTATATAACTTTTATAATGATAATAATAATTAAATTAATTTTTTCCCCTAAATATTATCATTTTTATCTAAAATATCTTATTTTTTGTGATAAATCAATATTTTATTAAATATTATAATTATATTATTATAAGAAGACAGACATAAATACATACTTATTATATATATATATATATAAAATGTTAATACAATTTATTTGAACTCATTTTCAAATATATTCAATATATTATATATAATCTTATATATAGTTAAACAAGTTTTACCATTAAATCATTTTTTTATTCTCTATAAAATTATTTCCTAAAAAAATAGTGAATTTTTTAAAAATATTATAATTTACTAACTAAACTGTACTTATTTTTTAGTGTATATTATTTAAATGTATGGTTTTTTTTGTTGAATCAATTTATTTATAACATAATAAAATGTTTTTATATATTTAGTTTTATTATTATTATGATGATTATTATACTGTAACTTAAGTTTTTAAAAAAAATTAAAAAAATTTATGTATCTTAAATTAGAATATATGTTAATTTTTTTCTATATTTAATAATTTTTTATTAGTTAATTTATTTAAATAATGTATATATATATTTATATTTAGCTAAACAAGCATTTATCTATATATATATATATTAAATTATGTTAGTGACAACAACAACAACAATTTTTTTGTTGTTGAATACATAATAAATATATTACAATAATTAAAAACTAAAAAAAACAATATATTTCATGTACAGTATGTGTTATGTTATGTTATTTGGATAATACTGTATACTGTATATAATATAAATTTGTTTTATTATTATAAAAAAAAATTGTTGATATAATTTTTCAACCTTTAAGGCTTATCATATATTTATTTTTTTGGGATTAAACAAAAAATTATAATATATATTAATAATAATAATAATAATACTAGTTTGCAATAACATGATCTAAATATGTGTATAAATAATAATAATATGGGATTTTAAATAATAATAATAATATTAATAAAATTAAGTTAGCTTGTAGTTAGCCTTGATCTATATCAAGATTAATATAATAATCATAATAATAATAATAATAATCCAGAGTAACTGCCAAATATATTTATTTATGATTTATTTATTTTATTTTTTATTTTTTTTTTGAATAAATATATTTGTTATTACAGTATAATATGTGGAGTAATATTATTATTATTTTTTTTAAATTTTTATGTGTGTGTGTGTGTGTGTGCGAGCATTGATTTATAGTAAATATAATTATTATACCAATTATAAAATATAATATATATATATATATATATATTAATACATGTTATATTTATTTGTATTGTTATAAAAAAGGCGTGTCCACTTTTTTTAAATATATATTTTTTAATAAACAAATCATTTATTTATATATATCATATATATGTATATATATAACAAAACAAAAAACATAATCTCTGTTTAAATCTATATATATATATATATATAATGTAACTATAAAATGATTATCTATGAAAACTATATGATAAAACTATATGATAAAGTTATCCAATATAAAGATATATATATATATATATATATATATATTATGAATTGATTAAAATAAAAGCTTAACTAACTAACTATCCTAACATTATTAATAAAATATTTATTTATTTTTTTGCTTATTGTTATTATTTGTTGATGATAAGTTTCTAAAAACTAGAAAACCATTAATTTATTGATTAACGGTTTTTTGAATTAAAAAAAATTATGTAAAAGTTTTTAAATACAAAAAAAATATTTATTTATTAAAAAAATAATTTAAACGATTTATTTGATTTACCCAATTAATTATATATCACATTTGATATTTGAAATGATATATATATATTTTTTTTTTTGACAACATAGGGTGTAAATTTTTTAAGTAAAAGTTGACTATAAAAAATACCAATATATATATAAAGTTTTAACAATTTTTATTTTAAATGATATTTTATTTATTTTTTGTTTAATATTTGAAAATATGCACACACACACACATACAAATTTTATAATTTTTATTATAAATTAAATTAATATTTTTTATTTAAAAGCAAAAAAATAATAACACTTATAAATTGCAAAACATATTAGTCTATTATAGACCTATTAACATACAATATCATGATTTCTATCAATTATATATATTAAATAGATAAGATTTTAATAATAATAATAATAATTTTTTAATAGATTTTTTTTCTATATATCCGACCCGGGTTAATTGAGGGGGGTTATGGGGGGGGGGTTTCTAGTTTTTTAGCATTGTTGAATTGTTACCAATAAAATAATAATAATAATAATAATAATAATAATAATAACATTGATAATATTTAGAAACCTACACAATATAAAACTGTTTTATATTATATATATATAATTACTATTACTACTACTACTAATAATAATACTCTATATAAATATGTTATTATTATTATTATTATTTGTTGAATTGAAAAGATTATTGAATAAGATAAGTGGTATTAAATATTTTATTTGTGATATTATTATATATTATTTTATTTATTTTTTTTTGCCAAACAAATGGCTAAACACGAATAAAAACTATTATATATTTTTTTCAACAAAAAAAAACATTTAGTATAATACTATAGTTATTATTATATACAGTATAATTATAAAATGTATTTAACAAACTATGATAATAAATAAATGCTTAATTTGTATATAACTTATGTATAAAATATGTGTGGATTTTTTTGGTAAGGTTTAAAAAAAATTCAAACAAACAAAAAATATTATAATATTTACAATTTATTTTAATTTAATTAATTTTTTTACAATTACACATACAATTATTTTTCAATTGTTTTTTTGTTTTGTTTTTTAAATTTATTTTTTCCCACTAAATTGGGATAAATAAATACCACACAAATCAAACATTGATTTCAATTAGTGTATGTGATTATAATATATGCAACAATTTTGTTTGTTATAATTGCATACCAAATTTATTATGGATATGAATACTGTATATACTGTATGAATATATTATATAAATATATGATATGTGTTGGTTGATTGGTATGTATGATACAAATAACTTAATATATATTAATATATAAAATATATAATTCAGATATTTATCAAATAGCATTGACAGTGTGTGTGTGTGTGTGTGTGTGTATGTGTGTGTATGTGTGTGTATGTGTGTGTATGTATGTGTATGTATGTATATATATGTATGTGTGTGTATGTGTGTGTGTGTGTGTGTGTATGTGTGTGTATGTATGTATATATATGTATGTGTGTGTATGTGTTTGTTAATTTACTGTATTTTAACATTATATACTGTATTTAATAAATTATAATATTTTTTTGTTTGAAAAAAAATGTTATACATTATACAATATTTATTTTAAAAAAGTGTTTTCTTAATAAATTAATTCATTATTGTTTTTTGTTTTTAGTTTTTTTTTGTTTTTTTTTCAAAAAAAAACATATAAATTATATGCACTAAATAAGATTAGCGTGTGTTTAGTTAACAAAAAAATAAAATAATGTATAAACTATTTGTTTGGTATTTAGTATAAATACATATATATTTATTTAATACATTAGTGATGCTAAACGTATGAAAATAAAAACTAATAAATAAATTGTTTTTAAAAATGTTTAACATTTTATTTAAAAGAAAATATTACTTTAAAAAGGATTAGTTTAATATACAATATTATATATATAATATGTATATAAATAATAAAAAATATTAAAAACTTATGTACAGTCAAAAAAAATTACATAATAATAATTGTTTACTTAAAATAAGATATTATTTATTTATTTTTGGTAATCTGATTGGTATTAAACTACATTGTAGTAGTAGTAGTAGTAGTAGTAATAATAATAATAATAATACTTTAGTAATAGTACTGTAATAACAATAAATATAAATTTTATAATATTATTATTATTATTATTAGTAATACTTTACTAATAATATAAGATATATATATATATATATATTTTGCGATACAATTTGTGAATGAAATTGCATTTATTTTCTAACCTCTCTTTCTCTCTCTCTCTCTCTCTCTCTCTCTCTCTCTCTCTCTCTCTCTCTCTCTCTCTCTTAGCCAGTGATCCTACACAGAGACTGGTCTTACAGTACATCAAACAACACAACTAACTACAAAAAAACAGTCATAAAAAATACATCATAAGACCGGTGCGATCATCATATAATTTAAACTGTATATTGATTTTTATTTTTTAAATACCGGTATATTTTTTATTTTAATGTACTTAATAAATAAAATAAATGTGACGATTGTATAAAATCAATAGCAAGTTAGTATACGGGGGGGGGGGGCGCAAAAAACAGGTAGATTTTTTTTACTACCTGTGTGTGTGTGTGTGTATGTGTCGATTACTACCTTTTTTCCTCTTAATAATAATATTATTGTTGTATACTTTTACAAGCTCTACGAAAATAGACATTTATGTCTACTTAGCTCTACGAAAAAATTAAACAATTGAATGGTATAAGCTCTACGAAAAATTTATACAATTATTATATTAATAATAATTACATTACATTGCATTAAACACTATACTATATTATAATAATGTATAACAGTAAAAGTTGTTAGCCTTCACTTTATTATAAACATGTTTACCTTAAATAAACAACCAATAAAAATCAATTAAATAATTTTATTTTTTAGATTATTAAATAGTATTTAAGAAGGCGAAATTGCATTATTCTAACAGTTAAAAATGAATTCACTAGATATTAATTATAATTTATTTGAAAATAGACTTTCTTCATTTGAAAATTGTGTTTTAGATGAATTAATATCAAACAACTTCAATCGGTTTGCAGATGCTGGTTTATATTATGTTGGCCATGAAGATATTATGAAATGCTTTGAATGTAATGGTGGACTTTATTGTTGGGAACCAGGTGATGATCCATGGATAGAACATGCAAAATATTACCCGACATGCAAGTATCTCAACGAAAAGAAAAGTCAAACATTTATCAAAACATGTGTTGAAATACATGAAAGTGAAAAGCGAAACAAAGTACTTTTACCCAAGTTCGAAGAATTGATTTCAAAAATTAATAATTTAAAAATAACTAATGAAAATATAAATCATCAAATAATATGTGAAACAAATAATAAATGTATAAATGACCAATTACTATGTAAAATATGTTACGTAAATGAAATAAATAGTGTATTGTTGCCATGTTGTCATCAATTAACTTGTACAGACTGTAATTTAAAAATATCAAATTGTCCTATTTGTAATTGTTTAATAGAAATAAAACAAAAAGTTTATATTTGTTAAAATTTGATTTTTATTTTTATATTTAAGTTATTTTATTAAAACGTTCATTAAATATTTTATCTCTAAACTCTTTTTCCAAAACGTACGATATATTTTCTCCGATAAGTTTGCATTTAAATTCATGAAGACGTCTGTCCCATACAATCCAATGCCAGTTAGATATTCTAGCTTGTTTAGAGGCATATGGTCAAACATACATAATTTTTACTTGAATATTATCATTAAATTTAACAGTTTTCATGATTTTATTTTTAAAATATTTATTTATTTTTAAAAATATAGAAAATAATAAATTCGTTATATTTAGTATTTTTAAAGAAAAAATTTATAATATTTTTTAATTTAACTTTTTTTGAACGTAAGATTATATAAAATAAACAATATTTTCCACAAGTTAAACTATTTATATTTTGTATATGAAATTTATTATATATATAATTGTCTCCATTATTTTTAATAAAATTAATTATTTCTTTATGTCTTGGAGGAAATCCAAATGAATCAAAGTATTCTATTGGTCCCGTCTTAGGTAAATATATTGCAACCCAATGTTCTCCTGGAAACGTTGATTTTTGCGTATTAACAATAAATCCACAAGGCTTTTTAATTTTATATTTTGGTAGCATGTCTAATGATTTAACACCGCAAAATTCTTTTGAAACATATTTATCTTTTTTAATATAACTCATTATTTCATTTGTATACATGATTATGAGTAATCTACAGTAACGTTTCTATTTTCATCAATTTCAATTGTGTTATCGAAAACAGCATAAACTATAAGTTTTAATGCGTTTGCTAAATTTTCATTAAATTTAATATCGATATTAATATAACCACTTTTTGGTACATTTATGTAATTTTCTGGAAAACTATAATCACTATTTAAATTAAATGCATATAAACACCGACCAGTTTTATAATTTGTATAATCAATAGGTGGAGGAAAATTTACTGCATTTGCACCAATATTTAATAGAAAATCGTGATACTCTCGAGTATAATAGTGTATATCATAATTTGGTTGAAAAGGTAGCTTAGGTAGCATTTCTCCGTTAACATTTAATGCTAAATAAGTAAGATTATTATGTGAAAACTTTAGAGGGTCATAACGATTGTTGCCATTATATGCAATTTCTGTAACTAATCCTAAAATTAATTTATGTGGCAGTTGTCCAATTATTACGTTATCAATATTAAATGATGATTGTCCAGCGCTTAAATTTACAACTTTAGTAAATGGTCTTTTAATAGGATAAATTGCTCGTGATAAACGCAATGCTTGCGCGTGAGCATTTAAAATGTTTGGTGCAATTTTTACTTTTCTTACAAACAAACTCATGTCCATTATTTTTAAATGAGGAAATGTATCATTTGTCCACCATCCATCTTTTCCAATAACAGGCCAACAAGGCGGTGCTTTTGTAAAAATCAATTTTATTGGTACACCACTAATTAACAAACGATTAGTTGTAAAAATAGGACCATGTAATTTACCATACAAAGACACTGGTGTACTTTTACGTACCATTTTTAACAAAATAGGGTCAGGTTTGTCATACTCATAATCACTATTCCAATATGATGTAACAAATCCACTTGGACTAATTGATTGATTTGATATATTAGTAATATTAGTTACAGCTTCAATAAATGATAGGTAATTGTAATTTTTAGATGCTTGAGACACTAAAGTATTTCCTAAATATATTGCTAATTGATCGAATGCAGTGTTAAGTACATAATTCACAGGACTATAATTATCTTCAGTTCCTAAAGTATCTGCAAAATCATTGCCATTTTGATTTATTACTTTGTATTTTAACCATAAAAAAATATCAGGCATATAAATGTATTCATCTGTAGATGCCTGGATTTCAAACTCTATAGTATTTGTATCAGCAATAGGCGCTTTTGGACGATATTGTATTATTTGAGAACCTTCAATGGCACCTTGATATGGCATACGTTGAAATAAATCAAGTTCGTTTTTTAATATTTCATTCATTTTACATAAATATATCCAATTTTTTTGATTTGATTTTACGACGACAAGATTTTTTAGACTTGCGTTTAATTATTTTTTTAGTAATATTTTTCCTAGAACGACGACGTGGTGGTTTATTTCTAGGTTTACGCTTTAAACCAGATTGTTTATTTGCAATTTTATTAGTAGAAATTGGTTTTGTTTTAAATGGTAAAAAATCAAAATTATTAGGTTCTAATTGATTTATGCCTTGTATAGGCTGTCCAGCACCAGTTTGATTAGTTTGCTTTGCTTGATTACAATAATATTTTGTGTAATCATGCATTTTTATTTAATGTGAACATGTCAAAGACAAAATATTAACTAACTATATAGTCGTTTAGGTCTAAATATAAGTAATACTAATATGTTTCCTTCATTTATTAACAAATTATTATCATTATCATCAGTTATTTTTAATTGTATAGAATGAATTTCATTATATTTTATTGGTAGAAAACTTTTTTGTTTAAAACTAAATTTCATAAAATTATCATTTTCATTTATGTAAGTGGGTATAACTCTTAATAAACTAACTTTTTTATTATTAAAAAAGGATTGTTTAACAATATCGCAATATATTTGTAAATAATGAATTGTATTGTTAATATCTACTGGTTTAGTATTGGATATAATTGGCTGCACAATCTCCATATTTTTTCTAAATATTTCTTCACTAATATATGATGGGTTTCCTTCGTAATACCCACCCCCTAATCTAATTGTTTGTGGTAGATTAAGTGTATTGTAATCTTTCATTCCTAATAATTTTTGTAATGTATCGTTTAATTCTAAATAAACAATACCACGTAATTTATAAAAAGCGATAAATTCAGTTGGGGTGATATTTGGATCAGGTAATTGAATTTTTAAGTTGTGATCATAATCATTACCTTTTATATTTTTACAATAAATAGCAAAATTACCATTTGTCAATGAAAATTGATTATTAGATTCATTAAAATTAAATGATAATTTGTTTATTATCCATTGATTTGCACGTTTTCCTAAATTATCTAATTTTTTAGATAAATATGTAGGATGGTAATTAGGTAAAAAATAAACTTGTGGAAAACGTTCAAGTATTAAATCTTCGATTTTTTCATTAATTTCTGTTACTGTTTTTTTAAAACTATCTACCCAATTAATTTTATCTAAATTATAATCAATTGTTATATGATCACCTTTAGTATAATTTGTGTTTGTTGGTATGTACATAAAATTTATCTCTGAATGATCACCAATATGTCTTATATCTTGATCCATAACCCATTTCATATGAAATCGGATATTTAAATTATCAACAATTTGCTTTTCACTTAACTTTTTAGGAATTATTAGTTCTTCTAGTGCACATTCCATATTATTTTCAAATTTTATTGGTGGATTAAAATTATAATTTATTTCACAGTTATTATTTTTATTTGTTAAATATAAATAAAATTTATTATTATACGATGATAACATTTTTAAAACAATTTTTGTGGTCTTATTATTAATATAGCTATCATTTTACCATATCTAAGTAGTAAATCATTGTTACTATCGTCTTTTATATAAAGCTTTATTGAATTAAATTCATTAAATTTTAATGGTACAAAATGTTTAATATCAAAATCAAATTTCATAAAGTCATCTTTTTCGCTAATTGCTGTGGGTATGACACGTAATAAATTTAATTTACTATTATTATAATAAGATTCTTCTATTATATCACAATATATGTGAAAATAATTAATAGACTTTAATTGGCTGCACGTCAGTTACAAAATGTTTAATGTCATCAATGTTATTACGTAATATATTCAATTCTGATTCAGATTCTGATGTAGGAATTGGCTTTTTCAATATATTTAAACTAGTTTTTATATTTGCAATATTGTATTTATTAAATCCTAGCAATTTTTTTAATTTATCATTAAATTCTAAATAAAATAAACCTCTTAAACTATAATATTTATAGGTTTTATAATTGTCGGTTGGTGCAATTATTTCACTGGTTTTGGGTATAAATGGATCTTTTAAATCAATAGCAAAATTTCCATTTTTTAATTTATATATATGCTTCTCAAACGAAAATTCAAATGGATTTATAATCCATTTTTTATTTAAATCACTAGGTTCGCAGTCTTTCATATATAATATTTCTTTATATTTTTCGTTTATTAAGTTATTAGCTTTTTACGTTTAAATCACTAATCAGCTGTTTCAAATTTTCACGCCAATGTTTAGTTGTTGAATGATTTAAGTTTATCTTTTCAATGTAATGGTTACCATATTTATAATTTTCATTTTCTAGTACATTAATTGAATTTACTGTTTTATCTGTTGTTTCAAGTAAATCTATTACTGAATTTACTACATCAATTTCATCTTCTGATAAATCCATTATCCATTTTAAATTAAAAGTTATTTCCAAATCACTTAATAAATCCTTTTGATCAAGTTTTTTAGGAATTATCAATTCTGCCAATGCACATTCCATCGGCACATTGTATTTTATTGTTTCATTAAAATTTACATTAAGCTCACATTTATCACTATCATTTGTTAAATGAAAAATTTGATTTTCGTTTTCTCTGAAATAATCCATTTTTAATTAATTTTTATTAATTCTTTAGCATAATATGATCCTCGTATAATTGAACCAGATTTGTCACGCACTTTGTATTTATAATATGGAGAAGTATATAAAATTTTAGCTATAGTGAATATTTCTGTACTATAATTTTCTAGATATCCTTTATCAAAAATATTTCTTAGTAACTTAATTTTAACTTTATCTCCTAGTTTATATACTTGCTTTTCTCTAACAATAGTTGTATGATATAGATTATTATAAACATATATTTCATTCTCTTTAGTGACATCAACTGGTTTGTATTTTGTACGACTATGTACTGTATTATTATATGTTAAAATAATATTATTCAAAACATCAATAAAATTATCAGTTTTATTATAAAACAAATATTTTTGAATTTTTTCTTTTATTGTTCTATTCCAACGTTCAACTGTTCTAGCTTTAGATGTGTCACGTAATATTAAATGTTTAATTTTTCTCCATCGCAAATATTTTTTTAATTTTTTATTTGTAAATTCTCTTCCTGCATCAGTAGACAATATTATTGGTTTACGTTTAGATGACTGCATTATGTAAATTATTGCTTTTTTAACCACATCAGCATTTTTATATTTCAATGGTATAGCCCATCCATATTTTGATAAGTTATCAATAATCATTAATATATAACGAAAATTATTATTCGATTTTGGTTTTGTTATTTCAATTAAATCTGCCTGCCAATTCTCATCAATATGTTTAGACACTATTGGATTACGTTTAAAATTAAATTTTGGATATCGATGAACTGTATGAGTCGATTGATTTAAAAGCCATTGTTTAACTTGATTTAATGTTATATTAGAATAAATGTTTTTAACATATTTATAAAGTTTAAGAGGCGTACTAAAACTAGAATAATATTTTGTATTATAATAATATTTTTTGAGTATATGATTAATATTTTTCCCAGTTAATGGCTTGTCTAACATTTTTAGGGTACCTAGCACGTATAACTTTAGAACGAAAACTTGCTGGTGTTTTCATATGTTCTTTATATTTATCTTTTTTAACTAAATTTGTATTTTTTGGAGATATATCGACTCGTTGGGATCGTAGATCTTTTATAAATGATTTTACTTTTAAAATTTTTTTTAAACTTTTATCATTTGTCTTATAATTTCTTTTAAATAATCCTTTAGGTGTTATGTTTAAATATTCTTCCCGTTCTTTTAATTTTTTACTAGGTGCTTTAAAATTGTAAGTATATTTTCTTTTATTTTTATTTATATCTGGGGTTATGTCACAATCTGCTTCAATCTCTTTAAATTTTGGAGTTTTAATTTTTGGAGTTTTTACGTTTATAATTTCTTTTTGTTTATCATCATCATCTGATTTGGAAGCTATTACAGCACTTGTTATATCAAGGCATGCTTTTTCCTCTGTTTGATCGATATTATTTTTAAATATCAAAAATTTTCTTAGAGCTTCTGCATATAACTTAGCTTTAATTCTTTCATCAATATTGCTAGATAATATAGATTCTATTTCTTTATCCAAGTCATTCATTACTAAAAAATTTTTTGGTGTTTGATATTTAACTAAGTTACTTATATCATTTTGATGTTTATTCTCATTTTGAACAATTTGCATTTTTTTGAAACTCATTATATATAGATTTGTAAAGTAACTTTAAAGCAGAAGCAATCAATATATTCAGCAAAATATTTCCTCCTTGTTGTTTAAGATATTTTTTACGTTTTATAACTGAAGTCTTTGTTGCAAGTTTTCTTAATAATTTTTTATTATTATTTAATTTTTTAAAATCACAATTTTTTATTGGTAAGTTACCATGCAGACAGTTTTTAGCTATTTCAGATATTGAATTTATGACACAGATTTTAGCTAATTTTATTAACTTTTGTCTTTGTTTTGTAGATTTAGTATTAACGATTTGTTTCAGAGAGTTTTCACAATTTTTAATATTTTTTAATTTATTTTGATTTAATATAAATGTATTTTGGTGTTTCATTTGGAAAAATGTTTGTACGTACTCTTACATCATTTGATGTGTGTTGATTAAAATCTAAAAATAAATAACTGTACGGTTTGTTTTTAGTAGCATCTATATAGCTATCATATATAAATTTAGAATTATTTGCATCTATTTGCGAGCTAAGAATTTTAATTTGTAATGTTTCACGTGGATTACTCATAAGCACAATATATGTACTATTAGTTGAAATATCTCTCATATATTTACTTTTTGGAAACAAATTTTGTAACAATAAAATTACGGTAATATTTTTATGATGACTTAATTTTGTAAATAAATCACTAACAAGTAAGTCATTAGAAACTGTATGCATACAGTCATCTAAAACAATTAAATTATTATGGCTTGAATCAAGGTCATTTATTACATCATTATTAAAAGTATTTATTTTATTTATATGAATTCCATGTATTGAATTATAATCTGAGAATCCTTGAGATGAACAATATATTATTTTGTCAAAATATAATCCAAATAACTCATACATGTTTTCAATTAAATTTGATACGAAAGTTGTTTTACCACTACTTGATGGTCCACATACTAAAATACGTGAAGGGTGTGTCAAGGTTAAATCATAATTATTCATGGTTACTGTTAATATAAAAGTATTATAAATAATATGATTGGTTATTTACATTTATATATACTTTTATAGTTTTTATTTGAAATATAACCTTGAAATTATATTATAAAATCAAAAATTATTTTGAAATTTAGACAGTTAATAAAACATGGCTTTCATAAACCCAGATTTTGAAAATATTAAAATAATTATGTGCACTAATGGTTATAAAATCGATGGTGGCTTTTATTTGCGAGAACTTGGATTTTGTTATAATAATTTATCATCATCAATACCATTCAACTATAGAATTAATAAATCTAAAATCGATGTAACTAATCAATTTGTCATAGATTATATGGAAGATAATATTCATGGGATTAAATTTGATAAAAAATTTGAATTTGGATTATCACCAAGCGAAATTGTACCTGTAATCAAAACTTTATATCACTTAAATACCAATACACATGCAAAATATATAGCAGTTTGTAAAAACGATGATGGAATTAAAAGTCTATTATATAAAGCTGGATTTGGACAATATATCATAAATATAGAGAACTTAAATATATTTTCATCCACAATGATTCCAACAGATAATGATATAATGACCGAAATTACAAAAGATACTAATTCTAATCCATGTTATTTGCACGAAAAACTAAAAGTTACTTTAAAACCTTTGTGTGCAAAAGAAAAAGCTGAGTTTATGTATAATTTTTGTAAAAATACTCATAATAAATATTTTAACCCACAATTTATTAAAATAAATAATGATAATCAAATAAATACTGCAAAAACAACTATATGGTAAGTAAATTGTATTATTTTAAAAACTTACAATATATAATAATACAATTTATTTACAGATGCTGAAATTCTTACAAAAATGGTTCATCTAGAAAATAAATATATTATTTCTTATAATTAAATATTAAATACATTTAAAATTTAAAAATTTTTATTTTAAAATAAAATTATTAAAACAAATAATTTGTGTAAATTATTAAATTATATATAAAAATAATTATAAAATTAAACCCTCCACCAAATAAGTATATAATAATAGAAATTATATAGCATTAGTTGAGCCAAATCCACCATTTCCTCGTTCAGTCTGTGGAATATAACCAATATATGGAGTAACCTTTTTGTATGGTAACACTATGAGTTGGGCAATACGATCTCCAGGTGCAATGTTGAAAGCCAATTTACTGTTGTTAATAACCAACACTTTTACAATTCCAGTATAATCAAAATCTACAATTCCGGCTCCAATATCTATCCCTTTAACTGCTAATGAACTTCTTGGAGCAATAAAGCCAAATGAATTATTTGGCATGTAAATGCTTAATCCAGTTGAAACAAGTTTGCGTTGAGATGGCAATATCATTTTATCCTCATTTGAGTATAAATCTAATCCAGCGCTTTTTGATGTACCTCTGGTAGGAAGACACGATCCAAAATCCATATTTATTTTTAATTGTTCATCTAAAAAAATAATTAATCTTATAATTAGATTATTACATATTTAGTATTAGTTAAACATACCTTTTGAAATAATATCATAACTTAAATTAAGTTTATAATCTGTGATACGACGTTCATCCAAATAATTAAGACAATCAATATAACATTTTCCAAGAGACTCGTTTGGTTTAATGTACAATGTGTTAGTTTTAGATATATTCCACAAAACAATTTGCATAATGTCTGAATTTTTGTTTTCAACATAAAACAACTTGCAGACAATATCTTTAACATCTAAATCTTCATTTTTAATAAATGTTCCCATATAATTAGCTGGTATTTCGTTTAAGTTATTTACATATAAAACAACTTTAGTCATTGGTTTCACTGCATGAAAATTTAGTGGTGTTATTGATACAAGTGGATTAATTTTGTCTCCGTTAATGATTAATTCCTTATATACATTATTCATATTGTCTGTAACTAAAAAAATATTAATGTTTTAATGAATTATGTCCAAATGGAAGACATGAAACTCCATCTGATAATATATAGTTCTTATCGTCCATAGGATGAAACACAAACTTATTAATAGATAATGTTTTAAGCATATGTTGTTTTGATTGAATTGTTGTCATAGATGTATTATAATATTTTTCATTTAACAGAACATTTTTATAAATATCATGTGTTAAATTATTTTTAATTACATTTTTTGACTAAAAATTTTGAATGTTTTGTATTTTTATACATTGTTATACATTGTATTACATTGTATTGTATACATAAGCATTGTTTGAAGGCTAACAACTTTTACTGTTATACATTATTATAATATAGTATAGTGTTTAATGCAATGTAATGTAATTATTATTAATATAATAATTGTATAAATTTTTCGTAGAGCTTATACCATTCAATTGTTTAATTTTTTCGTAGAGCTAAGTAGACATAAATGTCTATTTTCGTAGAGCTTGTAAAAGTATACAACATATTATTATTATTAAATAGTTGTCTTAACCTTTTTTTTCCTAAAGTTGACTATTACTGTGTATATACTATCTATATATAGTAAGCACAGGTACTTCAAGTTGATGATGAAAAACAATTACCAAAAAAAATAATAAAATAAAGAGTCAATCATAGGGTTAGACAGTTAGAGACAGATAGTAGTAGTAGTAGTAGTAGTAATACTGTAGTAGTAGTTGTTTTATATTATGTATATATTGTATATACAGTATATATTTTTATTATAATTGAATACATAAGCGATTGGCATAATAGTGAGGCATTTTGCGACACATAGTAATAATAATATACTAGTAGTACCTCTCATCTGAGCTGAGCTGAGAGAGAGAGAGAGAGAGAGAGACATAAATCCCGGAAGAGTTAAGTCTAACTGACCTTAACTTGTATTCACCGATTAATTCAATATTCATATATAAATATTATATACAGTATGTAATGAGTATATATATATATATAGTATATACGGTATATATATATATTATATATACAGTATATTATGCCAATATTTTATGTTAAAATATTTTAAACTGTATGATATATGTACTGTAAGTTACTGTATAATAGCGTATAAATAATAATAATTTTAATGAATATATGATAATAATAATAATAAATATGAATGAAATACTGGTGTAGTGTCTGATAATAATATTTTTTTTTTAATAAATAAATCTTGTTGTAAATGCATTTAAAATACAATATATATTTTATTCATAAATATTATATACAGTATATATAAACAACACATTTGTATAATATATATATATATATAATCCGATATTTATTAATAGACAATATTTTTTCAAATTTATAAATATATTTAAATTTATTTTTATCTCATTTATGAATTTAAATGAATGAATGAATGAATGTTTTTTATTATTATTAATGAATTTGAATAGAAATATATTTTAAAAACCTATTGTCTTATTATTGTTAATATTTATTATCAAAAAAAATAGTTAAAAATAAATGTTTTGTTTTTTATATATTTATTATTAGAATATTATTTTTTTTCTAATAAACTACTGTATTATATATATATATATATTTATAGACACTCTGCTAATAAATACCATTATACTAATAATAATGATAATAATAATAATAACAATTAGTCAAAAAAAAATAATAAATAATTTATTTATAAATATATAAATATTGATGACACAAACAACACACACACATAGATAAACATACAAATAGCTAAAAAAAATAATAATAATACTAATAATAAGTACTAACGGCATAACTAATATACTGTATATATATTGTATAATAAATTTACAGTAATATATTTATTATTATTAGATAATAAATGGGTAAAAAAAACTACAACAAAAAATTGGTTTTTAAAAAAATTATATCATATATATATATATAATAAATAAATTAGTTGTTAAATAATAATAAATTTATTTCTACAGTATATATATATATATAGTATATTTATATATATATATATATATATATATTGATATATTCACACACAAGTCTCAAGTGAACGGCTTGTTGGCGACAATTAAAAAATAAATAATAATAATAAAAATAATAAATAAGGTGCCCTGGGTTAAACTAATATATATGTAATATTTATTTAATTAATAAATAGATAAGTTATATATACAGTATATATATTGGTTATATAATAAAAATTTATTAGTGAGACATAATCTCTCTCTCTCTCTCTCTCTCTCTCTCTCACACACACACAGCTCAGGGGTAGCCAAGTGTGTGTCACTACTATACTCTCTGCTGTATTATGTTATATAACTTATGTGTATAGGAAATGAATAGCTAACGAAGCAATAACATCAAGTAATCATAATAATAATAGCAATGTAGTGCATAATATATATATATATAATATATGATATGATATATAACATGTATAACTTATACATGTTATATACAGTATATACATACATACATACTGTAGTTGTTGTAAAAATGTTATATACAGTGTAAAAGTTTAATAAACAACAACAACAACAACAACTAGGTATGAGTTGGTTGTCTTGTCTTAGGCATAGCCCTGGGAGTGATGTATACATATATATAAGTTATATATAAAGGTATAAAAATCTATATATATATATATATATAAATGAATTGATATGGAGTGGTATGTATAGTATGTATAGTTTTTTATTTTAATATTTGAGGGCCAATTGGCAATGTATTTGTATATGCAAGTGCTCTCTCTCTCTCTCTCTCTCTATCTCTCTCTCTCTCTCTCTCTTTCTCTCTCTCTCTCTCTCTCTCTCTCTCTCTCTGTCAATGGGGGCAACTAATGGAATGCCGATTATTAGCCACAATCCGGTCGTTAACATCCCCTTAAAAACCAGTCGTGTATTTTGGTTCACAAGACAACTACCTATACCTACCTATACTATACAACAACTATACAGTATAAGCGCAACTAAAAACCAGTTTTCACTTCTTTAAACACATACACACACACACACATACAGAGTGTGTGTATACCTATACGGACTATACGGCTATACCTACCTATACTACCCTAATGTTTTTGCCAGTCCTTTACACATTACATATACATACAACTAATGGTATACTAACTCTTGATGGCTGTTCTCTGATCTCTCTCTTCTATTAGGGCTGTATCTCCTGTCTCTCTCTCTCTCTCTTGCTCTCTCTCTCTCTCTCTCTCTCTCTCTCTCTCTATCTTTCCCTCCCTCTCTCTCTTTCTCACTCTATCTCTCTCTCTCTCTCTCTCTCTCATAGTTATTAAGAGCCGCGACTAACTCAACGCAATTGTGAGCCAACTCAACACTTAATGATATTATTTTGTGGCATCACTTTTATATACATACTTGTAGTTACCATTGAATTATATATATATAAATCTGTGTATATATGTGTGTTTGTGTCCACTAATTTAGTTTTTTTCGGTGATAATATATATATATACATCTATAATGTGATAACAAGTGTGGATTAACCCCAAGAAACACCATTAAAAAACTTATTATTTTGTTGGATATATATATATATACAGTATTATAAATATAAGGATAAAAAAGTTGTACTCTTGTTGTTGTTGTTGTAAGTGATGGGCAAAACCAGTGATGACTCGTCAGCGGCAACAACGCCAATATGTCGGTGTCGGGTCATGTATTTGGGTTCGGCAGTACCGCATATCACCAAAGATGGCCTACAGGGCATACAGGAGCCCCTGCGTGACCTCTACCCCGAGCACGGCTTGCTTGGTCAGGCTGGAGGAGGAGGTCCGGTAGCCGGCGGTATCGATTCGTGGCTAAGTGTCTGGAGTAATGGTATACTAGTGGAAAACGTGGATGACCAAGGTAACGAAATGAAACGATTTCATCCGATCGAGTCGCTACACTATTGCGCTGCCGTACGCTACGTATCAGTGCCCCGGGGCGGCCAACATACCAATCATATAGCCAACGGCAACAACGGCACTATCAATACTAACACCAACAACACGTTTGCTGCCATAAATGGCAACTCGGCATCGTCTACACTGTCGTCGACAATCATCAACGGCGGCGGCGGTATCGGTGCTAGCGGTGGCGGCGGTGGTGACAAAGTGGCCAAATTTTTACCTCTCGACAGTCCCTTTTCAAGGTATGCCAATACCAGTCATCCGCCGCTGTTTGCTTGCATTCTTCGCCGTACAACCGGAATCAAAGTACTCGAATGTCACGCCTTTATCTGCAAGAAGGAGCCGGCGGCCAATGCACTGGTCAGATGTTGTTTTCACGCCTACGCCGATACTATTCACGCCAAACAAATCGATACCGAATCGCCGTACGAACAGCTCGATCGGCGCCGATCCCGTTCAATATCGGCATTGGATACCGTCGAGAAAGTCGAGGAATGGCGTAACCGATCGACCAGTTCGTCGACAACACACGACGATATCGGTGCCGGTGATCTTATAGTGCATTCGTCCTCTTCTACCACTAACGGTCTACACCACCATCACATGAATGGACATACGCTGACCACAACCAACGGTCACGGATCGCGTCCGCGGACACCGTCGGCCACATCCATCATTAGTCACTCGCCGCCGCACGAAGAAGAGTCCAACTATAAGGTCTGGAACGGATCGGCTCATCTGGAAAGGGAAGTCGTCTATCATGACGGCAACGCCACACTGAGAAGCATGCGATCCAATAGCAATACAATGATGCCGATGGCGGTGCCGAAACCGCCCAAACCCAGACAAATTGCAATGCCATCCAATGGTCCGCCGCCACCACTGCCATCGTCACTGCCGCCGCCACCGCCTCTGCCGATGACTACCTTAATGAAGGGCACAAAGAAGTCGTCGAAGAAACAACAGGCAAAAGAAAGTACTTTGAAAAAGAAACACAAATACAAGGGATTTATGGGACCACAGTCCCAGCACATACCAGTGCCACATCATATGATAGCCGCCAACGGCTACCATACAGTGATGGGTCCGCCGCCACCCCATCATATGCTGTCCCAATCGTCACCTCATGCCATATACGCTGCCGCGTCGTCAACACTCTACTCGGATGGCCGACGCTACGCGACTGCCCGAAGGGGACCGCCTCCGCCAATGGGTGGACCACCGTTGCCGCCGCCACCGCCGCACCATCATATGACCGGTTTTATTCACGACGGCTACCAACAGCATCCGATACTGTTGACCGGCGGCGGACAACATCCTGACGAACCTATTTATATACAGTCGTCGACAATGCGTCCGATAACACCGATGACTGCCGCCAACTATGCTGCTGTCCAACACCACCATCATCAGCAGCAGCATCACCTCGACCAGCAGCAGCCGACATACATCATACACAATGGCCATCCCTATCCGTTGCCGCCGCCGCCATCCGAGCAGCACTACGGAACAGTTCAGCGGTCGTCAAAATACAGGGACATCAACAGTAGTCAACAACAAGATATGATGGACAGCAGCAGTAGGCCATCATCATCATCGAAAAAGAAGGATAAAAACAATAAGGGAGGTTCCGGTTCTTCGGAAATGGAGTCGTCGTCGTCGCCGTTCAATACCGGTATCTACAAGAAGAAGGGCCACCTAAACGAACGGGCCTTTTCCTATTCCATACGACAGGAACACCGATCCCGGTCTAACAGTCTGACTAATCTGCACTTTGACACCAACAACGCACAGCCAGACGAGTCTTCGGTGTTGTCGTCGGTGATGATGAATGGCCACCACAATCATCATCATCACAATGGCTTAGACAACGGCAGCAGCCTATCAGCTCAACAAATAAACGGCGGTTCGGCCATTCATCTAACCGAACGGGAACTATCAGATCGGTTGACTGCATTGAATATGAACAACGGCCAGGCAATGATGAACGGCGGCGGCGGTGGCGGTCATCATCATCATCACCACCACAACGGTGGTGGTGGTGGACCTCCGCCGCCACCACCGCCACCGATAAACGGTTTATTATTAGACGCCTCACAGCCAAAGGTGGCCACAATTAAGAGGCGATTGAATTCAAAATCAAAATATTGAAAATAGTAATTATTATTATTATTATTATAAAAAAATTAAACTTTTTTTTTAAATTTTAAGTAAACGCCTATCAAAATGAAACAGAAATCTACTTTTATATTGTTATATAATATTTATATATATATATATATATGAAGAAAAAAATATTTTAACTTTTTATTTTCAATGAATTTATTTTTTAATAATTTTTATGATTGATTAAGTATTTTTTTAATCCTAATTTTATCGGTTTTATATAATGAAAAAAAAATTTTTGTGTTATTATTTTAATTGTGTTTTTAATTATTATTATTATTTAATATAATATTATCATTGAATATATTTTTTTTATAAAAAAAAGTTACTTTATTTGAATATTAATTTTTTTTTTGACAACTTAATTCAATATTATTATTATTATTATATAAAATATTTCGCAATAATATTGATTATTATTATTATAATTATATAATTTTTGTTTAATATAAATTTTTGTTAAAATATGCCCATGGACAAATTGTAATACTGATACCTTTTTTTTTATTTTTAAAAAAAATTCCTAAAATCTATTTATACAAACATACAAAAAAAAATAATTAATTATTTTTTTATTGCAACAAAAAAAATGGTATAAAGGGGTATAAAGCTGTCATAATTTATTAATTAATTATTTTATTATTATTATATAATTTATGTTTTTTACATATATATATATATAATATATTATACACACATACATACATATATATATAACAAAAAAATTGTTATTTTTTTTATCTAATAATAATTAATTTTGTTATTATTATTAATAATATTATCGATTCATGTGTTATGCATATTGTCCTCATATCGGGTGTTCCTATAGTTTAATAATTTAATATAATTATTGTGTAATATTATTATTATAAATGTGTGCAAAAAAAACAACAAAACAAAAATCTATACCCCCTTTGCTGTTATATATATATAAAATATATATATATTATAAAATGTTGACTCATATGATACTAAACAAACAAACAAAACAAATTAATTATTATAACTAAAAAAATTTATATTGATATATATTTTCAAAAAATATTTTTTTTTAAAAATTTAAATAATAGCATGTTATCAAATTGATTTTTAATGGCAATTATATTATATATATATATATAAATATTTATATATAAAAAAAACAAAACACAAATTACTGCTGTATTTTGATAAACAAAACAAAAAATTGCATGAAATGTGCCAAAAAATGTGTGTTTTTTCTAACTAATTAATTAATATAAATATATATATATTTTTTTGAAAACAAAATAACTTATAATTTGACTAAAAAAATTTTTTGCATTCAATTATTATGTTTGTTTGTTTTATATGATATTATTATTCATACAATTAAAAAAATAAATAATTATTAAATTATAAAATAAATTGCTTATTAAATTTTTGAAACACCATATATAGTAATAGTATTGATTTTGTTTTAATATAATTATTGGGAGTAATTATTATTAAATTAAAAATTTTTCAACTAATAATAATAATAACAAACTAATTATATACCCCTTAAATGATAAATAATTACTAATAATAATAATAAATAGGCAAATAATTAGACACCGATAACCTTGATACAAATTATTAACACGTGAGTATTTTGTATGATGTTTACAAGTTATCAAGGTAATAATCATAAAATAATAATAATCTAAATAACTTGATAAATATAAAGTATATAGTTATTTAGATTATAATTTTTTTATGTGGGTGTGTGTATGTGTATGTGTATGTGTATGTGTATGTGTATGTGTATGTGTATGTGTATGTGTATGTGTATGTGTATGTGTATGTGTATGTGTATGTGTATGTGTATGTGTATGTGTATGTGTATGTGTATGTGTATGTGTATGTGTATGTGTATGTGTATGTGTATGTGTATGTGTATGTGTATGTGTTGTATTTGTAATTACACTATTGTATATGTGTGTGTATGTATATGTATATATGTGTGTGAATGTATGTGTGGTTAATACACACTGTATATGTATGTATGTGTGTGTGTAATACACACTGTATATGTATGTATGTATGTGTGTGTAATACACACTGTGTATGAATACATGTGTGTGTATATGTGTACGTAAGTATATATGTGTGTATGTGTATGTATATGTATATGTTTGTGTATATAGCTGTGTGTGTGTGTGTGTGTGTGTATGTAAATGCATGTTTATATGTATGTAGTGTTTAATTAACAGTGCATCTATTTTTTGAATTAAATTATAAGCCTATACCGGGGGTATAGGCCAACAAAAATTGCCGTTAAAGGCTCATTGTATTGTCCCCTCGCACGGTAATCTTTAGTAAAAGGCGAAAGATTATTACGTGTAATGTGAGGAGACCTGAGCTATGAAAACTACCAGTGCTTACCCATACCATATACCCACCCGTTTCAATGTTTCACTGATTACAGTCGTCAATCAACTATTTACTACACTAACTACATGTTATACCCGATTAATTGAAATCAATTCAACAACTAATTGTTAGTAATGAATATTTATTAATTAGATTTGTATATAATTTTCTAATAAATTATCATGGTAATTTAGTATTTAAAATTTAATTTAGTTATATATTATTACTATATACTAGTATATACTACTACTACTATTTGTGCTTGTTGCTATTACTTTAAAAATAACATTAGATGGCAGCGCTTTTAATAATATATTAGTAATTTGTTTTAATATGTTTTAACTATTTTAACAATTATATCTATATTTTAATTATTAATTAAATTATTTTTAAAATGTTTCATTTTATTAATTAATTAATTAATTATCAAATTAATAGTTAAGTGCGCAAAATATACAGAAATACATTTTTGTTTTTTAAATTTTATTTATAGTTATATATATATATATATATAAATTTATATAAATATAAGTTGTTTGGTGTGTGTGTGTGTGTGTTGACCTACCGATGCTTATTAAACAAACAAACAAAAAATTCATGTATTTTTTTACCGGTAAACTAACTAAACTTTCGTAATGTCATAATTAATAATAATTTTTTTTAAAAATATAATTAAAAAATCTAGAAATTAATAATAATGTGTGTTTTTTGTGGTTTAAATGATAAAATACAAAACAATAATAATAATAATAAATTGTTAATTAATGTTATTAAATTAAATTATTATTATAATTTAGTTTATATAAAAAAAAAATTTTTAAAACACACACAAAAAAATATATTATTATAAACTTAGAAAATAACAATCAATTGGTTACTAAATATTATTATTAATATTACTACTAATTACTAAATTAATTATTAAATCCAATCGATAAGTGTGTCAACACTACACACAAACAACTGGGGGTTTGTTTTTTAATAAAAAATTTGTTAACTAAAACATTAAAATTAATTAAATTTTTAATAATAATAATTAATTAATTAATTATTATTAGAAAAACTTTTTTTTTATATATATAATTATAATAATAATAATCAATTAAACAATTAGTTTAAAAAATAAGTTAGGATTTCTGTCAACTCTCTCTCTTCTCTATTGAAATTAAATGGTTGGATGAATCTCGTCGTTGCTGTCGACCTCCATCTGCGGTGAATCAGTACTACTGTTCGGCTGTTGTTGTTGTGGTGTCGCCGACGACTGTTGAGGAGGAGAAGGAGAAGCCGTCTGTTCCGTCGGCTTAGACGCCGCGGCCGGCGGCGGTGGTGTCTGTTTGGCGGCCGCAGCCTCTGCTTGTCGTTTCTTTTCTTCGTGTTTTCTGGTCCTCTCGTTCAGCAACTGTCTAACTGTTGCGTCAATCGAATTGATTTGCTGTTGAATCGTATCGCAAGTGATGGTCGGATTCGCTGTCGTCTTCATTGCATTGAATGCAGCGTACGATTCTTCAAACCATTTGTTTTTTGCATCAATTTCTGCTGATAGCCGAGCAATCGTTTCTTTTTCGTCGTCATCGGATGTTTCAATCAGTTTGCGCGACTGTTGCAAATGTCGGCCCAACTGTTCCATCAGCGACGGCCGGGTTTCGAACTCACGTTTTCGATTCAATATTCCCGTAGTAAACGCATCTTTCATTTTGTTGATCCGTTCTTCGTAGACACTCTTGCTGTGAACTTCGTCTTTGTCCTCCTGTTCGTATAGCCATTGTTCGGCCGCTTGCAGATCACTGGTAAACACTTGTTTGTCGCTGTCTTCGATAAACGGATCGTAACCTCCGGTTTCCATCTTATCTCTCCATTCGTAGATATATTCTTCCAATTCGTTTTTGGCGTCAGTCTTCTCCTTCCAGTTCTTGTCGGCCAAAATCAAATTCGATTCAATCTCTTTGAACAGTTGGACGTCGTTGTCGTTTAACTTTCCTCTGATCCATAGGGGTTCCACTTGCAGTTCAATGGCCATTGATTTTGGTTTTTTATTCTTTTTCTGATCGACTTCTTTCTGGTCGCCGCTATCCTTGTTGTTATTCTCTTTAGTATCGACGCCGGCGGCGGTATTATTATCTTCGGTGTCCATCGCCTGTTGTGAGGAAGCATTTTGTTGCTGTTTGTTGTTGTCATCATTGGTTTCCATGTCTTCGATTTCGTTACCATTTTTTTTGTCGCCAGCAGTTTGCTGTCCGTCGACAACAACCGAAACCGAATGTACGACAACTAAACCATTGGGATCGAGACGTATACGCAGTTTTAGTTGGCTTTTGTTTAGCTGAATCGTTTGCGTAGTGTATAGTTTAAATTCGCCGACGGGTACCGATTGGCCAGATTCGTTTACATAGTCAAACGCTACGATCATCGGCAACGAGTGGCAATTGATGGAAACTTGTTTCGTAAACGGAATGGGATGTCCGCGCGGAAACAACGATCGAACAACTTTGCATTCGGGTTCGTGGCCAGCGTCCGACTGATGCCAGTAGCGGATATCAATTTGGAATGGAGCAAAATCAATGATCTGCAACTGACGGGCCACTTTGAACGTCGGGCTAAGTATGGCGCACTGTAGGGCACAGCCGCGGGCCACGGCTTCGTCAGCGTTCAACGTTGTAGTCACTTCGACGCCGAAAATTGTTTTGGCCATTCGCTTGATGGCCGGTATACGGCTGGTACCGCCAACAATTTCGCAAACATCTACATGAAAGTCGCCCAGTTTGCCGCCGGTATCCGTATTGAACTTATCGTTTGCGGAATTCAATGCCCGAACAAACAGGTCGTTAATCTTTTGAAACAAATGCTGAGACATCTGTTCAAACAGTGTCCGATCCATACGTCCCGAAAAATCGGTTTCTTCGTACAAACATTCGACATTAATCGGTAGATCGTTGGAGTTGGCGCTCATTTGTTTCTTTAATTTTTCGCATTCGGCAATCAACCGAAATCGGCCTCTTTTGTTTAGTTTCAGCTTCTGTTCGGCTATGAAATGATTGGCCAGAATTTCGTCGAAATGTTTGCCACCGCAATTGATCTCGTATTCGACGGCCAATACTTTCATCTGATTTTCTTTGTGACAGTACATGACAATCGAGCACTGGGTTGAGGAGTGGCCACAGTCGACAAACGCAGCAATTGTCGAATCCTGAGCAGTGGGCGCTGTCCGATAGAAACCATAGTACAGAGCAATGGCCGTAGTATCGGGTATAATACGTATGGGATTTAAGCCGGCAATAAGGGCAGCGTCCATCAGCGATCGGCGCTGAGCATCGGTAAAATAATTGGGACAATTCAGTACACAATCGACTGCATTGCCCGATACTTGTTTCAATTTGGTCAACAACATGGCCAGAACCTGTACGGATGAAAATGTATGTTCTTCGCCATTATGCCAGATATGGACACTCAGTTGGCCATCGTTGCCGGTCTGTTCCAATTGATAGGGAAATTCGTCGGCAACTTCTTTCAGTTGTTTACCAATCAACCGATTCGGCGAATAACATGTATTACTTAAGTTCATCAGATGTTTCAGTTTAGCCGATACGCCCAATTCGCGTTGATTTTGGCCAAAACCCACATAAGCGGGTGTTGTCCGCTGGCTGTATTCGTTCAGTAATATTTCGATACCGCCGGCCCGGGCAACGGCAATGAAACAGTTTTCCGAACCGACATCAATGCCGCAAATGGCCGATATGGCCGCCGTTGGTGGACCAGTGGATACCATTCCGGATAGTTGTTTGATTAGTGAGAAGTCGGTGCCGAATAGGTCTTGTTCTGGACACAAGTGGTCAGAAGATATCAGTCGTCAATCGGATCCGCGATTTATAGATTAACAACAAAACGATATGATATGAGTGAACCAATTCAAGTGATATTTTTATTTTATTTTTTTTAAAAAAACCTTTCGATGAGTTTTTCGGTGATGTTGTTGTTGGTGTCGGTGTTGTCGATGATGTTTGACTTCTTTCAAATGGATTGACTCTCGAAAGAAACCAATTAACCGATCGGCGAATGCGGCGAATGGTGGAAGAAGTTTGTTAACCGTCGGGTTGTTATAACCACACAAATTGAAGATATATATCACTACTACTTGTTTTTGTTGATAACAATATTGTTGTCCAAACAATAAAACATGGGATCAGCTATTAGTCAAAGACTTTTTAGACAGAAATAGTCATTAAGTTTCTGTCGGTATATATCTCTCTCTCTCTCTCTCTCTCTATGTCTGTCTGTTTGTGAGAGTCTATCAGTCAATGCGTTCATACAATTCATTCAATGCTTTCAATTGAATACAAGAATTGTTGAGAAATTTCTCGAATATTGCCGTCAATTCATTACAAGCAGTAGTAGTAGTAGTAGTAGTAGTACTTCACTGCTGTACACAAATGTACACTACATCTACAGTACATTCTATGGTTGCCAGAAGTCCAAACATATCCCGGAAAATATATTTGTGTTGATATTTTTAAAAAAATAATTAATTGTTTTTTTTTAATTTTAAATTTTTAATAATAATAATAATAAATCTATAATTTAGCATTAAATTGCAAATGTTGTAATCATAAAAGTTCACTAATTGTTCTGTTTTTATATCTATATAATAATTAAATATATTTATACAATAGTTATAAATAAAAATTTTATCAAATAACTCAATATGTTTAAAATGTTTTTTTTTAAATGTTATGTTATTTGGAAATAAATTTTTTTTTTAAACTAGCATCTATATATATATTATTTTTTTAACTAATAGTTTAATTGTTTATTATAAATAATTTTCATTTTTGTGTACCATGTAAAAAATTGTTTTTTTAAAATCTTCTATTTAGAAATAAAAATTTTAAAAACTAGCATCTATATATATTATTATTTTAACTAATAGTTTAATTGTTTATTATAAATTAAATCTATTTTTTATTTGATTTTAGGTAGAGATATAATTATTTTTTTTACATACAGTAAATAACTATATATATATATATATAGTGCATATAAATGTGAAAGTTGGTCATCATATTGGAAAAAATATTGATACAGTAATACAGTACAGTATATTAGATGAATAACACACGCAATGATTGTATTATAAAAACAGTAGTACAATATTGAGCCGATCTATCTGTACATCAATAACGTCCATAACAATAGTGGGTGTGTGTTTAAAAATTGAGTTTCCCCTTAATATGTGTGTGTGTGTGTGTGTAATGCTATGAGTTTTTTTTATTAATAAAATTTTTCTAAAGCAACGTAATTGATGTTTTTAAAAAAAAATCAGTTTTAACAATGTACAATCATCGTATCATGTGATGCAATACTAGGCCAATGTGTATTAATATGTGTGTGTGTGGGGGCTAATATCGTATGGGGTGGGTGTGATGTATGTATGTGAGGGTGGGTGTTTTTTGTACTATGCATGTTTTTTGTTGTTGGCATAATTATTAAGTTTTTATTGTTTTTTTTAAATATTTTTTTTTCTATTAAAATTTTAAAAATATAATTGATTAATTTAATACATTACCATAAATTTAGATACACACACACACACACACACACACACACACACACACACACACACACACACACACACACACACACACACACACACACACACACACACACACACACACACACACACACATACATACATACACACATACATACATACATACATACATACATACATACACATATATATACATACATATATACATACATACATACATATACACATACATACCTGTACATACTGCAAGTATCATAATAATAATTATATGGTTATTCCTATGGGGGGTAATAATAATAATAATTAAAATAATTTTTTATCTACACATTTATTTAGGTTAATGTTAAGTCTAATGTATTACTAAAAAAAAAATTTATATATATAGATACTATTTATTATTAATTGATAAACAATATAATATAATGTAATATTTATTTGCAATGTCATTGTACAAATATATATTAATAAATATTTTTTAATAAAGTGTATCAATGATTATTTTTAATTTATTATTTTTATAAATATATATTAAATGTAGCAATAATTATTTATTTTAATATGAAATTTTATATATATATATATATTGAAATATAATATATTATAATATTTAATAAAACAATTTATTTTTATTTTTTAAATAATATATTTTTTAAAATATTAATGATGACATAGAAATTGTACAGTATATTGTATTTATAGGATTAAAATATTATATTTTTTTTTAAACAAAACCAATTAATATCAAATCAAATATTATTGATGGAAAAATAAACTTACTGGAAACTTTATACACATATTTTATTCAACAAAAAAAAAATAATTAAAAATTAAATTATTTTAACATAAAATTTATTTTTTGTTTGAAAAAATATGACATTATTTATGACATTATTGATGGCCAGACATGTGTATGGATTCAATGATATATGTATTAAGTGATTGTATTATAAAAAAATTAAAGTTTTTTTTAAATTTTAAAGTTAGCATAAAATTCAATCATTTTTACTATCGCTTCGATAATATACCGTATAATATAAAAAACCCGTTACCCGTATATTACCGGACACCCCATCATGAGTGCCGCAGCCGCCGCCGCCAATAATAGTCGGCAACGTGTGCTATCCATTTACCGACAAATGTTACGCCAGTCGGGCCAATTCGTATCGTACAACTATCGTACGTATTGTTTGAGGCGCGTCCGGCACGCGTTTCGCCAGAATCGCAACATCGATGACCAACAAACTGTTGACCAGCTATTAACCGATGCCGACAAACAGCTAGCCGTTATCAGACGTCAATCAATTATCAATAGATTGTACGAATCGGATAGATTGGTGGTCGAGGCCAACACCGGCGACCAGCCGACGGTTGCCGTCAAATAGTTGTAGTTATCAATCAATTAATCAAACAAATAGTTTATTATTATTTTTTTTTTAGTTTTTATTTTATTAAATAAATTATATGTAATTTTTTTCTCTAATGTAAAATAAAAACCAAAAAAATTGCATCAAAAATGTTATTTTAAATAAAAAATTGAAGACTTTTTTATAATAATATCTTATCTAAAGACACACGAAGTATAAGAGAAAGAAAGAGAGAGATATAAGAAATAACAAAAACGATTACCACTTCTGACTTAAACAACACAAATGACTAACTTATTAGACAATGTTTGTCGACTGTCTGTCTGATCAATCAATCGGTCGGTGTTTAAGCCATTTTAGTAATGTATTGGTTGGGAAACAAAAACATATGACTATAAGGAATGGTCGATATCGGCAATAGACCCGAATTGGTTATGACATTCATCGACAGCGTAAGACCAGCCGACGGTTGCCGTCAAATAGTTGTGGCTATAGTTATCAATCAATCAAACAAATAGTTTATTGTTTTTTTTATTAATAAATTATATGTAATTTTTTTCTAATGTAAAATACAAACCAAAAAAAATTGCATCAAAAATGTTATTTTAAATAAAAAAATTGAAGACTTTTTTTATAATAATAATAATAATATCTTATCTAAAGACACACGAAGTATAAGAGAAAGAAAGAGAGAGATATAAGAAATAACAAAAACGATTACCACTTCTGACTTAAACAACACAAATGACTGACTTATTAGACAATGTTTGTCGACTGTCTGTCTGGTCAATCAATCGGTCGGTGTTTAAGCCATTTTAGTAATGTATTGGTTGGGAAACAAAAACATATGACTATAAGGAATGGTCGATATCGGCAATAGACCCGAATTGGTTATGACATTCATCGACAGCGTAAGACCAGCCGACGGTTGCCGTCAAATAGTTGTGGTTATAGTTATCAATCAATCAAACAAATAGTTTATTGTTTTTTTTATTAATAAATTATATGTAATTTTTTTCTAATGTAAAATACAAACCAAAAAAAATGCATCAAAAATGTTATTTTAAATAAAAAATTGAAGACTTTTTTTATAATAATAATAATAATATCTTATCTAAAGACACGCGAAGTATAAGAGAAAGAGAGACAGATATAAGAGATAACAGAAAAACGATTACCACTTCTGACTTAAACAACAATACAAATGACTGACTTATTAGACAATCAATGTTTGTCTG
Organism: Oppia nitens; assembly: GCF_028296485.1. Lineage (NCBI taxonomy): Eukaryota > Metazoa > Arthropoda > Arachnida > Sarcoptiformes > Oppiidae > Oppia > Oppia nitens. The sequence continues at coordinate 183,258 of NW_026533202.1, read as the reverse complement.
TTGAATGTCTGGTCAACCAATCAATCGGTCGGTGTTTAAGCCATTTTAGTAATGTATTTGTTTGTGAAATAAAAACATATGACTATAAGGAATGGTCGATATCGGCAATAGACCCGAATTGGGTATCACATTCATCGACAGCATAAGACTACCCGACGGTTGCCGTCAAATAGTTGTAGTTATCAATCAATCAAACAAATAGTTTATTGTTTTTTTTTAGTTTTTATTTTATTAAATAAATTATATGTAATTTTTTTCTCTAATGTAAAATACAAACCAATTGGTTAACAAAAAAAAAATTGCATCAAAAATGTTATGTTAAATATAAAACTGAAGACTTTTTTTTTAATAATAATATCTTATCTAAAGACATGCGAAGTATAAGAGAAAGAAAGAGAGATATATAAGAGATAACAACAACAGAAAAACGATTACCACTTCTGACTTATAAACAACAATACAAATGACTGACTTATTAGACAATGTTTGTCGACTGTCTGTCTGGTCAATCAATCGGTCGGTGTTTAAGCCATTTTAGTAATGTATTCGTTGGGAAATGAAAACGTATGACTATAAGGAATGGTCGATATCGGCAATAGACCCGAATTTGGTATGACATTCATCGACAGCGTTAGGGTTACATTGTTGTTGCCTTTCAGACCGTTGCCATCGTCCCAGAAGTAGTACTTTGTGTGCTGATTCTTCAGCTGTACTTTGGTTGGTTCGCCTCTTTGAATGATATGATCCCATAGTACCACCTGATTCAGGACATTGTTACCCGTCTTGTAGTGTGCGGTCAAATACAGGAACAACTGTTTGGTATTCCAGTCGAATGCCGGCCCGAAATCGGCGTCCAAATTGAACGATATAAACCCGAGATCGTTGCGTTCGCGACCGGCAGAATAGTCGGCAACATTTTTGACCAATTTCTTGACCGTTGAGATGTCGATGTCGACCAATTGGTTGTAGTGTTTGAATGTTGTCGATAGGGCACAGATGATGGTCAACGAAGCCAATACTGACAACGTAAAGGCAAAGATGGCGTTCGTCCGCGAAAGTAATGTATTCATTGTTTGTGTTTTGATTGGTTGGTTAGTCAGCTGTCCACTGCCGTTGCCGTCGGGTATTGTAATTGATTGGTTGACCAATTGATTGACTGACTAACTATTAGTATACAAACCGATACTACAATGTATTGTATGATTAAAATACTGACGTGTTTTCCAATAGATTTCAATATTCAATATGTATTATATTAATAATAAAAAAAACTATTAGAATATAATCAAAACCAAAACAATACTATTGACGCACCACCACCACCACTACAGGCAGATAGATTTATCATATAGATTACACTTAATATATACATACAAATAAAACAGTGTGTATATAATAACTGTAATAAATATATTTACTAACTGTCATGTCTGCCTAATTGCTATAGCAACAATAAACAAGTATTATATACACCTATTATAAACTACTTGTTTAAGTACTTGTTTATTGTTGCTATAGCAATTAGGCAGACATGACAGTTTTAAATATAATTATTTTTTAGTTTTTTTTTCAACAAAGTCTATGCTTTGTAAAAAAAACTCGGCCCTCTCTTAACATTAAACACTAATATTGCGTGCATATACATAAACTACAGTATTAGTAGGCTGTCATTATTGTTTTGGTTTTGAATATAATTGAATGATTTTTTTATATTAATATTACAAATGTTAACATAAATAACGCCTAAAATAATTAATGTATGAAACAAAATATTTATTAAAAATGACAATGCTCATTTTTTTAATAATTTTTTGTTATTGCTAAAATTGTGATTGGTGCATCTAATTAAATAATAAAAATTAATTAATAATTGATTTTATAAATTGTTTTCATAGTATTAATTAAAAAAATAATAAATCATTCATTCATATATCATATATGTTTTTTTAACTTGTACATTTTATTTTTATTTAATTAAGTTTTAATAATATTTCAATCAAATAAAATTTGATTTATTATTTTTATTTATTTTTTTAAATAAAAAGTTAGTTTATATGTTTGTTAAATTGATAGGTTATTTATAAATTAAAAAAATTAATAGAAAATTAAATCAATATTAATAGTTATATATAGTATTATTAATGTTTAGTCTAAATATAATTGATTGAATTAAATAATACATAATTAACTTTTTATTTGAAAAAAATTATTAATTTAATTACAGCAATATTTTTTTTTAAAAATATTTTATTAGTATACAACCTAGTTGATTTTAGTTTTGGTTTATTATTTATTTATTTAGTAATTTTTTAAATAGTTTTATAAAAAGTATATCATATATTATATTTCCATATATATTATAAAATAAGTTTAATTTTTATCATATCTAAAAAAAAATTAAAATTAAAAAAAGTTTGATGATGAAATACAAATTAAATAACCGACAACAACAACAAAAATTGTTGCCAAAAATTAATTAATAAAAAAAAGTTTGCCTGATCAAATATCATATAATAATTATATAATCAAGATTTTTTTAAAAAAAAATCTAAAAAATCATACCATTTTTTTTTAGGTAATCTAATGTAATAATTACAGTATAGTTGATGTCCTTTAAAGATATTATTAATTTTGTTAAAAAAAAGTGATATAATATTTTTTTTTTAAATAGTAGTTTTTTACAGTAGTTTTTATTTATTTTTTTATTTATTTATTTTTTATATATAAAAAAAAATTAAAATCAATTGAATGACAGCTGACTGTTATAATATGTGCGATAATGCAGTGGTTTTTATTTTTTTTCTCTCAGTGTTGACCTCCAAAAAATGTAATGCAAAAGTGATTACAACATAAAAATTTATTATTTAATACAATAATACAGTAATTATTTTCATTATTAAATCAATTGGTCGTCAATAATGTCTACATAATATACAAACCCTTAAAAGTCTATTAATTAAAACTATAGACTAAAAACTAAAAGGGTTTTGAAATTTATTTAGACATTATTGATGTCCAAAACATATGACTTTAATATTATTAATACTATTTAGTATTATATTAATAGTAAATGTAATGTGAATTAAATACATATACAGAGAGAGAGAGAGAGAGAGAGAGAGAGAGAAATAAAAATTGCGATAAAAATAGTTTTTGTTTTTTTAATTGTTTTTATTGTCTCGTCTTCTGACTTCAGTATTTGCATCATCACCAGTGGATCAGCTCTCTTATAATAACAAGTAATACTTGCCTATTGATCTCGTGTGTGTGATATGGTCGCCACCAACAGCATTGTTGGCCACAGAGGAAGCCGCGATTCACGGGACGAAATGGACGATCTGCCCGATGAAGATGTAGCCAAAGATTTCTATGCAAAGTATGAGCCAAAGGAAGTGCTCGGAAGGTAAGAGAGAGACAGACAGAGAGAGAGAGAGAGAGGACATCCATCAGCAATGTCTTTGATATCAATGTCTTAAGAGAGAGAGAGAGAGAGAGAGAGAGATGTCTTACGAGAGAGAGAGAGAGAGAGAGAGAGAGAGAGAGATGTCTTAAGAGAGAGAGAGAGAGAGAGATGTCTTAAGAGAGAGAGAGAGAGAGAGAGAGATGTCTTAAGAGAGAGAGAGAGAGAGAGAGAGAGAGAGAGAGAGATGTCTTAAGAGAGAGAGAGAGATAGAGATGTCTTAAGAGAGAGAGAGAGATGTCTTAAGAGAGAGAGAGAGAGAGAGATGTCTTAAGAGAGAGAGAGAGAGAGATGTCTTAAGAGAGAGAGAGAGAGAGATGTCTTAAGAGAGAGAGAGAGAGAGAGAGAGAGAGAGAGATGTCTTTGATATCAATGTCTTAAGAGAGAGAGAGAGAGAGAGAGATGTCTTTGATATCAATGTCTTAAGAGAGAGAGAGAGAGAGAGCATCCATTCATCAATGTCTTAATACCTGTCCATTTCAGAGGTGTGTCCAGTACTGTCCGCAGATGTATCGAGAAGGAGACGGGTCGCGAGTTTGCCGCAAAGATTATCGACGTATCCGCCGATCTCGAGGACTCTCAGGGACTAACCCTTCGGGAGGCGTCGCTTCGCGAGATCAATATCTTGCGTTTGGTTGCCGGCCATCCGTATATCAGTGAGTTGTCCATCAATTTTGTTGTTTGTTTTTTTTCGGCTAATGTATCGTTTGTTTGTTTTTACCGATCAATTACCGATGGATCAGTTGAATTGCACGACGTGTTCGAGTCGAGTACTTATGTGTTTCTGGTATTTGAATTGTAAGGACAATATCTGTTGTTTACCGTTAAAAAAATTGGTAACAATTTTATTATTAAATCAATTACTTTAATGGATTTGTTTTTCTATCTATGGATCAGATGCAAGAATGGAGAGCTCTTTGATTATCTGACAAGTGTTGTGGCCTTATCTGAGAAGAAAACAAAGTTTGTTTGTATTTTTATATACAGTATATATTACCGATGTTTTTGTTTGTGACCAATTGGTGACCAATTTGTTTGTTTTGTTTTTTTTGGTGATAATCCACTTCTTCCAGAGCTATAATGAAACAACTGTTTGAAGGACTTCATTATATTCATTCATATAATGTTGTGCACCGGGATCTCAAAGTTTGTAACCATTATTATTATAGATTATTTATGGATTGATTATCACATATCACAATTGATCCCACAATTTATTTTACTTACAAATTAAAGCCGGAAAACATATTATTGGACAACAATTTGAATATAAAAATATCTGATTTCGGTTTCGCAAAGAATATATCGCCTAAAGAAAGACTTTATGGTATAAGTTATTGATTGATTGATTGATTGATAATAAAATCAATTTGTATTTTGAGTTTTTGTTTAAATATCTTTTGTTTTTAAACCCGATGTTTGGTGTGTTAGACCTGTGCGGAACACCCGGTTATTTAGCACCCGAACTGCTCAGAGCTTCTATGTATGAAAATTCTGATGGCTATGGAAAAGAGGTTGATCTCTGGGCGTGCGGTGTCATAATGTATACACTATTGGTCGGCTTTCCGCCGTTTTGGCACCGAAAACAGATGATAATGTTGCGGAATATTATGGAAGGAAAGTACGAATTCTGTAGTCCCGAATGGGACGACATTACCGATCAGCCCAAAGATCTGGTCAGTAGTGAAGAATATGTTATACGAAAAATGATTTTTTTTTTAATTGATAGATGTGTTGCTAAAACAACTAATATCTTTGATTTTTTTTAACCATTAAAGATCCGCAAACTATTAGTAATTGATCCAAACGAACGCATTACGGCCAGTGAGGCGCTTAGGCATCATTTTTTTCAAACAGTGGTATGTTTTTAACTAACCGTAAAAAATAGATGGTTATCCCCCCCCCCCTGAGTAATAACTAATCGATAATTTGTTTCAATTCAATCCTATCCAATCAAAAAAAATAATAGCGCGCCCGTGTCGGCGAATTCAATGCCCGCAAAACGTTTCAATTGGCAATAATGGCCGTACGGGCAATGATACGAATTACTAGACTGAAGTTAACACCGGAACCGTTGAGTATCGAAATATTGCGAACCAATCCGTACCGAATTAAAACCTTAAGAAAGGTAATTGTAATTTAACACCCCCTGAGTGGTGGGTGGGTGGGGGTATCAGTGTTTTTTTGTTGTTGTTGATTGTATTATATTATCGGTAATTGTGTTTTATTTGTTTCAGGCGATAGACGGTTGCGCTTTTCGGGTTTATCACCATTGGGTCAAACGTGGCGAAGTCCAGAATAGGGCCGCCCTTTTCGAGAACCGACCCAAAGTTGAGGTGAAATATTTATATCAACAATCAATTGTTAATATTACCACCACTTAGTGTAGTCATCATCAGTCACATACACACACACACACACACACACACACACACAGTACATACATACACACACCGACAATCATTATTAGGTTTTATTTAAAATTTTGTTTTTTTTTGTTTGTTTTTGTAAATCATTTGTAAATAATTACTGTATAAAAAAAATTGTGTTAAAATAGAGGTTATTTTAACTAAATAATTACCGTAATATATAAATTATAAAAACATTTAAAAGTCCAATATCTATGTAGAAAAATATTGACACGTTTAATGAAATAAACTAAATAAAATAACTTATTATTATTATTATTATTATATAATCAATAGTCATATAATTTTTAATTATATAAATAAATTAGAGAGAGAAATAAAATGTTGATAATAATAATAATTAGGTCTACGATATAATTGATTATTTATAAATTTTTTTTTACAATTATACAGTATTTATATATATGGTTTATAAAATGACATTGATGATATACATATGTGTTTGTGTATAACAAAATTGATTGATTGATGAAATTGAAATGTATATATGGGATCAATTGGATGTATTGACTGTATGTTGTTGTTGTTGTTGTTGATGTTGTTGAGTACCAATTAAAAATCTATGCTCTTCTATAAGGCAACCGACATAGTCTGGTGATCCAATTGTTCCTTAAATTCTGTATACAGTCTCTGCAGACGCAAATTGGTCGACAATATGGCTAAAACTTCTTTGAGTAGATCGTGTTTACCGTTGCCAACAATTTTCGGTTCCCATTGACTCCGGATGGACTTGAATATGGGTCCAATTAGATACTGGCACAGCTCCCGGAGCCTGTTTTCCATATTTTCTTTGGACAGATGCTGAGCTAAGGCCAACATCCAGAAACGATATTCTTTGGCCGAACCGATTACAAACGATGCGGCCAATTGTTGGTCAATATAACTCAAAACGGCCGACTGCTGTAGTGTCGAGTCACTCAAAAACAATGTATGCATCGATTTGTTGGTTCTGTGTGCGGGAAGAGACAAAAAAAAATGTGACCACAATTTTTTTTAAGGGGATAAATCATTGGATCAATTGGTGTGATTAACGGGACACTTACCTTGTTTGAGACTGTATGGTAGACAATGGCAGTGAACTGGGATCAAATGAATGCGGCTTCTGATCGGTACAAGTGTTGAGCACATCGTTACTATTGGCAATCAGTGTCCAACTGCCAAACTGTTCGTCGAAGACATACGATTTGCCCGAAGATAAACAAATCAATGGTGAATCACAATCGGTAATACCGGTGCTTAATATGGAAACATCGTGGGTATTGTTGAGCAACGGTGCCAGCGATTCGCCTTTGATTAGGACCCGGTGGCGACTAAAATCCCACATCCACAGTACGGCCTGTACGGTAATGGCCATAATCTTGCTGTTGTGACAGGTTAGCCGCGCGACGGGTGAACTCAGCATAATGGGTGCCTGTAGTCGCCGCCCGGTAGACGTACTGAACACCGATAGTGTACGATCATTGCAGGCGCAGGCAATCAGTTGATCGCTACCGGTAACGGCGATAATGTTGGCCGATACCAGTATCTGCCACTGGCGGTCACCGTTCGAGTTTAGCCGTAGAGCCGATATTTTCGACGAACTAATCGAATTTTCGATATCAATGGATATATTATTTTTTCGATCATATTTATCGCACGCACTGAACACTTTGACAGTCGCTGTTTTGTCCATTTTAAGTACTGGCAGATAGTGATGATCACTTGCAGCCGATGAATGAGCCCAACCACCACCACTACCGCCTACGCCGCCACCATCTTTGGCTAACTTGGAGGCGGCTGTCTGATGTTTAGCTACCATCGATGGATGTTTGTCTTTAACTTGTATGGGAATCGCTGGCTTATCGATTATCTTATTGATTGTTTGCCTTTCGGCTTCGTAAGTGTTTTTAGCCGTCAAATCATTCTTCGGACTGGTTGTTGTTGTGGTAATATCTTTGCTGCTGCTGCCGCTGCCGCCGCCGCCGCCGCCGCTACCGGGAATCGATGGTCGGCCACGTTTAGTCTTACTATTGTTGGACACATCGGTGGTCGCACTATGCTTTCGCTTTGGTGTAGGCAACGACTGTTGTTGATCGCCAGTGTCGGCATCAATAATCGTCGTCTTAATGTCCTTGACTTTACTAATACCGTTAGTATCATTGGTATCGGATTTATTATTATTATTATTGTTGTTGACCACTCTTATCGGTTCGGTATTCATATTCGGCAAAGATTTTGTTGATGTTGTCTGTTGTTGTGTTGGTGTTAGTGGTGTGCCGTTTGTGGTCGCGTTTTGCGACGACAACGGCTGTTGTTGTTGTTTAACAGGTGACGAACCAATCGACGATCGGCTATTGGATTCGTCGTGTTTTTCAATATAAATCTTTGTCTTCGGTTCGCTGGATGAACTAAAAGTAGTTGGCTGTACACAAAATGTCATACCATCGATGGGCGGAATATACAGTGGGGTTATACGGCGTCGGCCATCAGCCAATCGGACCTCTACTTGCTTATCGGTCGGTCCTTTGCTTAGTTTAGACGATTGCGAATTACTTAGCGACGGCTCATTGCCGGTGTTGTTGTTGGTCGCCATCCTATTCGACGACTCGTTCGACGATTGGCCACCGTTTTGATGATTAAATTTTTTCTTCTGTTCATGAATTACCATAATATCTGGATCTTCGATCAGCTGGTGTTGAGGCGAGGATGAACTCTTGGATACGCCGTATAGTTTTTGTTTGTACAATACTTTTTCGTCGCTGGTCATCGGACAACCGATTTCCTGTTCGGTAAATTCCATGTAGGCTACCGTTCCGTCCCACGAACAGGCCATCAACTGGAAGCCCGACTGTGACCACGATAAGTCGAGTACAGAATTATCAAACAAATCGTGCAAAACAAGTATCGGCCGCTTACGGGATGTCATCCATACGGACAGCGATCGGTCGCGACTGCCGATTGCTATACAACAAAGTTTATGCGATCGGTTAGCGTTGTGTTTATACGGCAAACACATAATATTTGAATTGAATCGGACACAGGCTATGGCCTTACGGTGGCCGACAAAGTCGCGACTGGCCGACCAGTTTTGGCGTTCGATAATCTGGGCGACCGAACCCAAGTTGTTCATGGCGTGTGCCGACACCAGAAACTGGCCATCAGGTGACCAATTCAGACGCAATACGTGAGTGGTTCCGCCGCACTCTTCAAACGGTTCCTCAATTACCGCCTCTTCGGTCCAGTCGCTGATACGCCAAATGCGCAGTGTTTTGTCATCGGATTGTGAGGCCAAGTATTTGCCGATCGGATCCCAAGTAATACCCTTAACCAGACCCGTATGTCCACGCAATACGACCGCTACTTCACTCCATTTATTAGCATTCCATACGATAACCGAATTATCCACCGAACACGAGGCCAACCAATTATCTGCCGGCGACCAACTCAAGTCCAATATATCGCCCGAATGTTGCCTGAGTGTCGACACTACCCGATATTGTTCAACATTACCGACAAAACCGTTGGTCTGCGGTGCGTAACGGGCACCGATTGTCCAAATGATAATCACTTTATCGTCGCCGGCAGTGGCCAGAAAGCGGCCACTCTGCGACCAGCGAACCGAATTGACACAGGCCAAATGGTTGTCCATTTGACACAATTGTTTGCAAACATTTTCATTGGATTCGGCCGATTCGTCCACAATGGCCAACATATTCCATATGACCACCCGTCCCGAATCGTCGCCTTGTCCACCCGTAGCCAGTCGGCTGCCATCCGGGTGTATGTCCAGCGAGAATATCGGTCGACCTTTAAAAACAAAAAAATTGTTACCAAAAATTTAGCGGACAATTGTTTTTTTTTGGTGGTCACAAACCGTTGTGATTAATCCAATTGGGTTTCAATAGTTTCATCGGGCGGTCGGTTCGGTTCTGGTGGTCACTCTCTGGTCACTAGTCGTCGTCGTTCGGTAACTCTTTGGCAATAACAATGACAATCAATCAAATGGTCAGCACATTATCATCATAGCGGCGGCGGGTATTAGACGCGGCTATCATTTAGTCGGGCTATCAATTAATCAATCAATCAATCAATTAAAACAATGTCTAACAACAGTGTATAGCATAGCATAGTATATCATAGCATAACATATATAATGTGTTAATAAATGTTATTGTTATTTAAAAATTTAAAAAAAAATAATAATGTAACATGGTACACTCTTTTATATTATATATTAATATGTACATTGTGTGTGTGTGTTTGTATATATTTATTGTATCATCGTGCATTTAACTTACAATAATTATACACTAGATGGCCCCTAATCATTTTTTTTTAATAATGTATTTTATTGTATTAATTTTTAGTAAAAATTACATTGATGAAAATAGTACTGTAATTATATAATTAATTAATTAATTATATACTATTTTCATGAATGTAATTTTTACTACTACAATAAAATACATTTTTTTTTTAAATTAAATAATTAATTAATTAAAAATGTTTAAAATTATTAATTTTAATGATTAATTTGTTTGTTTGTTTTTCTATATATATATAATTTAATTTACTTTTTAAAATCAAATTGTTTAGTAAAGTAAATTTTTTTATTTTATATTTAATTTAATATTTTTGTTTTATAATTTTTAGTAAATTTCCTAGATTATTTTTTTTGTTCTATTATATATTTTGTAGTTTTATAATCTATAAAATTGAAATTTATTATCAATTTCAATGCTATGTATTTAAAAAAAATGTTTTTAATTTACCGGTACTTGAAATTGTGTAAATTATTTTTACATTTTATTACTTTTATAGATTTTTATATAATTTAAAATGTACTGGTTTACATTATATATAGTCAACTAACTACTAGTATAGCTTATTATAGATTATATTTTTTTACATTTTTTTTAATAGGAAAATAAATTAATTAGTAATTTAAGTTAATTAATAAAAATAAAATTATATATATTTATACTGTTTTTTAACAATATTTAATGATTATTGTATAATAAAATACTAATAATAATAATAATAATAAATATTTAATAATTACAATATTTGTCTATATATTATATTACATTATTAATTACTATTATTATTATTATTGATTTATTTAAATAAATATTTATTACACTATTAATATAATATAAAGTTGTTTTATTTTTGTATAATAAGTTTTACTTAATTAAAGTTTTGCAAAAAAATATATATATAGTTATTATATAACTAAAATGCTCCCTGAAATTAAAAAATAATTAACTTGATAAATTAAATATTATTTTTTTAAATAAAAGATTAAAAACTAATACTAATGTTTTTTATTTAGATTAAATAATTAATCAAAAACTAATGGTTAGTTTGTATATCACCCGGTATTTAATTATATATATATATATATAATTAAATTATATATATAGTACATGTATATACTGTACTATTAAATTATTATTTTTACAAAAAAAAATTAACTTGCTAACATTTTAGTCATTATTTTAAGTTTATTTCTTTTTAAAAATTAATGATAATGTTTGCTCTAAATTATATATATATATATAATATTATATATATATAATAATAATAATGGTTAGTTAGTGTACGTCAATATTAACACAAAATTTATTACAGTATTATTATTATCATTATTGAGTGATTCTTGTATTATATACAGTACTATACTGTCTAATAGTAGAAAAATAAAAATCGATTTTATTTTTGTTTTAAAAATAATAAATTAATAATAAATGTTAATATCATTAACTATATATATATTATAGAGTACTATATTAATAATATATTGTAGGCATTATGTGTGTGTGTTGGGGGTGACCATAGACTTACTTATCAAATAATTTATATAAACACATAATATATATATTTCTATATATATTATATATACTGTATATATAAATATTTTTGAGCATTCATTGAATTTTATTCATTCAATACAGTATATCGTTGGTAATACTGTAAAAATATCTATCTATCTATATATATATATATATTCTGTACAATACGTTATATACATAGTGTGTGAGAGAGTGTGTGTACTTTACAAATATATTTTCTATATACTACTGATGTGTATAATATACACTGTATATATATATATATATATATATAATACCTGTGTATATACTGTACTGTTTATATATATTGGCAATTATATTGTCTCAACAAAATAAAAAACAAACAACTAAAATAAAACCGTCACAATTTATTTTATTGATTGATATCCACACACATAAATATTACACCACTATATTTATACTGTATATACCGTATATCATCACTATTACAAAAAATTATTATTATTATTATAAATTTATATATTATAAAAGTATATATAATATTATTATATTGTATTATCTTATTATTCCTCTAATTCTGTGATAATAATTATTATTAATAATTTTTGTGTTGAATTAGTTTTTTTTCAAGTAGTGATAATAATAATAATAGTGTAATAATAATAATAATGGTTATAATTGTTTGTTTGATTAAATAATTTTTTCAATATAGTATATAATTGATAACTTGATAATAGATGATAGTTATTATTATTTTTTAATAATTTTTTTTAAAAAAAATGTGTCGCCTAAATTAATTGATTGAAAATGTTATCAAAATGTTATTATTATTGTAAACAACCTCGATTATATTTATAAACAAATCAAATTAATTATTTTTTTTTAAATAAAAATAATAATTTTAGTTTTATCATTACCTAAAGTGTCAATCAAATTTTGTAGTTTTTAATTTTCAAGTTTGTTTGTTTGATGACATAACTAAACTAAAAAAAACTAAAAAGTAATGATACAATTAATTTGTCTAATATTATCGGCAGTCATAGCGTTTGTGATATTTAATCAATTAGTAGCCAACTTTATAAAACCAAAATGTTTACCATTAAATGGTTATAACAATTGGAAATATAGGAATATATTTAGTTCACTAATTCATTCAATAATTGTCGGATTTTCATCGCTTTATATGTAAGATTTTGGTTAAATAATAATAATAATAATAATTTATATCTATATTATTAGTACATTTAAATTAGAAAATTTAATTATATATGTTTTCAATTACTGGTATAATATAATTATTAAAAAAAACAATTTCATAATACCAGTAGATATGTTGTACAGTTTTACAGTATATGTTATTATTTTTTTTATAATTTATAAAACTATAATATAAAAGTATCGATAAATATTGATAATAAATTATATATGATATATATAATAATATATATAATAACCTAACAATAATATACCTAATAATTTTTAAATAACTTTTATTTTTATTTATTTTTTGTATTTATTTTTTGTATTCCCAATATATATATGTTATATCAGTCTATCACTGGACCAATCAATCATATGGCAAATGTCGGACAATAATAGTGAGACAACAACGGTATCGATGCCATTGATATGCATATCAATCGGCTATTTCATCTACGATCTGCTACTATCGTTAACCAATCTACAATATCCGGGTCGTATAGAAATCATTGTCCATCATCTGATCAGTCTATGGTGTCTTAATGTTTGTCTACTAGAAAAACGATTCATCAGCTACTCGTTGATAGCTATGACTGTGGAAATATCATCGGTATTCATACACATACGTGAAATGCTATTGTTAGCCAATGTTACCAATAATCAGACCGCCATCGTCTATAAGACCAACTCATTGATCACTGTTTGTAAGTATTATCAAAAAAAAATCAAATTATAGATATAACTATTTTTTCAACAAAAAAAAAATTACCGTACAATTGATTAATTACCCGATAAATTAATTTTGTTGTTATTGTCAGTCACGCTAATAGTATTCCGATTTACGCCATTAACCTGGATCAGCTATCAGCTATACAGGGAATGTCATCAAATCGAGATATCCTATCTGATAATGGCTGTCCTATTTGTGCTGACCATCTATTTGGTAACTGTTGTCGTATTTTATAGAGTAATTGCTGCCGATTTCAATGTCTGCCTATTGAAAACAATTTCAATTAATCTAATGATAGCCAATGTTGTCAACAAAGTTCACTATCAATATACGGAAAAATTAGGAAAATTATTTAAATGAATGTATTATATAATTATATAAAAAAAAATAAATATATTATTATTGTATTAATTAATTAATTAAATATAAATATATAAATAATTCCCTATATATATATATATTGTATTAATGACCAATTAATTAATTGATTAGTGTTTTAATTAATATTTTAATATTTATATATTTTTTTTGATTGCCATTTAAATATTGTATTATTATAGTCATGTTTTTGTTCAAAATATATATATATATAAATTCAAATGTAATATACAGTGTTTTCTCTCCAACAAAAAAATTGTTTTTCGATAATTGTTTTTAAATTTTTTTTTAAAAAATAATTTATTTTTTAAATTACCCGGTACTTAAAACTGTATGTTTGTGATTGTGTGAGTGATAAAAATCAATCAAATTAAATTGAATTGATTTTTTTTTAATTGATTGTCGAAAACAATTACCGTATTATAAAACACTGTATATATATATTACATATATATTTGTTATTATTGTATTTATTTTAATTATTATTATTATTATTAAGATATCTACTAATTTGATGAAAAAAATATATTATTACCGTAGCTTATAATATATTAGTTGAATTGTATTGTTTTTTTTTCAATAATAATACTAATAATAATAATAGTATATTTAATAATAACATTAATAATAATTTATAAAGTTATATACAATTTATTTCAATTAACAAAATAACTAATGTATTTAATAATATTAACAAATCTACAGGTAATAAATAGTTTTGATAAAACTATATAAATATATTTATATATAACAAAATACTAATTAATTTATTATATTATATAATTATAATTAATTATATAATATAATTAAAAAATAACAAATTATTATTATTATTATTATCATTAATCAGTAGACATATCAGTGGACATATCAGTTGGTTCACCATTTAAACGATTGTTGTCTTGACTTTTTAAAAAAAAAGATATCAAACAAACAAAAAAAATTTTAGATAAAAATCAATTCAATTAAAAAAACAGTTACCAATAATTGTAATTTGTTTGTCAATGGATCAAATCAATTGATCCACAACTACAACAACAACAATAACTATTTTTTTTTTTTTAAAAACACATACTTTTGTTTAGACTCTTTCTTTATTGTCACATACTGTTGGCCATTGTCTCGCCATTTGGTTTCCATTGATTTAATGTGTGTCACCGATAGCTGATACTGAATCAAATGCAACAAAAAGCCGCAAAAGATAATGATATTACATATCATAATAATATGGATATTCGGTAATCGGCTGTTTCGGCTGTAGTTGGCATATCTGGGTTGTTGTTGTTGTTGTCCGTATCGCTGGCCGTAATAATAGTGGCCAAACTGTCGCCTACGTAGATCATCGTAATAGCGATCAAAGTCGTCACTGCTAGTATAGTCGCCGCCGTATTGTTGGCCAGATTGTGCGCTCCGTCGTTGTTGTTGTTGATATCGTTGTTGTCTATAATATCTGTCCGCAGCATCGGTGCCGACATCGGCAGCACTGGCGGCGGCGACTCTACTACTCGTCCTGAGATAGTCGTCATATTCGCGTCGTTTCCGATCGTTGTTCAGACATTGGTAGGCATTGTTGATACTCTTGAGTCTGTCTTCACCGTCGCTGTTGTTGTCGCCGCCACCGTCGACATCGCTGCCGCCGATTTGGCCGCGATTCAGATCCGGATGATATCGTCTACATAATGACAGATAAGCCCGACGTATGGTCTTCTTGTCGCTGTTACGGTCGACGCCTAATAACTCGTAATAATTATTATTATTATCATTAGTTGTGGCAAATCTGAAGATACAATTGATATGTGATTTGATTTTTAAGACATGATTTGATTTTTTCAATGATTATTACTTACAATTGATTTGTGGCAAACAATTGGCGACATTGAAGATGAAGACATCCTCCTCCTCCTCCTCCTCTGCGGATCAGTTGATGATAATTGTTTGCCGAAGAAAACAGTTGTCTTTTATCTAATATTATTAATAAATTCATTGAAAACTTTTTTTTTTGTTAATTTATTTTTTAGTTATAAAAACTAATGCAGTATTGTTTGGACACTCTATTTGTTTGGTCACTAATATTAGGTGACTGACTGTTAGTATTATACGTGCGTCCAATAGAGTGACCATTGATTATCTATGCGATCATAACTGTAATTATATTATTTAATTTTTTAAATTATTATTATTATATTATCATTATATATGATTGATATATAAATAGACATTATTTTTATATATCATATGTTTTTTGATGTTTAGATTTGTTTTGTTATGTTATTTAAAAAATAATAAAAATAAAAACATATGACACATGTGTGCGACCTCTCTATTCAATGCAATTAACAATTTTTTTTTATTTAAATATATATTTTTAGTTATTTTATTTTAATTCTAAAAAAATATAATATTTTAATAGTTTTTTTTTAAATAAAAATTGATATACGAATAAAATAAATAATATTTGAAATATAATACAGTAATACAATATTATATCATATTTTAGAAATTTTATTATAATTCAAATACTTGAGAGAATAGTAAACTAAATATTAATTTAATACAAAATAATAGAAATTAGTTTTTAGAAATTTTTAAAAGTAAATATAATTTATTTTTATTTAATACAATAGTATACAAGTTATAATATTCTTTTAATCAAAAAAAATTATTGATTATTATATTATTTAATATATAATAAAATTATTTTTAAAAATATTATTTATTCAAATTATTTAATATACTATTTTGAAATAATGTTATCTTATATTTATATTTTAAATCTTTTAAACAAATAATTATTTCTATATAGAATTTACATAAAAATATCTAAATCTATATATATTTTTTAAAAATATAATTATTTTTTTAATAATCTAATATTTTTTTTATTTTGTATTAATAATAATAATAATAATAAAAAAACATTTTATCGATTATTTATGATTGCATCGGCAATCCATTGGACAACACGTGACACGCGCACAAATGCCATTAGTTGACCATTTTTTGCCGAACCCGTACACGACACGTCCCCACCTTTAAATATACCGATAAGTACCGCCCGATTGCCGACAAACTGTATCAATGGTCCGCCAGAATCACCCTATAATATGATATATAGATATTATTGTATAATAATTAATATAATAATTGATAATATTTTTTTCGGAAAACTATTAATAGATTTAATTATTTTTGTTGCTGTTTTGTTACATATACAGTAATAGATATATTATTATAATTAACTAAAAAATGTTTTTTTTTAAAATTATAATTATAATTTTAAATACTTTATACTGTATATACAGTATATATATATATATATGATATATATATATGATATAAACAAAAATCACAATCATATATAAAGTTTAGACAATAATAGGTTATAGCAAAATTATTTTTTAATATATATATATATATTACATACCAGGGTTAAGTAAGGGGGGGGGGGGGGGGGGGGTAAGGCCAAAATACCCCCCCCTAAGATCGAGAAATTGGGATTTTACCCCCCCAGACTTTTTGACCAAATTGAAAAAATTGTCGCTTAAAAACGAGGAGAAATGACCCCCCCCTAAAATTTCGGCGCCGAAGGCGCCGAAAATTTTTTTGAAATTTATAAAAATTTTAATTTTAGTTGATACTATTTTAGTAAGTGTTTTTATGTTTTTAATATTTATAAAAATCTAATTATTGATTAAAAATAGTTAAAATAACGTTAAAAGTCATCAAAAAATAACATTATTTTAATTAAAATAAACTAAAAAATTAAAAATTACCTATTTGTTGAAAAGAGTAATCATATTACAATTTAAATATAAGTTTAAGAAGTTAATAAAACAATAAATACTTATGTTTTTATTAATAATTTTTAAATTTTAAATAAAAAATTTAAAAATATTTTCAATTTTGTACTTAATATAATTAAACTTTAACGAAATTTGAGTTAAATAAGTAGTATTCAGTCAGTATTTGTATAAAAATAAAAATATATAACAAACTATAAACATTAAGTATTGTTTAAAAAATTAATTATGTTAAAAGTTAAAAATTATTAAAATACTAAAAATAACTCATAGTGTATCATTAATGCTTTTATCAACTATTTTTAAATCTTAAATACATTATTTTATTTTTTTTGTTAAAATTTAAGTTTTTATTAATTTTAAAAAATTTTTTTAAAAAATATTTATTTTTTGTTAAAATTTAAATTTTTGTTAATTTTTAAGTTTTTTAAGTTTTTTTTTATATTTTTGGAAATTTTACCTATTTTCCCGGGAATTTATACGGGAACTTGTGGGAATTTTATTGAATTTACATGGGAATATTCGGGAACTTAAGGAATTTTTAGGGAATTTTCTCTAGACCCCCCCCTTGATTTTGGATTTTTGAAAAAATTGCCGTTTAAAAATGCAATAAAAATCTTACCCCACCCAATACCCCCCCCCCCCCCCCCCCCCAAGATTTTTTGAGAATTTTGTAAATTTTACCCCGGTCTACCCCCCCCTAAAATCCAAAACCTTGCTTAACCCTGATTACATACATATATATTGTAAAATACAACAAAAAATAATAATATCAATATTATTAAAATAATTAAAATATATATAAATTTATATATTATTTTTTATGTATTTTATTATTATTATTATTATTATTATTACTTACCGAACAGCTAGCGGTTCCCACTTGAGATGGATATCTGATTACACGAATCATATACGACTGTCTGGGACTACTGTATGTTGGTTTCAATAGTTTCAACCAACCCATCCTAAGTTGACCAGTATTTTCCACGTCTACATCTAACTTACCGAAACCGGCAAACAATGCCAACTCATCGGCCGTATTCATGATATCCGGTTCGGGTAAACAAATACTGTTTATTATCTGTTGCCGAAACCATGAATCGGGTGTCGGTGTCCATGTCGTTGGTATCGGTATTTGTGATTTCAGTCTAACTAATGCTATATCGTATGCTTTTTTATATTTATTACTATACGTCCAATTGGGATGAGTTAACCACTTGTCCACACCGTATGTATGGCCAGCGGGTTGTCTCAGATCCTGAACTGTACGTACAGTATATGTTTTATCGGGGCTTAAAAAACATATGTATTAACAAACAAACAAAAAAAAAGTCAAAATATTATTATTATTCAATATATATAATTCAAAAAAACTAAATATATATATATATATAGATAACATTATAACAAACAAACAAAAAATCATATAATTTCTAGTTTTATTATTATTATTATTATTATTAGACTATAGAGTATTTACCGATATATTTATTAGAAATTAGTATTTATTATTTAAAATTATATTTAATAGTAGATAAAAAAAAATATTTTTTTCAAATTAATTACTACAAACAATGTCCGGCTGTTATAATCCAATTGGCGTTCAATATAACTCCAGTACAGGTATTACTATTGAATAATAAAAATTAAAAAATACAAATATTTAATTAATGTTTTAATTATATATATATATAATATACTAAATATAGTTTAGTGAATAATAGAAATATTTTCAATTATTTCTATTTTATATATATATATATTTAATTATAAATACCGATCGGTTTTCCAAAATCCCCAAAAATATTTATATCCCTCAATAAATACAATCCATGGGAACTCTCCCGGAAGGGCTAACCGTCCGTTTTGGACACTACTTGTAGTCTCATTGGTTAACCATTTGAAACATTGTCGGCCAGTAATAGTCGTCGTCGACAACAACAGTGATGACTGTCTGCCGATACCACACGTGTCGAGCGTTACGTTCGGGTATTGTTTGATACGTGAGTGCAAACCATTCACTAATACTATTAACACTAGATTTTTATAGATATTTTCATTAATAATAAATATAATAATAATTTTAAATTTAAATACTTAATAAATAATTTATTTGTTGAATAAAATACATCAATATTTTATTTTAAAATACATAATTAACATAAAAACTATATAAAAATTAATGATTTTTAATTTATAATATTTATATATAAAGTAAATTTTATTTTAAAACTAATATAATAGTTTTTTAAATTAGCATAACTGTGTATTAAAAAATAATATTTGTAATATAATACAGTAATACAATATAAATATTATATCATATAATAGTTAATGAATTTATATATATAAACTTTCAAACAAATATTTATTTTTATTTACAATAATTTCTAAATCTATAGATATTTAAAAATATATATATAATTATATAATTATTTTTTTTAAATCTAATATTTTGTTTTGTAATAATAATATTAATAACATTTTTTATCGATTACTATTAACTATTAATTATTTTTTATTTAAATACTATATACCGTATGTATATATATATAAACTTTTAAACAAATATTTATTTCTATTTAGAAGTTTTACAATAATTTCTAAATCTATAGATATTTAAAAAAATATATATAATTATATAATTATTTTTTTTAAATCTAATATTTTGTTTTGTAATAATAATATTAATAACATTTTTTATCGATTACTATTAACTATTAATTATTTTTTATTTAAATACTATATACCGTATGTATATATATATAAACTTTTAAACAAATATTTATTTCTATTTAGAAGTTTTACAATAATTTCTAAATCTATAGATATTTAAAAAAAAATTATAATTATATAATAATTTTTTTTTAGAATATTTTGTTTTGTAATAATAATAATAATTTTAATAACTTTTTTATTGATTACTATTAACCGTATCGCTAATCCATTGGACAACACGTGACACGCGCAGGAATGACATTAGTTTATCAGATACTGGTCCCTTACAGGGAACGTTACCACCTCTAAGTGTACCGATAAGTACGGCCCGATTGCCGACAAACTGTATCAATGGACCGCCAGAATCACCCTATAATATGATATATACTGTATATATAGATATTACTGTATAATAATTAATAATATGATATTTTGAAAACTATTAATAAATTTAATTAGTTTGTTGTTGTTTTTGTTGTTGTATATAATAGATATATTATAATAATTAACTATAAAAAAAATGTTTTTTTTAAATAATTATTTTATAAATTATAAGTATAAAAAATATGATATAACTAAAAAACAAAAGCATATTTATATATCAATATAATATACATATAGATATTACTGTATAATAATTATATATAAGATTATAATAATAATAATAATTTTTTTATATAGAAAACTATTAATAGATTTAATTATTTTTTATGTTGATTTCAAATTAATTGAAACCAAATACTAGATTATAATATATAAGGAAATTTATACGATATATAAATAATAATAATAATAATTAGTATTTTTTAATTATATAATTTACTAATCTATGCTAATGAAAAAGTAAAAAATATATAAAATGTTTTATATATAAATTATAATTAATTTTATTTTTCTAAAAATAAACTGAATTATAAAATAATATAGAAATTTTATAATATTATACTTAAATTTAGACTCATTTTCGTTTCTATTGAATTAATTAAATTATAAATAATAATAATAATTAGTATTTTAATTATATAAATATAAATTACTAATTACTATGCTAATGAAAAAGTAAAATATATAAAATATTATTTATAAAATGTTTTATATATATATAAATTATAATTAATTATATTTTTCTAAAAATAAACTGAATTACAAAATAATATAGAAATTTTATAATATTATACTAAATTTAGTCAAATTTTTGTTTCTATTTAATTAATTAAATTATAAATAATAATAATATTATTATTATTATTACTTACTTACCGAACAGGTAATGGTTCCCAATTGAATGGGATATCGGTTTACACGAATCAAATCATTATAGGACTGTTCCGGGCTATATGTTGGCTCCAATATTTTCAGCCAACCCATCCTAAGTTGATCGGCATTTTTGACCACATCGTCAATCATACCGAAACCGGCAAACAATGCCAACTCATCCACAGTATTCATTATATTAGGTTCGGGTAAACAAATACTGTTTATCTGCGGTCGAGCCCATGAACCCGATGTCGGTATTGTCGTTGGTATCGGTATTTGTGATTTCAGTCTAACTAATCCAATATCGTATCCCTCTTTGTCTTTGTTAGCATTCGTCCAATTGGTATGAATGAACCACTTGTCCACACCGTATGTATGCTCCGGATGTAGTGTCAGATCCTGAACTGTACGTACAGTATATGTTCTCTCGGATCTTAAAAAAAACAATGAAATAAAATTACTTAATTAATTTATTATTATTATGTAAAATATAGGAGTATTTACGGATATTAAAAAAAAATATATTATTATAATTATATATATATAATGTATTACAATATTCAATAGATTTTATAATGAAAAAAAATTTAGTTAAATTACATTAAACAGTGAGCGGCTGTTATAATCCAATTGGTGTTCAATATAACTCCAGTGCAAAAATTACTATAAATTTTTTAAAATTTTATTTTAACATTAAGTATTATAAAACTTATAAAGAAACTATAAAAATAAAAATTATAATTTGTTAATTTTGTCATTTAATAATAATGAAAAAATTATTTATAATCATTATTATTTCAATTTAACTCTCAACTAACAGTTTTTACATATGTTAACTTAAAATTTAAGTTTTAATTTTAATATATGTAATGTTTGATTATATAGATATATACTGTATATATATAATCAAATAATTGAATATTAAAATTAAAACTTAAATTTTAAGTTATATATATATATATATTGAAAATTTAATTAAAATACCTTTTAATTGGCAAAAATCCCCAAAAATATTCAATTCCTTTAATGAATACAATCCATGGGAACTCTCCCGGAAGGGCTAACCGTCCGTTTTGGACATTACTTGTAGTCTCATTGGTTGACCATTTGAAACATTGTCGGCCAGTAGTAGTAGTAATCGTCGACAACAACAGTGATGACTGTCTGCCGATACCACACGTGTCGAGCGTTACGTTCGGGTATTGTTTGATACGTGAGTGCAAACCATTCACTAATACTATTAACACTAGATTTTTATAAATTAATAGTTATTATAAATTTAATGCTATAATAATAATAATAATTATTATTTATTTGTTTATCATTAAAAAAAATTTATACTTAATAAATTAAACAATTGTTGAATAAAATACATTTTTTGTCATTTCAAAAATGTTATTATAATTAGATAATAAATAACAAATTATAATTATTAAAATTCTACTATTAATTAAAATAATAAATTCATTGATATTTTTTAATTTTGATACAATTGTTTAGTTTAATAGAAATCTGATAGCTATTTGTGTGATATTTGATAATTTTATTGTAGAAAATTAGAAATTAATTAATTTACTGTAAAACTATATAATAATAGGAATAATAATAATATAATATTAATACTAATTTGGTTAATAATAATATTACAAATATAATTATAATTATAATATTTAAATATGAAATTTGATAATTTTTGCTTTAAATTTTTTAAAAATAATTATATAAATAAATATACATATTTAATTTATGTATTTTTATTTTTTTAAATAATTTTTTTAATACCTACTAGTATTTAATATTTTTTTCGTTGGATTTATATTAAATTGTTTATCATATTTTTTTTAATTTATAATTTTTCATTAAAATATCTGTTTATATAAATTTTTTTATTAATTTGATTTTAAAAAGCTTTAATTAATTTGTATTTTTATTCTAGAATTTTACGAATTAATTATTATTTTAAATAATAGTATAATATTATGTCTCCTATTAAATAATATTATTGTCTTTTATTATTATAATATAAATATTGGTTTTTATTTTTAGTGTAAACTAACTCTATTTAAAATCATAACATATATAAACATTGATTATTAATTCATAAAAAATGAGGATGTTTATATTTATCAATAAAATTGTATTGAATTTTAGTTTAACATTACTATAACATACTTTATTAAATTTTTTTAAAAAGTGTCTATTATTAGTATTACTATTATTATTAATTAGTATTGAATATCAATTTTTTTAAACTAAAAATTTAAAACACAAAATGACAACTACAATATATAACAGTTATTTATTTAATTTAAAAAAAAACATTATTAATAATTATTTTATTAATCATACTTTAAAATTTTTACAAAATAATTTAATTTGATTTTTTAAAAAAAATATTATAATACCTTTATATTATATTGTTTATTATTTTGAATAAATAATTTTTAATCAAAATGTTTATTAATTTTTTAGTTTAAAAGCTTTTTTAGTTTAATTAATTTTATAATATAATATTTTATTATTATTTTATACTAATCAATATTATTATATATTTATAAATATATTGTTTTTTCTCTATTGTAAACTAACTCTATTTTATTTAAAAATCATAACAAATTGATATAAACATTGATTAATAATATGCAACAAAAATGTGGATGTTTATATTTATCAATAAAATTGTATTATTAAAAAAATTTAGTTTTACACTAATGTTTTATACACTAGTATTATTTGCTACTAATAAAGTATTATTAAATAAAAAGTTTATTTTTTAAGTTTATACTAAATATTTAATTAGCAAAACTAAAAAAAAAATAATTCAATCATAAAATGACAACAACTGTATATAACAATTCAATGCTAAGTAAGTTAAAAACTAATAATTATTTATTTTTATAAGTATTAACGTTATTATTATTATTATTATTATTATCAATAATAAACTAAAAAAATAATTAGATGACACATTTAAAGGTCAAATTGATTATCCAAATGAAAGCAATTTATTGCTTATAAGCGCATCACTTATGGTAACAATTGATAGTGTTTTGTGTAATTATTATTAAGATATATAAGTAATGGTTTAACAAAATACCGGTAAATACTAACCAAATGATGGATGAAATCGATGTCAACGACAACAACAGTATTACTACTACTACTGATGGATAGTGTTGTAGTCACACAACAGTCGATGCAATTCAAGGCATTGGATGACTATTGGTATCCAAAACAGACAGTCATTTACATCGACAACAACAACGACTTCATTGGTGTGAAACAAAACCATCAAAAAGAAGTACTGTTTAAATAAATATATAGTAATTAATAATTATTATCAGATTTTTATTTAAAACAGTTTTTATTTTTTATTGATTTATTATTATTATTATTTTATTTAAATCTTTATTTAAATGTTTGTATTTAAATATTTGGCAATCTTTTAATTTAACAATAATTAATTAAAAATTAGTTTTATTTGCTGAATAATATTATAAAATTAATATTAATACTATAATAATAGTATCAATTATATTTATATAATATATTAATTAATAATAAACTGTATTATTGATTAAATCCAAAATGTATTATAAATTATAAATAAATGAATATATATATATATATATAAGTTTAATATTAAAAATATATATCGTTTATAATATATACGGTATATATATATATTCAGTATATATATTTCAGTACAAGTTAATATCAATAGTTGAATAATAATAATAATAGTTTTGTTGTTTATTGAATACTATTAATTGTATTGACTATCCATTGGACAGCATATGCCATATGAGAGCCAGACTGTCGGCTCAAACACCAACCAACTGTACCCGATATACCGCTCTGTATACCGATAAGTACGACCCGATTGCCGACAAACTGTATCAATGGTCCGCCAGAATCACCCTTTAAATTAAAAAAATATTTATATTTCAATATTATATATATATATATATCATTTATGCCATAGTTTTGTATACTAATAACCGTTTAGTAGTTTTCAGTTACTATAGCAACGCACGCTTGTAAACATGTGATTTGTAAAAGGGACACAAATATTGTCAACAAATACACGTGCAATTATATTAGTGCAATTAAATTATATTAAATGTGATAAATTAGTTATAATATTATATTAATTATTAATTAGCTATTAATTATGGAAAATATTAGCCCAAATAGAGGCAAAACATCTGCAATGACAAGAGAAATAAGAGAATTAATATCACAAAATTTTACTGATATTAAATCTCAAACAAATATGAAAACAGAACAAATTGTTCAACAATTAATGGTTCAATTTAAGAGGTCAAGAGCTTCTATTTATAAGGTTATAAGGTATGTATAAATTTAAACCTCCGCACTTCCATATTGACGCATTTTTTTATTTTTAGTGGATATTTAGGATCTCCAAAAAAGAGAGGTCCTAAAAACAAAAGATTCACTATTATAATGGATGACATTACTATTATTGATAAAACTATTAAAAAGTTTCACAAAAATAATAAATCTCCATCATTGAATCAAATAATCGATAAAACTAAATCATTAAAAAATTGTCATTCAAAAATGCTTCAAAAAGGACTTATTATCGATTATTAAAAGAATCGGGATATAAAAAGAAGAAAACAAGAGTTATAATAAGAGATGAAAAGATTAAATGTCCTGCAATTACAAGACAAAGACGGAGATATTTAATAAGAAAAAATCAATTGGAAAAAAAATCCTATTATTTATTTAGATGAAACGTATATCCATCAAAATATTTTAACTACACATATAATAATGCCATTGGAATTGAATAATAATAATAATAAGGCAAAATATAAACTCAATTTAAAAATTGGTAATTTTTTATTTTTTAATTTAATCTATGTTGATCGGGTGTCTGTCACTAACTTAACTTTTTAATAGTTAAATCCCATAGAACTGATTTGGGCTCAATGGAAAAAAATTGTTTCAACTAATAATTTAAATCTCAAAACATCAATAGATTTCAAAAATTTATTAATTAATTCGTTTAATTTAATTAATTCAGATTTTTGGAAAAATTGTATTAGAAAAGTTGTAAAAATAGAATCTGAATTTATTATAAATGAAAATATTGATATTTAATAAATTTAACGTTATTTATACTCATATAAATGATATTTATTAAGATATTTTATTTTATTTGGCGCGCATTATGATTTTAGTATACAAAACTATAGCATAAATGATATATGTAATATACAGTATTTATTTACAATATATATGGTATTAAATGGTATCTATCTATCTATCTATCTATATCTATCTACTACTAATTTTTATTAATAAATATTTTTAATTTTTTAGAATAAATTTTTAAATTATAATATATATATACAGTATATATAGTATACTTTTAAACTATTGATTGTAATTCATTCAAAATAAATAACTATATAATCATATTAACTAATTATTTTATTTATTTTTCATACATTTTGATATAATTAAGCAAAAAAAAATTTAAGAAATTAATTTGTTTCTTATTTTTTTCGTAAATTTATAATTAGATTAGAAAAAATATAGAAATAATATTTATTATCTTAACCAGTGTTAAGCAATGGGTTAGGGGGAGGGGTTATACACTACCCCTTAAAAATCAATAATTACTGGTGTTTAACACTGATCTTAACATATCTATTATTTAATACATTAGTAATTAATACATAATATACAGTACAGTAAACAACTATACAAAATGAGATCTATATTATTATTAAACATTAAATATTATGTGTATATACACTGTAAGTATCAATATATATATATATATTCAGTAATTGAAATTATATATAATATATATATATATATATATATATATCAATAACATATTGGATACAAAAATAATTTCATAATGATAACAAAATAATTAAAAAATGTTTACAATTTTTTTTAAAATGCTTACAATTTTTTTTAAATGCTTACAATTTTTTTTAAAAAAATTATATAGAAATTTAATATTAGTTAAGACATTAAAACATATGGATAACTATAATTAATTTGTTAATAAATATATTTTTTGATATTTTAATTTTATATGTAGTATACAGCAGTGTTATTCAAACAAGAGAGTTATATATATATATATATATATATATACCTATATATGAATACAATTATATTTATTATTATAAAATAATACATAATTTTTAAGTGTATAAAAATAATAAAATAATGTAATAGTTTTATTTTAAATTATAATAATAGAAAATTTATATAGAATTTATAGGAAATTTATATATAATTTATAGGAAATTTATATATAATTTATAGGAAATTTATATATAATTTATAGGAAATTTATATAGAATTTATAGGAAATTTATATATAATTTATAGGAAATTTATATATAATTTATAGGAAATTTATATATAATTTATAGGAAATTTATATAGAATTTATAGGAAATTTATATATAATTTATAGGAAATTTATATATAAT
>NW_026533202.1:110000-150000 GCF_028296485.1 Oppia nitens | reverse complement strand
TGGGAATTCCCTGGGAAGACATTTCCTTGTGGTACCACCTATCGTACCCTAACTCACATTACATAATGTTTAATTAAAAACACGTTTGTATAGTAAATGTCTACAAAATGTATTTAATGTTTTTACTAAATGTTTAATAATATTTGAATCATATTTTGATTGAGTTATTACTAACATAATGGTCCCAATTGAAACACATAGCCATTGAGATTATGTACTTTTTAATGTATGACAAATTATATTTTCCCTTTCTAACGATCAAGGGAAGGAATATAATATATTTTCCATATTTTCCGGGAAAATTGGAGGGATTTTATTTGGGAACTTCCCTCCCTGGGAATCTCAATCTAACCCTAATAATATACAATAAAAGTTAAATTTCTATAGAAATTTACTCATGAGAAATTTTCTAAGAAACTTTCTCATGAGTGAAATTTATTAGAAAGTTTCTAATTTGCCCATCATCTAGTCATACCGAAACCGGCAAACAATCCAAACTCATCGGCCGGTCGGACATCGGATGGTTCGGGTAGACAAACACCGTTAATCATCCAATAATACCAGAAACCGGGGGTCGCCGATGGTGTTGGTGTTGTTATATTAATAGGTGTAAGCAGTTTGACGACACCGATATCGTAGCCGGGAGTTGTTGTCTGATTAGTCCAATTGGGATGATTGAACCACTTGTCTACACCGTATATATAGCCCGATTGTGTCCTATCTTGTACTGTACTAACAGTATACTTGGTATTGGTTCTTATGATACGTTAACAAAAAAAATTATATTTAGTTTTTTTTTTAAAATTATTATAATATATTTATATACAGTTAAGTTATAAACAACAAAAAATTTTTTTAATTACTTTAAACAATGTGCGGCTGTTATAATCCAATTGGCATTTAATACAACACCAGTACAGTAATCACTATAAATTTTTTATTTATTTTTAAAAAAAATATCTATATATATAAGTATATTAAATGTTTTGTAATTATATATGAAATAATTTATATATATATATATATATATTGTTTGGTTAATTTTAATAGTGGCAAAATTTGTTTATTTTTTTAAAATAAAATTATATTGATAATTTTTTGATTAATTAAAACTACTTGATTTTTGACGCCTAACTATAAATATGGTATATTTAAATATTTTCAATCATAATATATATATTTAGTTTTATAATAATTTATTATTATATCTAATTTTACTGTATAAATGCCGGTCATAATATTTATAAATATAAAATCATTGAATATTATAGAAAATTATTATTAGTTTTTTTTTTGGTATTATAATATAAATTATTTTTTTTATTAATTAACATAAAAAGTTTAAGTTAATTATTATGAAATATCTTTATGATTGTAAAATTTTAGCTAATATTGTATATATATATATTTATATTGTATCGATATATATATATATATTTAAATCAATTGATGTTTTTTATGTATATATATATATATAAAAATACCCTTCAGTTTTCCAAAGTCCCCAAAGATATCGACTGCCGGTAATCATTGCAATCCATGGGAACTCTCCCGGAAAGGGTAACCGTCCCTTTTGTAGACTACTAGTCTCATCGGATAGCCATCTGAGACAGTGTCCACCGACGGAAGTATTAGACGACGACGACGACATCAGTGGCGACTGTCGGCCGATACCACACGTCCCGAGCGTTACGTTCGGGTAATGTTTGATACGTGAAGTCAAACCATTGTTTACTAAAACTATTAATACTATTAGAGATATTTTTTTTAATTACATATATTTTAATCAATTTTTTTTAATTTGTTGTTATTATAAATAATTAAATTAAAAACTATGATATAAATACTTAATATTTGTTGTCGATTAAAATTTAACATTTTAGTGATTTAGTTATATGTATAGCTATTTAAAAACAAATTGTATTTTATTTTTTAAAAAAAGTTATTTTCAAAAAGTTTCTTAAATTTGAATTTTTAAAAAATTTGAATTTATTTTATTTTTTATAGAAATATTTTTTCTAATGATATTAAAAGTAATATAATATTTGTAATACAATAAGATATTTTGTTTTTGTAATAAATTGTTTTAATATAAAAGTATAATAAGTATATTATTATTTTTTTGTAATTTAATAATTGTTATTTAATATATATATATTATAAAAGAATAAAATATTAATTAATATTTATAATACTAAATAGTAAATATTTTTTTTTGAAATATTAATACTGTATATTATAAATATTAATATAAATTTAAAACCGTTTTAAAAAAAATTTTATAAATTATTTTATACATTTTGTTAATTTGAAAATTAAAAATAAAATTGTAATAGTATTATCAAATTTCATATAAATATTATTTTACTATTTATATTAAAAAAAATAATAAATTCAGTATATTTTTACACTATTTTTTATTATTTAACGACAATATAATTGATATTTAAAAAAAAAAATTACACTTTTGTTTTATTTTGTTTTAATTAATAAATTTGTAATTTTTATAAATAAATTATTGAATATATAATATTATTGAATTAATAAATAGTTTTTTATTTAAATATAATGTTTTATTTGTTTTATATAATTATTAATCACTAACATTAAATTTATGATTAATTTTTTTATAAATATACGGTAAATATGTTTATATATTATAATAATTTATAGATTATAAATATAATAGTTAACTAAAATTGAAATAAAAATTTAACAATATAAATTACTGTATAATAAACTACAAATTGATATTTTAGTTAATTTAAATTTTATAAATTATTTTTTTTATTATTATTTTATTAGTTATTAATTATTTCAAATTATTCAATTAATTAAAAACAATTGAAAATTAAAATATTTTATTAGAGTATAATAATTTAGCACAAAATTATTATTTAACTTATTTTTAAACAAACAAAAAAAGTTTTTATACATAATAACACAATATATATTTATATAGTTAATATTATAGCTTATAACATAACATAATTATCTAATTAAAAAAACATTTTTTTTAATCTACTAAAAATTTAAATAAATATATTATTTGTAAATTTAATATAAATAAATGTTAACAATGTAAGTTACAAATAAAATAATAAAACAAACAAATTTTATTTGTATTTTTTTAGATAAAGATAAAAGTGCATCAATTAATTTATAATATATATGTAATGACAATTGAAAACATGAATTTAATTAAAACAATTTATTTATTTAGTTTCTTATTATTATTAATAATAATAATAATTAATTTTTTGTTGTTAAATCAATTAATGAATTAAAATTAACTGATATTAATTTAATTAGTTATTATTATTATTATTATTGAAATTTTTATCGGCAATACTGATTAGGCATTTAAAGTTTGTTTTTTAGTAAATCTCAAATTTGTTTTATTTTTTAATACAAAAAAAGCCATTAATTAAAATTATATTATTTTTAAACGATTGTATAGTTCACACAAAAAAAAACAAACTAAACAATTGCCCGAAAAAAATAAAATAACTAAAAAATCAATAAAAATAATACAATTCATTGAACTCGAGTCCAGTCGACTTAAAGAACAGCCAACTGATGGCTTCTCCGTCTACTATCTCAGTCTGTGTTGATTTGTTTCGGTGACCTATAATTAAACAGACAATTATAAAAAAAAATTATTTATTTTTTCTATTAGATAATACAACTAGAGATGGGGCAAATAGAAAGTTTCTAATAAATTTTTTAGTGAGAAAGTTTCTAGAAAATTTCTCACTTGAATAAATTTCTATAGAAATTTAACTTTATTGTTATACTATATGGGATCCCCATATCTATAACTATTGTAATAATATATATAAATAATTAGACATAAACTACAGTATACTATACACTACTATACAAAAATGCGATACCTATATGTAAAATAATTATAATTATTTAATAATAATAATCAGTTTTGTAAAATTTTAATAATCATTTTATTATATATATAAGAATGTAAAATAATTTTTAAAAAATTAATTGTTACTTTAATTGATAATTAAAATATTAATACTAATATTTAATTATTATTTAAAAAAAACAATGTATTGTTACATAATAACATATATCGAAAAAAACACAAAAATTAATATGGGGGGGGGAATCCCATAGATAGAAATTTCCTTTAGAAACTTTCTAGAAATTTTCCATTTTTGCCAACACTAAATACAACTAATAATTGTTTTTTTTATAAAAAAAATTATTTAAATTGGGTTTACCTTTGATGACAACGATATCATCGCTAACTGTTGGCGATTGAAATGTGAGAAGTAGTTCATTAAAGTTACCCTTTTTGACAGTCAACGGCCTCTTGAGCTTTACGTGACAGTCCTTGTCCTTAGAGATGACCAAAGTTATCGAGTCGTCCACAGTATCCTTAAAAATAATAATAAATAAATAAATAATGGATCAGTTTATACAACAACAACAACAAAAAACAGCATTTTTTAAAAAAAAAAAGTAATAAATATTAATAATAATTCAAGTATTAATGTTATCCTAAAAAAGTTATCAACAAATATTTATTCAAAAAAAATAAAAATTTTATTTTTAACACTTAATCATGATTTTAATTAAATGATTTTTTGTTGTTGAAATTTTTTAATATTAATGTTTGATGTTAATGTCATGTGTATGTTTTATATATATATATATATACTTAATAATAATAATTATTATGATATCATATGTATATAGTTTTTATAATTAGTATATAATTTAAAGGGAATTTTAGTGGGAATATATATATATATATATATATATATATATATATATATATATAAATTATGAGTAACAAAATTTTTAAAAAAAAATATTTATCATTTACTTTAATAATAGTTTAAATTTAAAAAAAAAATCTCTCACTTAACAACTATATATAAATATTATAAATTATTGCTAAGTTATGCTAAAAACAATGATAATTTACAAATAGTCATACAAAATAAATATAGTTATTTTGAAAAAAATATCTAAAAAAAATTGTGATTTTTTGGGATTAAATAAAATTTATTTATTTTTTAAAATAAAATATTATAAAAAATAGTTATTTATACCAATAGTATGGCGTCGTCCTGTGACTTTTGATCCAACATTGTTTCATTAGGTAAACCCATTTTGGATGTAAATTTTAGTTGACAATCAAGTTTAGGTGTACGTACAGAATAATACCTGTGCCCACAACCACCACCACCCCAGACATTATTTAGAGATAGAGAGAGAGAGAGAGAGAGAGAGAGAGAGAGAGAGAAATTAGTTAAATAATCAAAATAAATTACTAAATAAATTTTTTTAATAAACCTAGACTACTAACCCTGGATCTAATCGGATAGGAATGGATGCGCCGACTATAAACAAATCGGAGTTGACCACTTGAAATTTGGTGCAAACAGTTTTAATTGGTTTACTACCGCCGGCACCCTGGGAGGCGTGGGCCAGGGTTGTCGTTGTTGCGTAAGTGACCGGCTTATAGCGTCTGACAGTGAAATATTCAGCTAAAAATTTTTGTTGTTGTTGTTGTGTGGGGTTTGGGATATAGATATATATAAAGTATATACAGATTATGATTAGACAGTTTCAATAGGATAGATATGATTGTATAGTATACTACCAGGTATTACAAGTGTTGATAGATATGGGAGGAGTATTCGGGTTTGACAGGTATTACACAACCATTAGTTTATATATATTAAATATGTGATAAACTATACATTTAATTTTATTTTTAAAAAATGACCAAGGCTATAATTGTAGATAATATTATTAATAACTCGACATTAATTGTAATTGATCATTTTTGTTGTTGATTAATTATGAAAATTAACCTAGATAATAGCATTGACATTTAAATAGTTGACTACATAATATACTATTATCTAGTTAATTTTCATAATTAATCAACAACAACAAAATGACCAAGCGCATAATTGTAAATAATATTAAACTCGACATTAATTGTAATTGGTCAATTTTTCTTATTGATTAATTATGGAAAATTAACCTAGATAATTAAGTATATTATGTAGTCAACTATTTAAAAATGTCAATGCTATTATCTAGTTAATTTTCATAATTAATCCCAAAAAATATGTTACAATTACAATAATTTTGAGTTATTAATATTATCTACAATTATGTTCTTGGTCAATTTTTAAAATTTCAATGTATAGTTTATGAGATATTTAATATATAAACTAATGGTTGTGTCTAATACCTGTCTCTAACCTGAATACTCTACCAAATGTATTACAACATATCTATCAACACTTGTAATACTGTATACTATTATTATTATTATTGTTATTACTACTACTACTACTAACGGGGAGCGCATCGGGGAGTAGTCTCCTGCGACAGTCCTTTGGGCACCGGGACTATACCCGGAATGGCCAGATTCATGAATATGGCTATCTGTTCCGATTTACCCATAAATGCGTTATCCATTGGCAGATACGATGACGGCATGTCGTGTTGTTCGTTGTTTTCGTTGTTTTTTGTCGGTATAGGATTGACAGTTGTCTGGGATATAACTCTTGCAAACTCCTCGTTAGACATCGTCAGGAATCTTAGGTTTTTCATTACAGTACTAAATAAATAACAATTAAAAAAAATTTATAATTAGTTTCAATATATATATATAGTATATAATTTAGTGAGAATTTAGTGAGGAATTTATTAAGAATTTTAGTGGGGAATTTAGTGGGGAATTTAGTGGGGAATTTAGTGGGGAATTTAGTGGGGAATTTAGTGGGGAATTTAGTGGGGAATTTAGTGGAGAATTTAGTAGGGAATTTAGTGGGAATTTAGTAGGAATTTATTGAGAATTTTAGTGGGAATTTTAGTGTGGAATTTTAGTGTAGAATTTAGTGAGGAATTTAATGGGGAATTTACTCAAATTTGGCAAAAATTTAATCGTTTATAAATGCAATACAAAATGTTCACCCCCTATACCCACCCTAAACTTTTTCAAGTTTTTTGCCATTTTACCCTACCCTATACCCCTCCCACCCCTTGAAATCGGAAAATCTTTAGCAACCCTAATATACAACGAAAGTATATACCTATCATCCAATAGTCCTCTAATAACTGTCCAATCATTGGCATTAGCCGACCGCCGTTTAGACTCGTTTTGTGTCCATTGAACCACTGAATTGAATAATGAAAACTCTGAATACAGATTCAGATAACGACGACCGACTATAAACTCCAGTGTAGATAATTGAATGTTACTATTGATTTAATTACAGTAAAAATGTTTTTTTTTTAAATTAATTAAAAGTTTTTTTATTTATAAAAAATAATAATTTATTAATTGATTGATTGATTTACTAAACTTGAATGACTTATGGGTAATAACGTGATAGGTTTGCCTATCAATGGTGTTCATCGACTGATAGATAAGTTGCTGTGAGTTTAAAACAGTTGCAAATTCATAGACAGCACAAGCACTGGAAGGTGTTATGTTTTTCTCGATATATGTCAGACATTCACTGATAAAAAAAATTTTTAATAATTAAAATAACATTTAATTATTAGATCAAACATTTTCTGGATTCATACAGTTATATTGTATATCTTATTTTATTGTTAATTTAAGTGAAATTTTTTATGTATATACAGTATATATAATTCTAATTAAATAGAATTAATTAATTGTTTTTAAAATTTTAATTATTTTTTAAAAAGATATATTAATAAATTCTATGATTATGAACTGTATATATAATATATATAATATAATTGTCAAAACAAAAAAAATATTAAATGATATATTTAAATAATTGGAAACTAATTAATTAATTAATAATTAATTTAATTAAATGATATAATATATAATATTGTGTAATATTATAAAGCAAATAATTATTTATACTTTACTGTATATACTGTATTGAATAAATTATTATATACTAACACTACTAAAATAGTAAATAGTAATTAATCACAAATTTTTTGTTTTATATCTATATTATTATTAAAAAAATAAATAAGTTTATATACTATTTTAAATATACTATAGATTTGTAAACTATTATTTATAAACAAAATTTTTTTTTAAATTTAGCTAAACTATTGTCTCCCTTACCGTAGCAGATGAGGTAACAGATATTTTTTGGCCGCATATGCCGTCAACATTGCGTCGTCCACCGAGTTTAGGTTCAACGAGTCTTTCAACACACAATTATAACACCCCCACCACCACCACCACCACCGCCCCCAATGGGTATAACAATAAAAATTATTTAATTTCATTTTCAGACAAACAAACTAATTATCACTATATATATATGGTTTTAATACCAACCCGTATAAGCATAACGTAATAGATTTTCAAAACCAATGGGTGCGATGTCGGGTATGCGAATCACTTTGCTTTTGTCGGCCATATCTCCGTAAAACATGGCCTCAAAAACTATAATAAAAGTTTTTTTAAAATTATTATTAGTATAACAATAAAAACACAACAAAACAACAACAACAAAAAAAAGATAATCAAAATTAGTTTTTATGTTGATTTTTAAATAATCAAAATTGTTTAAATAAGTTGTATATAAAGTTGCCAAAAAATTTACTAAAATAAGCTTAAAATAAAATGTTTAATTCAAATGTAATAAATTCTAGTGTTTTTTAAATTTTTTGTTTGTTTATTTGGGGATAGTTTTATCATTATATTTTGTTTATCACTGATAATCTACTATATTAAAAAAATTTTTAATGATTTTTTAAAAAAATTTATGGTAGGGACTACCAGTGCTATTTTGTTGATACTGGTAGATAATTGTATTATACAGTATAAATATATATATATCATATATATAATAAATTATATTAAATTATATATAATAATTAGTTACCACAAAATTACTAATAATATATATATATAGTTTCAACACAAATATTCTCAACTAATACGATAATTGTTACCAATAAAAAAAAGTGTAACTAGGTCATTTTTAATTGTAAAAAAAATTATAAAACTAATATAATATTATAATTATTTTTTTTGCCAATAATTTTAATTATATGGGATTTTTTCGTTTTGTGGTATATATATATTACACACCCATAAAAATATATATATACTGTATATTAAATAACTGTTTGGTGACATACCTGGCGACGTCATGGCCAGTAGGACCCGATGGCCGACATATTTCTTTGAATGTTGTGGCGGACCGACAATAAAGGTGACGTCCGTAAAGGACTTATTCTGCAATAGATTGGATGCCCGCGACACTAGACGATCACATTCACCGTTAATCTAATAGTTTTTTTTATAGTATTCAAAAAAATATATTAAACAACTCTTACTTATTTTGATTCCCCAAAAAAAATTATTATTTTTTTTGCTACCAATTTATATCCATATTATATTATATTACAGTACTGTAGATATATATATATATATATTGTATAAAATTACTATTATTATTATTAAATTTGTGACCAAAATATTTGAGTAGTTAGAGTAGTGGTTGCTTTTATGATGTCCATAGTTTTAATGATATTTATTAATTATTCATTAAATGCTATAAAAATATGTTTGTTTGGTTGATTTTGATCAACAAAATAAATAATAATAATAATAATAATAATTAAACTAGGTTATCGTTATCAATATATATGATATTATTTAGAGTAGTGAGAGTATAACACTTTATAAACATATATATATATATATATAGATATAATTTTTAGTAAATTGAATATTATTAGTATATAATTTTTTAAACAGTAATAATTGTTTTAGACTACTACTAGTAATAGACTAGTAGATGATATTCAGTATTGATTTGCATATAAAAATTTTTTTTAGTTATACTATGATATCATTATACCCAGTATTTGACTCTTTTTTTGTATTTTGAAAACTCAATGAAATTGCAATAATTAAAATCAGATAAAACATATGACGAATTTTAATGCCATTAAATTACTGACTATAACAACGACACGCATCATATCGGTTGCTGTCATATATTGAATATATATTATAATATATATATATATATATAATATACAGTAAAGTATAGTAAAATACATTATACAGTATGTCATATATAATAGCCCTGAGCTCAACCCTATACTATAAATTTCTCTCTCTCTCTCTCTCTCTCTCTCTCTCTCTCTCTCTCTCAGCTAAAACATGTCTCACATATTCTATATAAATATTATCGTTATTTACTATAATATATATATATATATATATATATAATACATGTTTATATATATTATGATTAAACCTAAAAAATCTTTTTTTTGTAGTATTTTTTTTTTGTTAGTTTGATTTATTGTTATTTGATTTATTAAACTATAAATTACTTCCTATATTTGTGACTTTCATGAAAAATCTTCATATAATTAAAATACAATCTATTTTATTATTATAAAAAATTTTCATTATAATAATTATAATTTTTTTTTTAAGTTAGTTTAGACAACTATTATTAAAATAAGTTATATATTTTTAAGATAATGTAAATAATTACTTTTTTTTGTTGTTGTAATTTTAATAAATGATAAAATTTTAATATTATGCATAAACATAAACAATATTGCATTAAACTAATTTTTTTAAAATTACATTATTTTATAAACAACTAAAAAATAATTTAAATAAATATTATTATTATATATTTTATAAATTTATAAAAATCAAACTTTTAATTTTCTATGTTTATATAATAATAATAATAATAACTATATTTATTTACTTTTATAGAAATTTAAAAAATATTATATAAAATTAGTATATAGTTTGCTATCAAAAAAATAAAATAAAACTGTTTTGTACAATAAATTCAATTATTTTACACTTTTTATATATAAATAAAAAATTATAATAGATAAAAAAATTTTATATTGAAATTTAATTTCAAGGACTAAATAAGCAAATTTGTGAAAAAAGAAATAATATACAGTATATATCAATATATAATTATTATTTTTAAAAAAAATATTGATTAATAAATGCAAGGATATATTTAGGTGGCGAAAAAATTATTCACTAAATAGTCATATAATATATATTTATATATATATATATAATTATATATAAAAATTATATATATATATATATATATCTAAATGTCTTACCAATCTTTGAAAGTCAACTTCAGATTTGATGACAGTGTGCTGACTGGCCCCCAGGGCACCCCCACTCGTATTGGTAGCCATGGCTTATATATATATATATATAATCAACCAAAAAAAATATTTATAAAACTTTTTTTTTTTTTTTTGGTTACAACTTTAATAACTATTATTTCACTAATTGATTAATTAGGTTGCAATCAATTCACAAACAAACAAAAAAATCATTGAATTTTATTTTTCTTAAACAATTTGTTTAAAAAAAATTTTATATTAAATATAAAACTTAGTAAACTTTTTTTTTTAAAAAAGTGTTTAATTGATATTTATTTAGCCACAAATAAAAATTAAAACTATTTTATATGTTTGTTGTTTTTATTATATTTTAACTACAGTTATGATCAACTACTAAACCCTCTCCAAGATTATCAATCACTATATATATATATATATATAATAAGTGAATGAAAAAAAATTGTCAAAATAATAGATAATATACTGTTTATTGTTTGTATGTAAATATCAATATATATTTATTATATCTGTTTTCATAAACAGTGTTTCATAAATTAGGTAGTAATGGCTAGCACTCAGAAAAAAGGGTGTTTAGTAGTAATAGTAATCATTTAGTATATGACTCCACAACTACCCATCATAACTACTACTATCACCACCAACTACTACTACTGCTGCCTACTAATCGTTTTAGAGGGTGTTTAACCCAAATGAGAGATCCTCTACTACTACTACTACTACTACAGTACCTATCAATGGACTGTATATTAGAGAGAGAGACAGTCATAATGAGGACATTAAACGCTTTGCATGAAATCTTATGTATTATAATTTGGTCAAACAATTTGCAATATTTTGTTTTTTTTTGTGTGTTATTATTATTATTAGTTTTTTTGTTGAGAGAGAGAGAGAGAGAGAGAGAGGATGAGATGTGCCATACATTGCATTACACATTGAGATAGTGATTGCATATACAGTACAGTACTGGGTATTACACATAGCATTACACCAATTGGGTGGGGTCTCCTACAATCAACCCATATATATATATATTTTTGTTGAATGTATTAATATTGCACACAAATATTATGTGTTACGCACTAATGAACACGTGTTTCGATGGTTAGGTACGTGCTATGAGATATACTGTGATGTACAGTACATACATGTGCCCCAGACTCTCTCTCTCTCTCTCTCTCTCTCTCTATAGCACAGTAGGTTTTTTTATATATATATTTAATTTGGTGGCGGTAACCAACAACAAACATATATACTGTATATATATATAAATTTATGGTCTGATTATTGCGCGCACAGGTATGTACTGGGATTGTATGTCTAACCAACAAAATATATATATCATATATATATATATATATATTAAAAAAACAAATTACAGTATTATGTCATAAAATCATAAATACTGAATAAATTACATATTTTAATATATAATATATGTATAAACCTACAGTACTATACATATATTATCATAGTTTAGCACAACTTTATATTATTATTATTATAATATTAATATTATTTTTTTGACTATTATTATTATTACTACTACAATGACCGGTTAATTATTATTAAATATTTTTAAACTATTGGCCTTAATTATAAACTATCATCAACTGTTTAATTTTTAATCACTATTGATCTATAAATTACCCAGTAATTAAAATATATTATATATATATATATAAAATTTGGGGAAAAAAGTAATAATTTCCGCCACACAAAAAAATTGCTATAATTTTTATTTTTTTTATTAAAAATATGTTATCTCCAAACAAGTTATTTAGCTTAATTACTTTTGTTTTGTTATATATATAATTAAATAGCTAGTAATTAAATAGATGTATATCTATTTTTTTTGCAATCTATATATATATATATAATTTATTATTAAATATTTTTTGGAAATTTTTTTAAAAAATATTTTTTATGTCTGAATAATAGCCAAAAAATAAATAAATAAATAACTATTCAATAGTAGATAATACTGTACTATTAGTATTGCATATAATAACTACTACTTAAATGACACTTTCGTACAATACATCAATAAATAAACAGTAAATAAATTTTTTTTTAAATTTTGACTTAAATATAAAAACTTAACATGGTAATTTTTTTAGTGCTAAATGTATAAAAAATAATAATTTATTTTGTTTAGTAAACAACTACTATAATAATAATAATTACTATATTATTAATTATTATAAATATCATTACAAATAATACCTGAAATAATAATAATAATGATAAATAATAATAATAACAAAACTAATTAGTAATACTTTTTTATTATTATTATTATTATTAAAACATAAAATACAAACCTTACCACACCTTAGCAACTTTGGTTACAATGAAATAAAATAAAATAAAATAATTATTAATTTTTTTACTAATCATTTGTATAAATATTCAATAATAATATTGTGTTTATTAAAGAAAATTATATATATTTAATGCTAAAAATGCTAAAAAATTTACATAAATCTTTAATTACAATAAAAAAATACAATTGTAATAGTTAATTGTTTGTAATAGTTATATAGAAACTATATTATTATTATTATTATAATTATTAAATATTAAATGCAGTGCAAAAAAATGTTTGTCTTTATTGTAAAAAAATTTTAATTAATAAAATTTATCATTTTTTTCTTAATAATCTAATCTAATAATAATAATCTAACTATTAGTGAAAATTTGATTTATTTATTTTATTTTTGGTTTAAAACAAACAACAAAAATATTCAATTTAATGGCTGATAAAAATAGTAGTGCTATAATAATATTGAAACAAAATAATAATAATTATAATAATAATAATGATAATTATGGTACACGTCTTGTACCTAAAAATGATAAATCGTTTGGACTATCAGTTGATACTATTGGCTATCTATTTGCTCCCAAACAGTACCGAAAATTACTAAAATTGTTGACAATTTCAAAAGTATTACCAAAAAGTTTATCATTAAATAATAATAATAATAATACTAATAAATTAGTAAATCAATGTAACACTAGTAGTGAGTGTCAACTTTGCCGAAAATGTATGAAACAATTACCAATTTATAATAAATATCAGAGTATTTGTCGGAAACTTAATGCAAATTTAGATTACAATCAAATTTTATTAACTAATTTTATTGATGATATCGATATTATTGATGTTTTCAAAACTAATTTAAATCATCCGAAATATTTAGCTAAAATAATTTCTAACAAATATTATATCAATAATAATAATAATAATTGTTATGATAGTCAACAACAATTAATTATTGATCAAATAGTTAGCGATTCACATAATAACTATTTAGCTGGCTATAAGCTATCAATAATATTTTATTTACTTAAATATTATAAAATAACCTACTATAAATGTTTTATTGAATTATCTAAATTTATTAGTCGGATTAAATTAATTAATAATAATAATAATAATAATTTTTATCAACTAAAACATTACAATAATAAATATAATTATCGTTTTACTAATTCATTGATTCAGGAAATACATAATCAATGGCTTGAAAACTATGCAAATATTAATATATTTAAATTTCTCAATAATATCAACGATAATAATAATCAAATAGATTTTAATGATTTTCAATTACATATCAAACATAATTGTCAACTATTACGTCAAACATTGCATTTGAATTGGATATCACAATGCAATGAACTAGTATTGGAAAAATATCGACAATTATTGTCTAAATTTGAAAAATTTGAAACCAAAAAATTGTTTAATACAATCAGTTC
This sequence comes from Oppia nitens, assembly GCF_028296485.1. NCBI lineage: Eukaryota > Metazoa > Arthropoda > Arachnida > Sarcoptiformes > Oppiidae > Oppia > Oppia nitens. The sequence goes on along the minus strand of NW_026533202.1, from coordinate 135,081 downwards.
ATTGATGTCTAGATTGTTAAGACAATTAGTTTTAGATAATATAAACTGGTGGCTATTATATCTAAATAATAGACTACTAACTAAATGTTTACCATTATTTAAAATATCATACAATAGTTGTTATAGCAGTGATAGAGATAATAATAATGAAAAAACTATTGATTTAATAAAATCATTGAAACAAATAATCAATTATCCTGTCTATCAGTTATTGGATTGTCAGCTAAATATCCATAGAATAGACAAACAATTAATGTATGGTTTTATTAATAGTAATAATAAACAATTAGATTTCAATGAAAAATATTTATTTTCAATTAATTTAGATGATTATGAAATACAAAATTTATTTAAACAATTAGACAATTTACTAGATTATAATTTATATGATAATTACTATGAAAATTATGAAAATCAATTAATCAATGATTTTCTAAATGAAATTAAATTATTCAAAATAAATCCACATAATTATGAAAAGTTAGATAAAATTATAAACGATTCAAAATTGATTCATAAAACAATCATATATTCATCAAATAGTCAATCAATAGGCGGGGGTTTATGTAATGTTTTACTCAATGATTTTAAACTATATATTAGGAAAAAAGTTGATAATATAGTCCGGGAATTGATTGAACAACAGTTTACGGAAATAATATCATTAGCAACCTATATATGCAATGAATTTCAGGATATTATCAAAAAATTTACAACAAATTTTACAACAAGTAATCAACTAATCCAAGAAATTAATGATTATGAAAATCTAAAATCAAAAATCCGATTAATGTTAGTCGATGTTAATTATGTGGAAAATAATTGGCATTTTTTAGTTGAACAGGGATCCATTGGTGGTGATGATGATGATGATTATGACCATCATATCATTATCATCAAAGAGATACACTTTGAAATACTACATAAATTGTATCATTTAAGTCATCAAATTGCCAACCGATGCTTGGATTATGAAAAACAATTCAAATTACAGTTAACTGATTGTCATCATAGACTGGATCAACGAATTGATCGCTTAAGACAACGAATAAGTCATCTCATGGATGATCTCCTGGAAAGTTTCAACAAAAAGAAACTATGGTCACCATTTGAAAATATTGATGATAATTGTCGACAATTGGATCAATTAGGCAACGAATTAGACAAATGTCTTGAAGAAGTCGAGGATATCAATGGCGAACAAAAACTAATCGGCGGTAAAGTGTTTGAAAAGTTTACGATATTAGACGATATGAGAGATCAGTTTAGACAAATTGATAGCATCTGGAAAACAGCGCAACTGTTTGAACAAAGAAAAACTGATTGGACTAATAAATCAGTAAAACTCTTGGATTTGGACCAATTGAATGAATCAATTGAACAAATGTTGAACACATGTCGTCGTCTATCATCAATAGATGAAACAACAACAGCTGATCTAAAAGAAAACACGGATTATCTGGAAAAATCTATCAACGATTTCAAAGATCAATTTCTGCCTATAGTGGAAGTGTTTCAAAATCCTAATCTAAAACCAAATCATTGGAAGTGTTTAAGTGATTTAATTGGCAAATATTTGACACGAGAGACATGTCATTCGTTGAATGATATTATCTCACGGATTCAGACATCGACATCGACAACAACAGCAGCAGCAAAATATGTGGCAAAAATCAAAGAGATCGGCCGTATGGCCGCCAGAGAACACGAATTGGATCTGTTCTTGAAACAAATGAACGAACAATGGGTCGATCATTGGCCAGAAGATGCTCTCGAAATAGCGGCCGAAAAATTTTTCGACGGCGAATGTCTTGAGTTAGGCGTCAAACAGAAATGTGTCGACGCTTTTAAGTTTATTTATTTAGATTGTCTTAAATTTGTGTCCACTAATAGGTGTGTCCATCAAAGTAGTAGTAGTAGTAGTAGTAGAAGTCATGGCTCAATACTACCGGATCTTATCGTAACTCCGCAGCTATTCTTGCGTTTTATAATGACATTCAAAGAGTTGCTAAGAGATCGACAAAAACGACTGTCATTTGAACGAAATCTTTTTGAAAATGTTTTGGAAAAAATTGATGTTTCTGTCAAACAGATCAAAGATCTACAAACACTTATTGTCGATGAATTACAGCCACTTCTCGAGCGAAACTCACTGGAAACCGAAGACTTGATGGTAAAAATCGAAAAGAAATCAATGCATATGGAGATTGCCAAAGAAATCATAGCCGCCGATGAAGCCTCGATGAACAGGTTGGCCGCCGGCGGTCAACAACTGCGAGACGAGTGCAGCCGCGAACTGTCGCTGGCAATACCGTCGATAATCAGTGCCCTGAATGCGCTGAAGACTGTCAAATGGGATCAGATAGCGGAACTAAAGTCAATGAAAAAGCCGCCGACAAGTGTCCGACTGGTGTTGGAAGCGGTCTGTATACTCAAGAATGGCAGCAGCGGTGGCTGTACTAAACCAGTCAGAAAAGTAGATCCGCTAACACTGAAGACATACGATGACTATTGGCAGCCGTGTCTTCGTATGCTAAGTGATGTCCGATTTCTGGACAGTTTAAAGTGTTTCGACAAAGATTCAATTGAACGCCAATCAATTGATTTGGTTAGAGATAGATATCTGTCTAAACTGTTTAATGGTAATCAAGATCTTCAATCGGTATCGCCGGCCTGTGCTGCACTGGCCAAATGGTTGCGCGCCATCGATATCTACGATCGGGTTATACATGTAATCAAACCGAAACGGGATAAACTAAGAGAAGCCGACGAACAGTTGGCTAACATAATCAAAGAGTTGAACGAAAAGAAGTCTGATTTACAACAGACGTGTCAACTAAGTCAACAATTGAACGACGAGTTCACCGATTTGTCGAAAAAACGCAAAGAACTCGTCGAAGAGATTGAATTGTGTCGCAGAAGACGGGATCGATCGCAACAACTCATAGATGGTCTCGAAGATGACAAACATCGTTGTAAATCGGCATTAGATATACTTCGCAAACAAGATCAGCAACTGATTGGCGATGTACTCATGAGTACAGCTTTTATTGTCTATACCAGTCCTTTCACTCCGGATGAACGACTTGTTTGCCTAAATAATTGGCACAAATATATTGAACATAATTGTCATCTGAAGCTAAATAATAATAATAACCAAAAATTCAATATAATTAATATACTATTAGATGATAAACGAAAACAATTGGATTGGTTTAACACTATAACTGGATTATCATTATTACTAAACAATCAATCATTGTTTAACATTGAAAATGCTTTAATTTTAGATAAATTTAAGAAACAAATATCATTGATAGTCATCGGCAGCGGCGGCGGCGGTGAAGACAACTTTATTTACCAATGGCTTCAAAAATGTTATCCAAATTTGATTAAAATTGATTTCAAAGAGTTATATGAATCACAACAACAACAATCATTAGATTTACTTTTAAAAGCCATAAGCAATGGAAATGCTGTCCTCATTGACAATATCAACGACGACGACAACGATGAAGACTTGGAGAGCAATGGTTTACTTATGGAGTTAATTGAAAATTACAAAACTATTAGTACAACAACAACAACTGTTGGTATCAAACAGGTATCAAAATTTAATCAAAAAAAAAATAAATATTTTATACTATATTTTTTAGCTAATTGTAAATTATCGGTAATAAATATATATTTTTTTAAACAGTATCTCAAACTAAATGATAAACTAATTGAACAATCGGATCAGTTTCGGCTGTTGATGTGCTGCAAATCGTATAAGCGATTATCACCGAAAATATTAAGCAAAATTAATTTGATAAACTGGTCGATGATGGCTACTTCGGATACTGTTGTTGTTGGCGGTGGTAGTGGTGGTGATGATGATCACGACAGCAATATTAATAAAATTCAATATTCTTGCAAACAAGAATCACAATTGATTGAATTGGCTGAACAACTTCTGAACATATTGTCCAATGTTGAGGTAATTTATCAATCAATTAGGTTACGGTAATCTTCAAAAAAATATTACCACAATTTATATATATAAACAGATTAACACATTGGACGATGAAAAAGCAGTTGATTTATTGGCAAAATATCAAATGATTACTAAACGATGACAATAGGATGGTATGGTATGAATAGGTGATGATATACGAAGAATAGACAGATCCCTCTCCCACCGATCGTTGTTCAATGTTTGCCAGTGTCTTGAGTCGATGATTGGTTGGTGGTGTTGTTGTTGTTGGCGGTAGTGTTGTTGTTGTTGATGTTGCTGTTTGCCTGCTGTAACAGTCGGGTCCTCTTTCGGGAATAATGTTGCCAATGAAGTAGCATCTGGTCGTCGATAAACTTCGAGCACTCGCTTCGGGACAGTTCACGCCGAAAGTGTTCGTATTGTAGTAGTTCTAGAAAATGAAGACACATTGGATGTCTGTATCAAATGAAATAAAAAAATAAATTGTAAGATAATTGACATCAAATAAGTGACAATTGATTTCTCTTTTTTTTTAAAAAACAAAAAATCTTATTGAGTGCCACAATGACAGACAGTTAGGACACCACATACTTGAGATACTTGGCGTACTCGGCCTTCTTCCAGTACTGAAGATATTCAATATAATTAATAAAGTTTTTGTCTTTAAAGTAACCGCGTTGTGCCAAAACTAAATGGTGGTACCGGTAATCAAGTAATCAAATCAATAAATTAGTTAATTGTGATCACAAGTATGGGGTAAGTAAGTGATGGTTACGGTAATTGATGAGACATACAGTTAAGATAATTAGGATTAGCCAAACATTGGACAAACTCGAGCTCTATCTGAAAGCACATCCGTTCTTCGGTATCTAAAAATTTATTTTGTTGTCGTCGAAGAAAATGAAAAATATTAAAATCAAATTTGATTTAATGATTTATTTTTTTTAACGGGTAATCAATAACTATAGTATTTACGGTAAATATATAAAAAACTAAATATATTAATAACATTATTAAAAAAATCATATAATTTCTAAAGTGTTTTATTATTATTATTATTATTATAACTGTTTTTTAATCAATTTTTTCTCAAAATCCAACCAAAGACTAATATCGTTGTTGTCATTGTCGTCATTGTTTAGCGGAACCGCTTCTTCTAATAGATTAGTTATAGATTTTTCTTCAAATAACTGATAATTGGTTTTTAAAGTATTTGAAGTTGTCTTGAAGTTATCGTAAGCCACACAAACACAATGATCTGAATCCAGTAGACTTTCCTCGAAGATCCAATTGTCTAACAGTTGATCATCGACTCTGACCACTGTATCAACTGTTACCGAATCACTGGACAGTTCAGGTGTACGGCAATCAAATGATATACGTTTCAAATTGAAAGCTATTCCCTGGCCGTCGGCCTTAACAAACGCTTCTTTCAGTGTCCAGAGCCGTATAAATCGCGACAATCTCTGCCGATCGTCCGATAGACAGCTATTGATGAACTGCCACTCACTGCCGCTAAACTGACGATTCATTATACGAAAAAAGTCGTCAATCGGTCGACCCGATCGTTGGCCTGAATACTCAATCTTCATAACATCGACACCGACTCTCTGCGAACCGTCAACTGAGGCCAACACACAGTAATTGCCCGAATGGCTGACATTCAGATCGAAGTGCGGGCGGTTATTGTCATCGTTGCCGTCGAGCACTGGACTGACCACAAATGGTTTACCACTTGTTGTTCGACCGAATCGTATGTCTTGAAATTCAATCGACGGTTTCAGACATTTATGGACACAACATCTCATGAGTAGCCGTCCGACCAGCGATAGCATGGCATCCGATCTGAAGACAAACTGATTGATTCGCGACAGTTCTTCGCTCTGAACGGATCGGACGGCTCGTAACCATTCCTCTTGAGTTGGTATCCATTTCGAGACGTTTACAAACCAACGCATTATTGTTTGGATTCAATCACCAATTGGTGACACACAAAGACAAAGATAGTTTGGTTGATCTCTCTATTTTTAATTACCTCTTAATTGTGATGGCATTATCTTTTGATCCATATTTTCTGTCTGTCTGTCTATTCAATTGGATAACCACTAAACCAGAAGACGTCGCGACAAATGAAAAAAACCCGTCAAATGAAGTCAACAATCGCTTAGTTTAACAATAATAACGACGAATACAACAACACAACAGACAGACGACTGACTCTCTCTCTCTTTCTTTCTCTCTCTCTCTTTCTCTCTCTCTCTCTCTCTCTCTCTCTCTCTCTCTCTCTCTCTCTCTCTCTCTCTCTCTCTCTCTCTCTCTCTCTCTATGTCTCTCTCTCTCTCTTTCTCTCTCTCTCTCTCTCTCTCTATGTCTCTCTCTTTCTTTTTCTCTCTCTCTTTCTCTCTCTCTTTCTCTCTCTCTGTCTCTCTCTCTATGTCTCTCTCTTTCTTTTTCTCTCTCTCTTCTCTCTCTCTCTCTCTCTCTCTATGTCTCTCTCTCTCTCTCTCTCTCTCTCTCTCTCTCTCTCTCTCTCTATGTCTCTCTCTCTCTTTCTCTCTCTCTCTCTCTCTCTATGTCTCTCTCTTTCTTTTTCTCTCTCTCTTTCTCTCTCTCTCTCTCTCTCTCTCTCTCTCTCTCTCTCTCTCTCTCTCTCTCTCTCTCTCTCTCTCTCTCTCTCTCTCTCTCTCTCTCTCTCTCTCTCTCTCTCTCTCTCTCTCTCTCTCTCTCTCTCTCTCTCTCTCTATCTCTATGTCTCTCTCTCTCTCTTTCTCTCTCTCTCTCTCTCTCTCTATGTCTCTCTCTTTCTTTTTCTCTCTCTCTTTCTCTCTCTCTCTCTCTCTCTCTCTGTCTCTCATAAACCAACAGATGGTGTGACTCTTCGTCTACTTCTTGTGTTTTGATTATACTGTAATAAAAACACCAAAGGATTGTTGTTTTGGTCGACCGGTTGACTGATTGCTGAAGTTTTTTGTTTAAGTGAAACCCAAATGCGGTGACAAATAATCGGTCGGTCGGTGGATGTCTTGAGATTTAGTTAGTTATAGTTAGTTCAAGTGACTAGTGATATGATGATCACCCGATTGTTTGTACCGACGGTGCTGATGGTGATGATGATGGCTATAACCGCCGATTCCGCCACTCCTACCGATGACCAATTGTCACAGTTTATGCAATCCGGCGGCGATCACAGTAACAATTGGGCAGTTTTGGTGTGCGCCTCCCGATACTGGTTCAACTATCGCCATGTGGCCAATGTCCTATCAATTTACCGCAGTGTCAAACGACTGGGCATTCCGGACAGTCGTATCATTTTGATGGTAGCCGACGATATGGCTTGCGATGCCAGAAACCCGAAGGCGGCCACCATTTACAACAACGGACAACACTATATCAATGTCTACGGCGACGACGTTGAGGTCGACTATAGAGGTAAATGAGGTGACCTGTGAGGTGTTGGACATCGTATCTCTAAATGTCTTATATAACCTCCCGTTTTGTTTGTTTGTTAGGCTATGAGGTGACCGTCCATAACGTAATCCGTTTGCTTACCGGTCGGGTACGCGACGGTACGCCCAAAACCAAACAACTACTAACCGATTCGGGTAGTAATGTACTCATTTATATGACCGGTCACGGAGGCGACGGATTTCTCAAGTTTCAGGACTCCGAAGAGATAACATCGGTTGAATTGGCCGACGCTTTCGAGCAAATGTGGCAAAAGAGGCGCTACAACGAAATCCTGTTGATAGTGGACACCTGTCAGGCCGAGTCTCTGTCGCAGAAAATCTATTCGCCAAATATTGTGGCCATCGGTAGCTCAAAAGTGGGCGAAGATTCCCTATCACATCACGGCGATCCGACTATCGGTGTCTACGTTATCGACCGCTACACCTACTATGCCCTTGAATTTCTCGAAAAAGTCCAAATCGGTAGCGACCAAACATTGGCACAGTTTATGGCCGTATGTCCGAAACGTGTATGCATATCGACGGTAAGCGTCAATACCGAAAACTATCGCCGCCGCGATCCCAGTCAGGTTCCGCTCAACGATTTTTTCGGTAACGTTGCCGCCATTGACCTCATTGTATTGGACAACCAGACAAATGTCGATTCAATTGCTATCAACAACAACAACAACAACGATGACAATAATAACAACAACAACAACGACAACAATATAAGTGAATATAAATTAGAGGCCAAACAAGTGGACCATCGCTACCATTATGTCGACGCCTTTCCGTTTTCATTATTATAGTCATTATTATTATAATTATAATTATTATTATTAATCGGTAGTGTTTTGAATACTTAAAAATATTTTTTTATAAATTTTATTATTTAATTTTTTTTGTTGTTGTAGTCATATAACTATATATATATATATATATATATATATATATATACAGTATATATAATGTATTATTGATGAAATTAATGATTTACTATATATATTTAATTTATTCAATTGATAAAAAAATTTGATTAAAAAATTAGTATTTTATATTTTTTAATATTTTTAATTAATAAAATGATTGAAAGTTTATTTTGTTTTTTTTGAAAGTTCAATGATTTTTTTTTGTTTGTTTAATAAAAAGACAATTACATTATTTTATTAATGAATAAAAATATAAATATATTTAGAGAGAGAGAGAGAAATAAATAGTATAGTAGTAGTAGTAGTAATAATAATAGTAGTATTAATAGTATTAATAGTAGAGCTGGTAGTCTTAAAAAGCGGACTTATTTTTTATTTCAAATATAAATATAAACTTTTTGTTTAAAACTTATTTTTTTGTTGTTGAAATTATATATCAATTAATATATAAATATATTTTTTTTAAAAAAAATAAGTTTTACACAAAAAGATAACAATAATATTTAATATTTAATAATTAATAATAATCGTAATAATTAAAAAAAAAATTATTCTTATATTATATAAAATGTTGGCTTTATTATTATAACAATTAAAATATAATTAATAATAATAATAATAATTAATTAATTAATTAATAATACGAATAAAATAATTTAGAGTAAATCTTTTTATAAATAAAGATTTGTTTTTTTTATATATATAATATATATAATACAATAAAATCAAAATAATTATAAAATGTTTTTAAAAATGTCAATAATATTTTCATTTTTCCAAAAAAAAAATAATAATAATAAACTTAGAAATAGTCGAGTATTTTATTGCAATTGAGCCATTAAAAGGCAAATAAGCCTTCAAAAAAAAAATAATTATAATTATTAATAATAATTGAAATTTTTTTCTCTTAAAAAAAATGTTATTTTAATACAATTTTTTTTCTCAATGTTTGAGATAACATTTAAATTCAGCTAAAAAACTGAAAGACAATAACTCAGTGTTAGCTAAGTTTTGACGGTTTTTTTTAATAATAATAATAAACAACAACAAATTTATTTAATTTTTTTAAAAAAAAAACATTTAATAATAATCAAAAAAAAACATTTATCATTTGTTGTTGTTTAATAATAAAAAGTTTATAATAATAATAATAATAATGTTTTGTTTTATATAAAATTATTTAACAAAGTAATAATTTTAATATTAATAATAATACAAAAAACTTTAATTTCAAGATTTTTTTTTTTTAAAAATTAGCTTTCTTCAAAAAATTCCAAGCGTTATATAATTATGATAATAATAATTAATATATCAAACTTATTTTTAAAAAATTATTTAATATTATTTAATATTATTATTTTTGTCTAAAAAATAAAAATATAGGCATTAATTGAATTATAATTTAATTTTTTAATTAATTAATATATAAATTCATTTCATTAATATTTTTTACACCAAAATTTTTTTGTTAATTAACAAGAATATAATTGATTAGTCATTTATTATTATGATTATTATTATATAATATTATATAATAATAATATATCATATTTTTAATAGTTATATATATAAATGTATGATTTATTAATATTTTAGTTTCTTAAAAATTTTTCAAAGTCTTAATATATATATATATGTCTTAATTATATATATATTTAATATTTTTATCTTTTAACATAATTAAATAAAAACTAATTTTTTTAAATATATATCTCGAAATTAAAGCATCACATGTATAATTTTTGTTAATATTATTTTTGTGTGTAATTATTAACAATAAATGCCAAACAAATTCATTTATATAATTTTTTATTTTTATATATATTTTTAATATATATTTAACCATTTAATTCAATATTTAGAAAAATTGAACTCCGAATCAAACAAACAAACAAACAAAAAGTTATTACCGACTGAACCACTAGTTTTTAATTTTATTTATTTATTTGATGATAAAAAAAGACTTCCCATAATATTTATTTATATAATAATAATAAAAAAATTGTTGTATTATTATATTTTTCTTAATAAATTATATTTATCATTATTATTATTATTACAAGTAAAAGACATTATATATATATATATAATATACTGTATATATATATAACAATTTCAATATCAACCCCTTTTATACACTCCAAACGCAAACTTGGGTTTAGTTTATTTATTTTTTTTTTGAAAAAAAAATTAAATTACTAATAATAATAATCATATGATTAAATTAGAAACAAGCAAATTGTGTTATTATATAACAACAAATTAATTAAATATATAAATGTATGTGTGTGTGTGTGTGGTTTGTATGTATCTATGTATGTGTATGTGTGTGTGTGTGTATAAAATTAGAGATAAAAGCTCCACAAAAAAAATGATTGATTGATTTCAAAAAATGATTAATATGAATGAATATTTATTTATATATATATGTATATAATGTAGTTTTTTAAATAACAACAACAACAAAAAAATAGTCACACAATTAGACTATTATTTTTTCTATAGTTATTATTATTAATATTCTGGGGAATGACATATATGTTTGAAGAATTTTTGTTATAATTATAAACAAATGATTATAAAAAAAACCAAAAAAAAAAAATTGAATGATTTCTCATAATTGAGACAAACCATGGCATTGGATGGCATGGTATGTGTGGTTGGTTAGTGTTGTTTTTGTATCATTATATTTAACTTATATTTATTTATTTATATATCATAACTTATTTTTTTTATTATTAACAAAATAGCTTAATGCCGCGACTCTCTTTTGTTTGTTACTCTCTCTCTAACCTACGATAACTAAATTGAGTGAAACTTTTTTTTTTCAACAAAAAAAAATTCAAAAAATAAAAAGTTTCATTTGGCGCAAACACAATAACTATCTGTGTGTCTATGTATTACTGTATATATATTTTGTGTGTGTATGTGTTTATTATAGATGCAATATCACACACACACACACACACATTTCAACCCTTGTATTTATCACATCACACACACAACTATATATATACCATATATACTGTATTTATAAATAAATATATATATAATATGCAATCAAATGGTATTCATCATAAGTAAATTGATATCATATCTATTGATATCATATATATATATTGTATATACAGTACAGTACTGTATATGAGAGCAACAATTCACAAAAATTCTGTGAAGTGTTTTTAAGTTTCAAATGTATTTTTATTATATATATATATATAAATATATATATATATAATATGATTGTATGGGTTATTCTCTATCTCTGATGGTATAGTATGGTATGGTATGGTATGGTATGGTATGGTATGGTATGGTATGTCTGTCTGCCTGCTAAATGTGGTGCTGTTTTTTTGGGGGCTTTTTATTATTATTATTAAAAGGCAACCAAACGACACATCCATTTAGTTTATACAACACATATACACAACTCGTGACAGACTTGTGTGTGTGTGTGTGTGTGTGTGTGTGTGTGTGTGTGTGTGTGTGTGTGTGTGTGTAATGAGTTCGTTAACATCGACACAACATATCGAGACACAGACTCAGACACTGGCATAACCAGAGCCCAGACTAACTCACGAGTGGGCAACACATCACTCGCTTATCCACATATCATATATATATATATATATATATATATATATATATATATATATATATATATATATATATATATATATATATATATATATATATATATATATATATATATATATATACAGCACTTAATATTATATATATATAGTGCTATATATATATATACCGGAGTCGAGACCCGGGTGTTATTGTACTCTATATTATCAAAAAAATGTTTACAATTTTAATACATTTAGCAGACAATATATATATACATTAATGATTTTTGAGACATTGTAATACACTATATATATATACTGTATATATATATATATATATAAATTATATCATATATATAGACATTGAGATTAAAGAGAGATTTCAAGTTAGAGAGGTTAGAGTTAAGAGTTTTATTATTTTTAATTGTATATATAAAGAGCGAGCATTATATTAACAATACATTTATATACAATTGTATATATCATATATACTTTATATATAGATATAAAGTTATTCAAGTGATTTGTATGATTTTTTTTTATAAATAAATGTATATATATTTATTTTTTTTTGATCGTACGTTCCCATTGTTTGACATCATCCCTGTGCACTGTACACACACACACACACACACACACACACTTAAACTACAACAACAACATAAAGGCATTTATATATATATATTGTATATATATTATTACACAGAAAAAAATTCACATATATTTCTCTCACTATCTCTATCTCATTCATGATTATTGCATTAAAAATTTTTTTTAATAAATATTTTGTTTGTATCCAACAATAATTTATTTATCATTTCTTTTTATTTATTTTTTTAGTCACTTATGGTGTGATCATCACAAATATTTAGTCGCAAACAATCAAATCTCTTAACAATTTTTTTAAACAAACAAATTTAATAAACCTATCTTTTATTTATATTATATATATATATAATATAATATATAACTTTTGATTCATAACATTTCTGTATCTCTCTTTCTCTCTCACACTAAACAAAACATAACATTCAAATCACAGCTTTTGATTGTTGATTATCAATAATATTATTATTATTATTAATAATAATGTGTAGTATATATACTACTATTACTACTAACAACTAGCATATTATATACTAATGTATATTATGTGGTGGACTATTGACGAAAAAAAAACTAACTTAAAGTTAATAATAATAATAATAATAAAAACAATCGCATTTACAACAAAAAAAATTTCTATCACCCAATCGATTAACACTTTTTTTGGTTAAAAAAAAGTCATTTAAATCCACATAAAAAAATGATTATTTTATCCACATTTTGTATCAGCAATATATATATGATCTCTATGTTATATATATATATATATATATAATTATATTAGATATAAATATATATATATGCGCCGATTGTAATCAATGGCAAACACATGTATGTCACATATATATATATACATAAACACAAAATGTTTTTTTTTTGAAAATTATTATAATCATTATTTTTATTTTATTTTTTTTTTTTTGGATAATCACAGTCAAAACATTTTATCGGTCATCATTACTGATGACACCTTATTATTGTCTTTTAATTTTATTAATAATTGTTTTGTTTGATTTTTTTCTCTACAAAAAAAAACACTGACAAAATTTTAACGCTTAAAAACGTTTTCAAACATTTTGTTTGTTTGTTTCAAATAACACATTCAATTTCATATCAATTTTTATTTTGTGTTGTGTTGTGTGTGTGTGTGTGTGAATCACTTGTTGTTATATAACAACTATTACTACTACTAATACTAGTAGTAGTATTACTAACTAATTCGTTACACCAAAAAAAAAATTAAATTAAATAATAATAATAACTTTTGTTGCTTTCATTTCACTTTTAATTTTTTTTTTAAATATTATTATTATTTGTGTGTATATTTTGTTTTCACAGTCCTCTAAGCCCTTACGTTATTATAATTATTAAATTAAAAAAAAATTATATATATATATATATAAAGTTATGTATATTTAAATAAAAAAAAATAAATTTAAACCCAAAAAAACAAGCATTCGTGTCAAATGTAAATAATCATAATAATCATAATATTAATAATAATAATATTGTAGGTAATAAATGTTTCACATAACTTGTTAGTTATATATATATATATATAATATTATATTACATTTAATATATATATATAATAATAATAATAAACCCATTTTTTTAGTACCAATTAATTAAGCAAATTACTATTTAGTATTTATATATATCATGTATTTAAGTTTTTAAAAAATAGTTAAAATAGTAATAATCATAATAATCATAATAATATTGTGAGCGATATTCAAGAAAAAAGCACCAAATGATTAGTTTTTTTTCGTTTTGTTTATTAAGTGTTTGTTTTAACACATAATGCTATCTCATCGTTGAAATTCACTAATAAAAAAATTTTAAAAATTTTATTTTTATATCTTATTATTATTTTTTTTAAATAGTAAAAAGCTTTAATCTCCAATATATCATATATATATATATATTATGAAAGACACGAGTGTTTAATTGTTTTTAATTATTAAATGTAATAATAATAATAATAATATCCATACTCTTTATATATGCTAAATATATATATATATATATTTGTATATCAAATGTCACACTAATAATTTAAATATTTGAATTTTTTATAAATATATAAGCAAATTAGTAAATAACTATATTTAGAGTTTTAATTATTATTATTATTATTTAAAATTTTTTTAATTAATTATTTAACACTAGTATTTAAATAGAAATAGCAGCAAAAAACCTGGGATACTATTATTATTATTATTATTGATAAGTATATGAAATAATTTATTTATTTTTTAAAAAAATTTACGGTTAGTTTTTTTTGTCGGTTTGTTTTGATTTTTTTTTTAAATGATAGCCTATTCACACACACACACACACACTCATACAAAAAAAAAAATAAACGCCAGTGTCTTTCAAATGATGGAGAAGCAGAGAGCAATCAATTGACGCAAATATATATAGATATATTCAATCACAAAATTTTATGATAAATCTTATGTAAAATACAAAATTGAATATAATTTATATATATATAGTGTGTGTGTTTGTGTTTTTGTTGTATGATTATTGTTAAGATTCAGACCAATTGATAG
The DNA here is from genome assembly GCF_028296485.1 of Oppia nitens. NCBI lineage: Eukaryota > Metazoa > Arthropoda > Arachnida > Sarcoptiformes > Oppiidae > Oppia > Oppia nitens. The sequence continues at coordinate 119,988 of NW_026533202.1, read as the reverse complement.
ATTGTATTGTAATTTTGTTTTTAATTCAAAAAATTTTTTTTAATGGTATTTTTGTTGTTGTTGTTGTTGTTGGATAAATAGTTAAATATTAGATCAATCAAATAAATTAGATACAGGTATATAACTACACACATATATATGTGGGATAGCTCCAATAGGTATTATATAATAATAAATAAGCAAATAATATTATTATTGTAAAAACTAATCTAACTTTCGCTTGTTTGCCACAAAATTATTGTCATTATAAGTACAGTATCATTATATATATATATAAATACACAGTATATTATCATTATAACACTTAATACTTTTTTTCAACACCAATTGTTTCTAACTGTATATCTAATATATTGTATAAAAAACAATATTAATAGCTTACTGTTATATAGTATATAATGTATCATATTATAAATAATCAAAAATAATAATAATAAGCAGTAATAATGTTTGTTAGTTTTTTTTAATTTGTCAATAGGTTAATGAGTATTTTATTTTTTAAAGAGAGAGAGAGAGGAAAAATAAAGCAAATTTTTTTAAACAAAAATTGTCATTAATTTAATTATATTAAAAGGAAACCATTCTAACTATATATATACTAACAAGTAATATACGATAATAATAATAATAATGATAAAAATAAAAAAAGAGATTTATTAATGTTAGGTGTATAATATAATTAACAAACAAGCAAACTAAATAAAACTAAAAAAACACATTTTTAATATATATATATATATATATATATAGTATATATATTGTATAATAATATTAAGTGTATGCAAATAAATGAAAATGCAATTATAAAATGCGCGGATCTCTCTCTATGTGTGCGAAAGTTTTAATATATATATATATACCGGTAATGTATATAAAATATATATTTCATTATATATTATATATTTTTTTTAGTGACAATGTATTATTCACTCACTTGTTGTATATATTGTGTACTAAATTATAGTAAATTATATTCTGTATAATAATATTATTATTATTATAGTCATTGACCTTATATATACAGTATATATATATATGAGACGTTTGTAATTAATTTATTTTTATTTATTTATTATATGTATATATAAACTATTAATATAACTCGTAAGCCTTTTTTTCACCCGAAAACTTTTTTAACACAAAAGCGGCTGTTTTTGCAAAATAACTCGTTTATACAGAGAGAGAGAGAGAGAGAGAGAGAGAGAGAGAGAGAGAGAGAGAGAGAGAGAGAGAGAGAGAGAGAGAGATAAAAAATTTCTAACTAAACTGTGATTTGCAAACGCGATGCTAAATATTATATTATATATACTAAGAAACTACAGTATAATAATAATAATACTAATAATACTGTATTATAAACATCATTATCCTCTCTATCTATTTATCTATCCCTATCCTTCTGTCTAAAAATAACTTAACAAATAAAATAAAAAAAACTATACATAACTTGTATGCGTATATATATATATATATATATATATATATATATATATATATATATATATATATATATATATATATATATATATATATATAGAGAGAGAGAGAGAGAGAGAGAGAGAGAGAGAGATTATATCAGCTATAGATTATATGCAGTACTAAATACTAACTATAGTTATACAGTATTTATCTATTATATGCTAAACATGATTAACAATTATTTTGTTGAGGATTAAAATATGACTATATTTTTACCATTAATTTTATCATTTTATTTGCTTTGTATTGAACTACTATATCTATTTTTAGTACATTTATACTCTATTTTTAGTCACTTACAGTTCCTTATCTACATATTCCTGGAAATACCAGTCATTGTTACCATTCATTGGCGCCACAATGACCGGTCAAATATCAATTATCATATCAAACAGTTTAATATTCAAACTATCCAATCAATGCCTTTCCTTTCAAAACTACTACCTGTTTGACTGTACAGTATAAATACAGTACCAACAGTCAAACAGGCAGTTAGTGTCTTAATACCAGTCATACCATACATCCCTCTCAGTCCATACTTTTACACTTACTTTTATTACATACTGTACAACACGTGTACTATCTTATCCACCATTATTTTAACCATTGTTTTAATTGTTAACCTTTTATAATAAAGTGACTATTATTGATATCTTGTGTCCAATCATTCCTCCATCAGTGACCGGTCCACAAAGTGACCACCAATTCATTACAGGCACCGACCGTCAAGTTCACTGATTCACAAGATATACCGCTCCGCTGACCATAGATTCGGTTTGTCATACATTGAAGGCTTGGATCAACCCATTGGCTACCACTCGTGTACCACAACTGCAAGATCGGCTCTTATATCACCTGTTGGTCTAATAACGACTTAACTGGTGATCTTATAGTAGATATCTGTCTCATAACGACTCATATCTACTAGTGTTTAGTATCGATTAGACGGGAAGTACAGGTCTCATACCGACCCACGCTAAGTACCGACCGGTCTATTTAGGCATTTATTGTCTGAGTAGACATTCCTCTGGAACTAAACAATACTACACACAACAAATTGGCGCAGTCGGCACCGATCAACATAACGATCCTTACCAACGCTGATGACATCCCAAACCTCTGGCCTCACTCGACGCGGAACATCATATCTACTCCAAGACACTGACAACAACATTAACAATATGACTGACATAACTAACGCCACAAATCAGACAACGGTTCAACAACCAGCCATACCTACCACATCAGTCGGGAACGGTCAGACCGTACACACTAAACAACGCAAAATACCAAAGTTTAGTGGCGCTCAAGACTCCAACCTTACCATTGAAGCCTTCATCGCGATGTTTGAGAGAGCCTTTCGCCTCAACTCAGATGATGACAAAGTCGACGACATTATGGAGTTCCTCACAGACGACGCCGCAAACTATTACGGATCTGACGTCCTGACCGGTCAAGACGTTACGTGGACTGACGCAAGACAACGCTTGATTGACAGGTATGCACATTCAGATATCCCTCCCGTGATAGCAGCAAATAGACGGCGACAGCAAAAGTCCGAAAACATCAAAAGCTATTATGACGACAAACTCAAGATATTACGGCGCGTCAAAGGATATACCGATTCCGACCGTTCAAATCTACTAACAGAAGGACTTCTCCCCGAATATCGTGAACACTTCTATGGACGGCGCTTCCAAACAACCAATGCTTGGTTGGAGATGGCTCAAGATATTGAGGCCGACAAATCTAAACAGTCATATCAACACAACAAACACCGGTCCCATTACTCAGATAGACGCGAGGACCGGTCGGGCAAGAAGTTTCCCAACAAACGTGACCCGAAAGACAAATCACGGCCGCCTTACTCTTGTCGCATATGCAGCGACCGAGGTATAACATCATGGCACTATCACAAAGACTGCCCACACAAACCTACTGGTCCTAAACCTGAGGACAGGTCTACCACATCTACTGGAACTACAAGTGGTACTCAACAATCGGCTTCTAATCATTTCATACGTCCCAGAGCTATGGCCTCTGCGCCTCTTACCGACAATATTATCCTCATTCCTGGACGTATCGGGCGATTTAGTTTATCTGCATTTGCTGATCCCGGTTCTACTGTTGACTTAATGCCGTTATATGTGGCAAAACATCTCAAACTCAAAATCAACAGAGACCGGTCTACAAATGTGTCACTGGCTCGAGGATCTGTTCGCACCACTGGTGAGGTCAAGTTTAAGCTCACCATAAACAGGATGACACATACCATCAAAGCTCAGGTCTTGGATGGTTTCACCTACACTCTATTATTATCATTAACATCATTAGGTCGTTACGGTATAATCATTGACACTCACTCTCAGACAGTGTCATATAAATGGTCTCCAACTAAGCACCCATTTACAGCAAACGTAACGACCGGTCATCACTGCAACTTTATATCCAATCTAACAGTTCCCGACCAATCTAGAAGCATAGACAGAAAATTGGACCAACTCATCAATCAATATCAACACATATTCGCTTCCGATTCTACAGACTTAGGTCGAATTGAAGTAGAACAACACCATATCGTATTGACCGACAATCAACCAACTGCACAGCGACCGTACCGTCAGTCACATCAAATGGCTGCCGAAACTGCCCGCCAAGTGAAGGACCTCCTCGAGAAAGGTCTGATCCGGGAAAGCGTAAGTCCTTACGCCGCTCCCATCACTTTGGCGCCAAAGAAAGACGGCACATACCGTTTGTGCATTGACTATCGTCGGCTCAATTCGATAACTATCTCCGACAAGACACCACTTCCTATCATTGCCGATGTCATCGACCGATCAATTGGAGCCACCGTTTTTTCTAAACTTGATTTCGCCTCTGGCTATTGGCAAGTGGCCGTTGCTCCCGATGACATCACAAAAACTGCATTTGTAACCCGCGATGGACACTACGAATGGACAGTACTTCCATTCGGTCTCAAGAATAGTCCCGCTACCTTTCATCGCGTGGTTCGCAAAATACTCGGTGATCTTCACAACCATGGCGTTATCTCATATCTTGACGACATCATTATCTATTCCGCCACTCAAGAGGAACACGACCGGTCATTAGCCGAAGTGTTCCGACGCCTATCTGAAAACAACGCCCGACTCAAGCGTGATAAATGTGAGTTTAACAAAAAATCAATTGAATTTCTCGGACATGTTATCGATGGTAAAACTGTTCGGCCACCGGAATCCAAAGTAAAAGCTATACTCGACTTTCCGACACCGACCGACCAGAAGGATGTACAGCGCTTTCATGGCTTAGCAAACTATCTCCGAGAGTACATTCCTGACTTCGCCTCTATTACCGCTCCGCTCACAAAACTCATGAAAAAATCTAAACAAAAGGACTTTGAGTGGACCGATGTTCATCAACAGGCCTTCGATAATCTAAAGCAACTAATGGCATCCGAACCTGTCCGTGGTATCTACAATCCCGACCTACCTGTCGAACTACACACCGACGCGTCAACTATTGGTATCGCTGGTATACTAATACAAACCGGTCGACCGATCGGTTACTACTCTCGCAAACTAGCGGACGCCGAAACCCGATATACTGTCACTGAACTGGAATGTCTTGCAGTTCATGATTCAATCCAATATTTCCGAATCTATTTAGAAGGTGTGAACTTCAAACTCTACACCGACCACAAGGCCCTGAAATGGTTGATAAACTTTCAGTCAACCAAAAAGCGACTGTACCGTTGGTCGGAACAGTTATCCCTTTATACGTTTGAAGTTATCCACAAACCTGGCACTCAAATGGCTCACGTGGACGCACTATCAAGAGCTCCAGTCAATCTATTTATACGTGAAGCCATTATCCATCAACACCAACGAAGCGACACCGAAAAGAAAACATCATATGAGGCACCAGTTAGAGTCATAACATCGACTGGTCCATCGACATCAATAGATATAGTGAATGACAGACCGGTCTATACATCGACAAACGTTGATTCTTTACAAACTATCAACAAATATGGCCGCAAGCTATCTGTCATTCCTCCAAGTCTGGTGTATCCTCTACTCACTGAAGCACACGATAATAGTGGTCATCCAGGCATCAGAGTTACAACTCTGCAAATCAAACACAAATACTATTGGCCTGAGATGACACTCGACATCAAAAAGTTTGTCAAGTCTTGTCCGGTCTGTCAACTCGTAAAGACAGCCAATCACTCAACATATGGACAACTCCAACCTCTCCCGACACCTGACCTGCCACTCAATGTCATTGCAATGGATACTATTGTGATGGGATCAGAAGCATTAAACACTAAATGCAAATACATACAGGTTGTCATTGATCACCACTCAAGATATATATGGACAAAAGCTACTCCTACTAACTCAACACCTGCCATCATATCTGTCCTGACCGATTTAATGAAAGGGACCGGTCAAACACCACAAGTCATACTTACTGATAACTATAAAACTTTTAAATCAAAAGACTTTCAACGGTTCCTTACTTTACATAACATTCGGCACATATATACTTCTACATATCATCCGCAAACAAACGGCACCAATGAAAGAGTCAACGGAACAGTTAAGCGTGGACTCAGTCTAGCACTGGTAGCTAATCCCAAACGAAAATGGACGACTGTTCTAAAGGATGTCACCAACAAATACAACAATACTGTCCATACAATCACCGGTTTCTCTCCATCATATCTCATGTTTGGCACCGACAAACTCGAAACTTCAGGCAACTTATCCGATTCAAGACAACTGGCCAAACAACGCACCGACACATCCAAAGCACGAGCTAAGGCCGCTTATGATCAACACCATCAGCCAATTGATCTAAAGACCGGTCAACTCGTGAAACGACGCATACCATCCAATCGTCCCGATCTCAAAAAACTGTCAGCAAAATATGAGGGACCGTATGTCGTAACATCTATACCCGGACCTGTCAACGCTATCATCAAACATTATGACGACTCAACCGACCCCTTCCTGGTCCACGTCGGACAACTCGAACCGTATTACCTCCGCGACCAGTCTTTAAGCGCCGGGGAGTGTTGAGGATTAAAATATGACTATATTTTTACCATTAATTTTATCATTTTATTTGCTTTGTATTGAACTACTATATCTATTTTTAGTACATTTATACTCTATTTTTAGTCACTTACAGTTCCTTATCTACATATTCCTGGAAATACCAGTCATTGTTACCATTCATTGGCGCCACAATGACCGGTCAAATATCAATTATCATATCAAACAGTTTAATATTCAAACTATCCAATCAATGCCTTTCCTTTCAAAACTACTACCTGTTTGACTGTACAGTATAAATACAGTACCAACAGTCAAACAGGCAGTTAGTGTCTTAATACCAGTCATACCATACATCCCTCTCAGTCCATACTTTTACACTTACTTTTATTACATACTGTACAACACGTGTACTATCTTATCCACCATTATTTTAACCATTGTTTTAATTGTTAACCTTTTATAATAAAGTGACTATTATTGATATCTTGTGTCCAATCATTCCTCCATCAGTGACCGGTCCACAAAGTGACCACCAATTCATTACAGGCACCGACCGTCAAGTTCACTGATTCACAAGATATACCGCTCCGCTGACCATAGATTCGGTTTGTCATACATTGAAGGCTTGGATCAACCCATTGGCTACCACTCGTGTACCACAACTGCAAGATCGGCTCTTATATCACCTGTTGGTCTAATAACGACTTAACTGGTGATCTTATAGTAGATATCTGTCTCATAACGACTCATATCTACTAGTGTTTAGTATCGATTAGACGGGAAGTACAGGTCTCATACCGACCCACGCTAAGTACCGACCGGTCTATTTAGGCATTTATTGTCTGAGTAGACATTCCTCTGGAACTAAACAATACTACACACAACAATTTTGTTTTGTTTTTTCTTATATAATTTTCGTTCATTTATTAATTGATAGAAATCGTTGATTGTATTTTGAAATAATCCATTTTCTTTATATATAGATATATATTATAATATTATTAGTAGTATTGTTTGATATTTAATTTCAAAAAGGTAAAAAATCAATTGATTGTCTTGGAAACTAAAAAAAAAAAATAATAATAATACAAAAATATCGTTTTTTTAAGTGTAGTAATTAAGGCAAATGTTTATCATTATTAACATTAATTAAGATAATGTTTTTTTCCTCAAAATATAGTATTATTTTTTTTATATAATTATCTTTTAACTCTTTTCAAAAAAAACATTTCCAAAAGTTTTACAACTAATATATATAATATAATTTTTGGGTTAAATTAAATAATAAAAATAAAATAATTTTTTGAAACTTAATAGATTGAAAGTTATCGTCATTTGTTATAATAATAATAATAATATTGAATTGCAATAAAATTGTTGATAAAAGTATTAAATTATTTGTAAAAACAGATAATGTATTAATTGGTGCACAACTGTCTGTGATTTTTATTGTTTTGTTTTGTTGAAGAAAATTATGCTAACATTTCTCTCTCTCTCTCTCTCTCTCTTTGGAAATAAAATCACAGTATTTCTGGTCTGATGAAGACATTGATTGCAAATATATATATAATACAGTGATATATTGTATAGACTACATAGTATAGTATACAACTTGTGAGTGTATACTTCAAAATCATTACCTAAAAATATGCCGATTTTTTTTTAGTTGGTTGAAAACTAACTTTCCTATAGAAACACATAAACAACGATTACAAAAAAAAAGAGTTGAAAGCGAGAGAGAGAGAGAGAGAGAGAGATAAAAGAAAAAAACAATTACTATATTAATGTTAGCTAATAGGGTATAGGTATGGTAGGGGTAGGGTATAGTCCCACTCACGACACAAATGAAAAATTGTTGATTTGTCATTTCAAATGGTGAAAATAAGTTTGACGTGTAAAATAAATGGTTATTTTTTTGAAATCATCATATTATTAGTACCTTAAAGTTGAAAAAAAACTATTAGAGAGAGAGAGAGAGAGAGCAAATGTACTATACTTTTCCCTCTATATATATAAATATCTCTCTCTCTCTCTCTCTCTCTCTCTCTCTCTCTCTCTCTCTTGAAACTGGTTTAACACACAAAAATTTTTTTAAGTTAATGTTTGAACCAACAAAACAAAATAAAACAAAAAAAATTAGTCATTTAGCCGCTGAATATATATATATATATATATATATATATATATATATATATATATATATATATATACTTATACTCTGTTCAATGACATTATCAGCCGATTCTATGGATAGTCTGTATGTATGGACGGTATGCTCGGTATGTGTCCCCGATATATATATATATATATATATATATATATATATATATATATATATATATATATACTGTATATAACTTATATACTGGATTTTTTCATAAATATTTATATATATACTGTAAATAATTTTGTGGCCAAACATAAAATTTTTGTCGGTCGATACAATCTATCAATTGAATTAAATCCAATAACATAACAACAAGAAAAAAACACATTTAAACAACAATAATATTAAATATAATTGTTAGGCAACACACACACTATTCAATTCAATATTCAATTAGCACTAATTATCAAAACAATAATTCAATATTGTTATGAATTGTTTTGTTTTTCTTAATATATAAAGTAACCATTAATTGTTTTTTGTTGTTATTATTATTATATATAAGTAATATATCAAAGATTTTGTTGTTATATTTTATATATATATAGGTGTTGTAGTTGTGTGTGTGTTTGAAAATTATGTAATTATTATTTGTTATTTTTTTCTGTCAAATTGTGTTAAATATGTAAATATAATACTATAGAAAGGTTTTTTTTGTATGAATTGAAAATAATAATAATATAATAGCAATTGTCGTAATGATTAAAAGTTTTTAAATGCCATCAAAATAATGAAATGATTGATAAAAAGAGTTGTTTTTTTTTGTTGTTGAGCAAAATTGAGAAAAACTGACATCACTTATATATATATATAATATATATATATTTATAATTATAAAGTTAATATAATATATAATATAATAATAGCCAATTAAAAAAAAAATGAAGTCATGTATTATAAACTTATTATAATATATACATATACTTATAGATATTGTATATGCAATGATATTGATGCCAAATATCAAAGAGCATTATTACATATTATTTATATATATTAAAAATAAAATACTGAATATTGAGTATATATATATAATAATAATAATAATAATATATGGCATTATGTGTATATATATATAACACAAACAACATTAATGCCATTAGTAATTGATTTTTTTTATACATTAATTAGATGCTGAATGTGTTTTATTTTTCAGTCATTAATTGTTTTGTGTTTTATAATGTCATAGATTTGTCTTACAGTTTAATAATAAGGCCTTTTTTCATCTTCATATCCCAAATGATTGTTTGGTGTGGTTGTTGTTGTGGTGGTTAATGTG